>NC_058408.1:71253003-71309112 GCF_002201575.2 Neomonachus schauinslandi
TATCTATCTATCTATCTATCTATCTATCTATCTATCTATCTATCTATATTTCTCCCCCCTGACAAGAATGTCAAACAGGACAGCCACTATGGGTAATAGTTAGGCAGTTTTTTGTTTCTTTTCATTTTTAAAAATTTTATTTGTTTTTTGAGAGAGAGAGCACAAGTGGGGAGGGGCAGAGGGAGAAGGAGAGAGAGAATATTAAGCAGACCCCACACTCGGAACAGGGCCAAAGTGGGGCTCGATCTCACAACCCTGAGATCATGACCTGAGCCAAAATTAAGAGCTGAACAACTTAACTGACTGAGCCATCCCGGTGCCCCTAGTTTGGCAGTTTCTTAAATAAATAAATATAAATATAAATAAACTAAACCTGCAATGATAATATGACTCAGTAATTTCACTCTTGGACATTTATTCTGGATAAATGAAAACTTACATTCACATAAATGGAAAAACTAAAAACTACACAGATGTTCTGCAACAATTGAATAGTTACACAAACTGTGGTATATCCATACCGAGAATACTACTCTGCAGTGAAAAGGAGTGGACTATTGACAGGCACAACCTGGATGAATCTCCAGAGAATTATGCTGAGTGAAAAAAACAATCTTAAAGGTTGGATATGGGAGGATTCCATTTAAACATGTTGAAATGATAAAATTGGAGCAACTGAGAGAAGATTAGTGTTTGCAAGCAGGGAATGGGAGCAAGATCAAAGTAGATAAAGCTATAAAAGAGCACAGAGAAGGATCTCTATGGAGACAGAAATATTCCATACCTTGATTGTATCAATGTCAATATCTTTGTTTTGTTATTGTATTTAGAAGTTTGCAAGAAGTTAACATTTAAGGGGCGCCTGGGTGGCTCAGTTGGTTAAGCGACTGCCTTCGGCTCAGGTCATGATCCTGGAGTCCCGGGATCGAGTCTCACATCGGGCTCCCTGCTCGGCAGGGAGTCTGCTTCTCCCTCTGACCCTCCTCCCTCTTGTGCTCTCTGTCTCTCATTCTCTCTCTCTCAAATAAATAAATAAAATCTTAAAAAAAAAAAAAGAAGTTACCATTTAAGGAAACTCGGGAAAGGCACATGGGATCTCCTTATATTATTTCTTTATTTTTTTTAAATTTTTTATTGTTATGTTAATCACCTTACATTACATCATTAGTTTTAGATGTAGTGTTCCATGATTCATTGTTTGTGCATTACTGAAGTGCTCCATGAAGAAGGTACCCTCTTTAATACCCATCACCAGGCTAACCCATTCTCCCATCCCCTCCCCTCTATAACCCTCAGTTTTTTTTCAGAGTCCATAGTCTCTTATGGTTCATCTCCCCCTCTGATTTCCGCCCCTTTATTCTTCCCTTCCTGTTATCTTCTTTTTTTTTTTCTTAACATATATTGCATTATTTGTTTCAGAGGTACAGATCTGAGATTCAACAGTCTTGAACAATTCACAGCACTTACCAGAGCACATACCCTCCCCAGTGTCTATCACCCAGTCACCGCATCCCTCCCACCCCACTACCCACTCCAGCAACCCTCAGTTTATTTCCTGAGATTAAGAATTCCTCATATCACTGAGGTCATATGATACATGTCTTTCTCTTTTTGACTTATTTCGCTAGCATAATACCCTCCAGTTCCATCCATGTTGTTGCAAATGGCAAGATCTCATTCCTTTTGATGGCTGCATAATATTCCATTGTATATATATACCACTTCTTTTTGATCCATTCATCTGTCAATGGACATCTTGGCTCTTTCCACAGTTTGGCTATTGTGGACAAGGCTGCTATAAACATCGTGGTGCACGTGCCCCTTCGGATCCGTACTTTTGTATCTTTGGGGTAAATACCCAGTACTGCAATTGCTGGATCATATGGCGGCTCTATTTTCAACTTTTTGAGGAACCTCCATACAGTTTTCCAGAGTGGCTGCACCAGCTTGCATTCCCACCAACAGTGTAGGGGGGTTCCCCTTTCTCCGCATCCCCGCCAACATCTGTCGTTTACTGACTTGTTAATTTTAGCCATTCTGACTGGTGTGAGGTGGTATCTCATTGAGGTTTTGATTTGGTTTTCCCTGATGCCGAGCGATATTGAGCACTTTTTCATGTGTCTGTTGGCCATTTTATACCACATCTTCTTTATCCATTCATCTGTCGATGGACATCTTGGCTCTTTCCACAGTTTGGCTATTGTGGACATTCCTGCTATAAACATCAGGGTGCACATACCCGTTCGGATCCCTAATTTGTATCTTTGGGGTAAATACCCAGTAGTGCAATTGCTGGATCGTATGGTAGCTCTATTTTCACTTTTTGAGGAACCTCCATACTGTTTTCCAGAGTGGTTGCACCAGCTTGCATTCCCACCAACAGTGCAGGAGGGATCGCCTTTCTCCGCATCCCCGCCAACAATGTCGTTTCCTGACTTGTTAATTTTAGGCATTCTGACTGGTGTGAGGTGGTATCTCATTGAGGTTTTGATTTGGATTTCCCTGTTGCCGAGCGATGTTGCACAATTTTTCATGTGTCTGTTGGCCATTTGGATGTCTTCTTTGGAAAAATGTCTGTTCATGTCTTCTGCCCATTTCTTGATTGGATTCTTTGTTCTTTGGGAGTTGAGTTTGATAAGTTCTTTATAGATTTTGGATACTAGCCCTTTATCTGATATGTGATTTTCAAAAATCTTCTCCCATTCTGTCGGTTGTCTTTTGGTTTTGTCAGCTGTTTCTTTGCTGTGCAAAAGCTTTTTATCTTGATGAAGTCCCAATAGTTCATTTTGCCCTTGCTTCCCTTGCCTTTGGCAATGTTTCTAGGAAGAAGTTCCTTTGGCTGAGGTCAAAGAGGTTGCTGGTTGTGTTCTCCTTTAGGATTTGGATGAACTCCTGTCTCACATTGTGGTCTTTCAACCATTTGGAGTCTAGTTTTTTGTGTGGTGTAAGGAAATGGTCCAGTTTCATTCTTCTGCTTGTGCTTGTCCAATTTTCCCAATACCATTTGTTCGAGAGACTTTTTTCCATTGGACATTCTTTCCTGCTTTGTCAAAGATGAGTTGACCATAGAGTTGAGGGTCCATTTCTGGGCTCTCTCTTCTGTTCCATTGATCTATGTGTCTGTTTTTGTGCCAGTACCATACTGTCTTGATGATGATAGCTTTGTAATAGAGCTGGAAGTCCGGAATTGTGATGCCGCCAGCTTTGCTTTTCTTTTTCAACATTCCTCTGGCTATGCAGGGTCTTTTCTGGTTCCATACAAATTTTAGGATGATTTGTTCCATTTCTTTGAAAAAAGTGGATGGTATTTTGATGGGGATTGCATTGAATGTGTAGACTGCTCTAGGTAGCATTGACATCTTCACAATATTTGTTCTTCCAATCCATGAGCATGGAACGTTTTTCCATTTCTTTGTGTCTTCCTCAATTACTTTCATGAGTATTTTACAGTTTTCTGAGTACAGATCCTTTGTCTCTTTGGTTAGATTTATTCCTAGGTATCTTATGGTTTTGGGTGCAATTGCAAATGGGATCGACTCCTTAATTTCTCTTTCTTCTGTCTTGTTGGTGTATAGGAATGCCACTGATATCTGTGCATTGATTTTATATCCTGCCACTTTACTGAATTCCTGTATGAGTTCTAGCAGTTTTGGGATGCAGTCTTTGGGGTGTTCCACATAAAGTGTCATGTCATCTTCAAAGAGTGAGAGTTTGACTTCTTCTTTGCCGATTTGGATGCCTTTGATTTCTTTTTGTTGTCTGATTGCTGTGGCTAGGACTTCCAATACTATGTTGAATAGCAGTGGTGATAGTGGACATCCCTGCTGCGTTCCTGACCTTAGGGGGAAAGGTCTCAGTTTTTCCCCATTGAGAATGATATTCGCTGTAGGTTTTTCATAGATGGCTTTTATGATATTGAGGTATGTTCCCTCTATGCCTATACTCTGAAGAGTTTTGATCAAGAAAGGATGCTGTACTTTGTCAAATGCTTTTTCTGCATCTATTGAAAAGATCATATGATTCTTCTACTTTCTTTTGTTACTGTATTGTATCACATTGATTGATTTGTGGATGTGAACCAAACTTGCAGCCCAGGGACAAATCCCACTTGGTCATGGTGAATAATCCTTTTAATGTACTGTTGGATCCTATTGGCTAGTAGTTTGGTGAGAATTTTTGCATCCATGTTCATCAGGGATATTGGTCTGTAATTCTCCTTTTTGATGGGGTCTTTGTCTGGTTTTGGGATCAAGGTAATGCTGGCCTCATAAAATGAGTTTGGAAGTTTTCCTTCCATTTCTATTTTTTGGAACAGTTTCAGAAGAATAGGTATTAATTCTTCTTGAAATGTTTGGTAGAATTCCCCTGGGAAGCCATCTGGCCCTGGGCTTTTGTTTGTTGGGAGATTTTTGATGACTGCTTCAATTTCCTTAGTGGTTATAGGTCTGTTCAGGTTTTCTATTTCATCCTGGTTCAGTTTTGGTAGTTGATACATCAATAGGAATGCATCCATTTCTTCCAGGTTATCTAATTTGCTGGCATAGAATTGCTCATAATATGTTCTTATAATTGTTTGTATTTCTTTGGTGTTGTTTGTGATCTCTCCTCTTTCATTCAAGATTTTGTTGATTTGGGTCATTTCTCTTTTCTTTTTGATAAGTCTGGCCAGGGGTTTATCAATCTTGTTAATTCTTTCAAAGAACCAGCTCCTAGTTTCTTTGATCTGTTCTACTGTTCTTTTAGTTTCTATTTCATTGATTTCTGCTCTGATCTTTATTATTTCTCTTCTCCTGCTGGGTTTAGGCTTTATTTGCTGTTCTTTCTCCAGCTCCTTTAGGTGTAGGGTTAGGTTGTGTGCTTGAGACCTTTCTTGTTTCTTGAGAAAGGCTTGTATTGCTCTATACTTTTTTTTTTTAAGATTTCATTTATTCATTTGAGAGAGAATGAGATAGAGAGAGCATGAGAGGGGGGAGGGTCAGAGGGAGAAGCAGACTCCTCGATGAGCAAGGAGCCCGATGCGGGACTCGATCCTGGGACTCCAGGATCATGACCTGAGCCGAAGGCAGTTGCTTAACCAACTGAGCCACCCAGGTGCCCGTATTGCTATATACTTTCCTCTTAGGACTGCCTTTGCTGCATCCCAAAGATTTTGAACAGTTGTGTTTTCATTTTCATTGGTTTCCATGAATTTTTTTTAATTCTTCTTTAATTTCCTGGTTGACCCATTCATTCTTTAGTAGGATGCTCTTTAGCCTCCATGAATTTGAGTCCTTTCCGACTTTCCTCTTGTGATTGAGTTCTAGTTTCAAAGCATTGTGGTCTGAAAATAGGCAGGCACTGATCCCAATCTTTTGGTACTGGTTGAGGCCTGATTTATGACCTAGGATGTGATCGATTCTGGAGAATGTACCATGAGCACTAGAGAAGAATGTGTATTCCGTTGCTTTGGTATGGAATGTTCTGAATATGTCTGTGAAGTCCATTTGGTCCAGTGTGTCATTTAAAGTCTTTATTTCCTTTTGATCTTTTGCTTAGAGGATCTCTCCATTTCAGTGAGGGGGGTGTTAAAGTCCCCCACTATTATTGTATTGTTGTTGATGTGTTTCTTTACCTTTGTTATCAATTGCCTTATATAATTGGCTGCTCCCATGTTAGGGGCATAGATATTTATAATTGTTAGATCTTCTTGTTGGATAGACCCTTTAAGTAGGATATAGTGTCCTTCCTCATCTATTATTACCGTCTTTGGTTTAAAGTCTAATTTGTCTGATATAAGGATTGCCACCCCAGCTTTCCTTTGGTGTCCATTAGCATAGCATGTTTCCCCCCCCTCACTTTCAATCTGGGGGTGTCTTTGGGTCTAAAATGAGTCTCTTGCAGACAGGATATTGATGGGTCTTGTTTTTTAATCCAGTCTGATAGCCTGTGTCTTTTGATTGGGGCATTTAGCCCATTTACATTTAGGGTAACTATTGAAAGGTAGGAATTTAGTGCCATTGTATTGCCTGTAAGGTGACTGTTACTGTATATTGTCTGTGTTCCTTTCTGGTCTATGTTGCTTTTAGGCTCTCTCTTTGCTTAGAGGACCCCTTTCAAGATTTCCTGTAGGGCTGGTTTTGTGTTTGCACATTCCTTTAGTTTTTGTTTGTCCTGGAAGATTTTATCTCTCCTTCTATTTTCTTTTCTTTTCTTTTTTTTTTAAAGATTTTATTTATTTATTTGAGAATGAGAATGAGATAGAGATAGCATGAGAGGGTGGAGGGTCAGAGGGAGAAGCAGACTCCCTGCTGAGCAGGGAGCCCGATGCGGAACTCGATCCCGGGACTCCAGGATCATGACCTGCGCTGAAGGCAGTCACTTAACTAACTGAGCCACCCGGGTGCCCTCTCCTTCTATTTTCAATGACTGCCTAGCTGGATAGAGTATTCTTGGCTGCATATTTTTCTCGTTTAGTGCTCTGAATATATCCTGGGAGTCCTTTATGGCCTGCCAGGTCTCTGTGGATAGTTCTGTTGCCAATCTAATGTTTCTACCATTGTAGGTTACATATCTCTTCTCCCAAGCTGCTTTCAGGATTTTCTCTTTGTCTCTGAGACTCATAAGTTTTACTATTAGATGTCAGGGTGTTGATCTATTTTTATTGATTTTGAGAGGGGTTCTTTGTGCTTCCTGGATTTTGATGCCTGTTTCATTCCCCAAATTAGGGAAGTTCTGTGCTATAATTTGCTCCAATATACCTTCTACCCCCCTCTCTCTTTCTTCCTCTTCTCGGATCCCAATTATTCTAATGTTGTTTCATCTTATGGAATTGGTCATCTCTCGAATTCTGCCCTCGTGATCCAGTAGTTGTTTATCTCTCTTTTTCTCAGCTTCTTTATTTTCCATCATTTGGTCTTCTATATCACTTATTCTCTCTTCTGCCTCATTTATCCAGTAGATAGCGCCCCCATTTTTGATTGCACCTCATTAATAGCCTTTTTGATTTTGACTTGGTTTGATTTTAGTTCTTTTATTTCTCCAGAAAGGGTTTCTCTAATAACTTCTATGCTTTTTTCAAGCCCAGCTAGTATCTTTAAAGTGATGATTCTGAACCCTAGATCCGACATCGTACTAATATCCATATTGAGTAGGTCCCTGGCAGTTGGTACTACCTCTTGTTCTTTTTGTTGAGGTGATTTCTTCCATCTTGTCATTTTGTCCGTTGGAGAATAGATTAATGAGAATACAAAATGCTAACAGGGTAACAACATCCCCAGAAAATATATTCTGAACATATCAGAAAAGACCTGAAGCAGGGGGAAAAGAAAGGGAAAGAGAGAAAAAAGAAAAAGAAAATAAAAGAAAAAGATAAAGATAAAAACAAACAGAAACAGAACAAAGCAAAAAAAAAAAAACAGAATATGATCAAATATGTTCAGACTTGTACATAGATCAGTGGCACACACTAGATTTTGGGTGTATTTTGGTCTGTTAGAAGAAAGTGCCTCCCAAAGTTTTAAAGAAAGAAAAACTTATATATGTACAAAAATAAGGTTTGATATGATGGACGGATGGAATATGACTGTAAAGATGAAAAGTATAAAAAGTTTTATAAAAGGAATTGATAAGTTTTTTTGAAAAAAGAAAGGAGAGGATAAAAAAAAGGGAGAGAATGTGATCAGGTGGGAGAGTAGAAAAAAAACATACGCTAGAGATTTAGGGTATATTTTGATCTGTTAGAAGAAACTATCTCAAAATTTTAAAGAGAGAACAACTTATATATATATATATATATATATATATATATATATATACCAAAAGTACAGGTAACTACTATGAAGGGATAGAATAGGACTCTAAAAATGAAAAATAAAAATGCTTTTTAAAAAAGAGATTGATAAGATGTTGGTTGAAAAAGGGAAAAAGAAAAATTCAAAAAAAAAGGTAAAAAAAATTAACTTTGAAAGACTAAAGAATGATGGTAAAAAAGCCATGGATTCTATGTACATTGTTCCCCTAGCGCTGGAGTTCTGCTGTTCTCATTGATGGGTAAACTTGGTGTTGGCTGGCTGTTCTCTCTGATCTTCTGGGGGAGGGGCCTGTTGCCGTGGTTCCTAAATGTCTTCGCGGGAGGCAGAATTGCCCCGACCTTGCGGGGTCCGGGCTAAGTAATCTGCTCGGGTTTGCTCTTGGGAGCTTTTGTTCCCTGCAAGCTTTCCGTACAGCTTTGGAGGACGAGAGTGAAAACGGCGGCCTCCCAATCTCCGCCCCGGAGGAGCCGAGAACTTGGGGCCCTGCTCCTCAGTGAGCCCCCAGAGAAAAGCAGTCAGTCACTCCCGACTCCCTGGTCTCCCGCCGCACTCCGTGCTCACCCGGCCTGTGACCGAGCGTTTCTATCTCTGGCACCCGACCCCAGGTGGAGTCTCCAAACCCAGCAGATCCCTGCAGTGTGCTCCTGCACCGCTCCTCCCAGGGGAGGAAGGGGAGTCTCCCTGGATCTGCCGCTTGTTGGGTCCCTGCTGGAGGAGCAGTGGCCCGACTGTGTCGCGGTTCACGGTTTATGACAACCCCTAGCTGAGAGCCCGCGCCTCGGCTCCGTCTCTGCAGCCGGCTTCCCTGCTCCAATACCTGGGAGCTCTGCCACACTCAGGCACCCCCGGTCTTTCTGTGACCCTGAGGATCCTGAGACCACAGTGTCCCGGAGGGTTCCACCCCCCGCTTAGCCACCGGAGTGACGTCCCTCAGCGGAGCAGACTTCTAAAAGTTCCAATTTTGTGCTCCAAGGCTCTATCACTTGCCAGAAGCAGCCGACGGAGGGCCCCTCCCCCGCTGTCTATCCTCCCGAATATCGCCTCGGATTCACTTCTCCGCACGTCCTACCTTCCAGAAAGTGGTCACTTTTCTGTTCAGAGAGTTGTTGCTCTTCTTTTCTTCAATCTCCTGTTGAGTTTGTAGGTGTTCAGAATGGTTTGATCCCTATCCAGCTGAATTCCTGAGAGGAGACGAAATCCAGGTCTCCTACTCCTCCGCCATCTTGGTCTGACCCCCCTCTATTATTTCTTACAATTGAATGAATGTGTACCTCAGATTTAACTATAAATGTCAGTTTATCTCTCAGATCAAAAACTTTAACAGGAAAAAAGAATAATAAAATTAATAATAAAATTATTGTTCTCTATCTTCTTATGGAAAAGTCATGTTTGGATATAATGCCAAGATTGTTGCAGCTTATACACATCAGAGGGAAAAGTCAAAGCACAAAGCCAAGATGCTTAGGCTGGTAGAACAGTAAGATGAGCCACTGAACTGAGCCAACCTTCTCATCAGTCCTGTCTCTATTCTACATCTGATGTCTGGTTATGATAAATATATTTTCTTTTGTTTTACAAAAGAAAAAAAGGAATCTTACTGGAACATACATAAAATGGCCAAAGTTTAAAAGACTGGCAATGCCAAAAGTGAGTGGTTTGTGAACTAGAATCCACATTCACTCTGATGAATATATAAAAAGTTCTAAACAACCAGTTTAGAAAATTATTTGGCAGGTTTTTTTTTAATATTTAAATATACCCCTCTGATGTGACCTAGAAATTATAATTTCTGTGAATTTACCCAAGAGATTAAAAACATATTAATATAGGCTTCCAGTTATGGAATAAATAAGTCACAGGGATAAAAGGTAGAGCACAGGGAATAGTCAGTGATAGAACAGTGGTATATCGTAACAGACAGTAGCTAATGAACACACCTTTTAGAATTTCTAAAAAAAAAAAAAAAAAAGGAAGAAGAACATTTTATTTGAGCCCAAGTTAGGACAGCTGCCCAGGATACACAATCTTCACAAAGAATAGAGTGATCCAGGGAAGGGACATTTGGTGCAGTGTTATATATGTTTTTATATAAAAAGTTACAAAACATCATGACAAAGGACATTCCAGAAAGTTACAGACTTATGTTTTCAGTAGACGTAGGGCTCTATCACTTTAATCTTATGGGAACCAGGAAGTTTCTTTTTCTTGTGTTCAGAATGCTCCTTTTTTGGTTATTTTATTATTTTTTTTTTATTTTTTAAAAGTATTTATGTATTTTAACAAAGCAGACATACAGTGTATATGCTCAGGTCAGAAATCGAGCCCATGGTTTGAAATTTTGCTGAGTCATTCTGACCTTGGTAAATGTTACAGTGTTGGCCTCCCTGGGCTCCTTGGAGAAGAGCCCATGAACACTGAAAGTTGAAAATTTCTTTATCAGGTGAACTTTTGATATAGACTTGTCAAATCACTATGTTATACACCTGGAACTAATGTAATATTGTGTGTCAACTATACTTCAGTAATTGTAATAATATATATGTTTACACATACACCAAGATTTGTATGTACATTTTCATACCTGCTTTGTTCATAATAATTTCAAAATTTAGGCAACCCAAATGCCCTACAATAGGTGAATAAATACACAAAATGTGGCATTTATAACAACAGAATATTATTCTACAGTACAAAGGAAACAAATTACCAATACACACAACACTATGGGTGGATCTTGACAACATTATGCTAGGTTAAAAAAGACAATACAGAAAAGTACATTCTGTGGGATTGCATTTATATACAATTCTAGAAAATACAAATTATCTATAATGACAGAAAGTGGATACATGGTCCCCTGCAGGTTGAAGGTGTAGGGAGGACACAGGAAAACTTTTGGGATAATGTAAGTACTCTATATCTTAATGTTGGCACCAACTTTCCAAGTGTACATAGATATGTCAGAATTCATCAAATTTCACACCTTAAATGAGTGTAGTATATTTTACTCCAGCGCTTCAATGCTTCCATGAAACTTATTTTTTAACAGATTTTATTTATTTATTTGAGAGAGTGTGCACTCACTCAGGAGTGGGGAGAGGGGGAGAGGCAGAGGGACAAGCAGACTCCCCGCTAAGCAGGGCTCGATTCCAGGACCCCAAGATCATGATCAGAGCCAACATCAGATGCTTAACTGACGGAGCTCCCCAGGCACCCCACCATGAAACTTATTTTCAAGAGTTCGGAAGTTCTGGAAGGGATCATTCTAGACCGGCCCTCTCATATTAACTCCCAGATCAAATCTGCTAAACTGGCTGGTCAAGAGAGTTGTATCATTTGTCATCAGGGAAATACAAATTTCCCTAGAAGTCGTGGCTACACTGGTCACAATCAGAAGGATGTCTCTGGACTCATTTAGTGCGATTATACACTACATAGTTGCAAGCCAGGGAAGACAAGGCTGCCCCTGCGCTTGACAATTACTTCTCAACACCCACCAGGGTTCTGGTTGCATATGGTAGAAAACACAGTCTCCGAGTATGGGATAGACAGGTAAAAATGTAAGAGACCTAGTAACATTTGAATTTAATATAAACAGTGAATACTTTTTTTTAGGATAAATATTTACCAAGTACTTCTGCTATGGAGGTACTTATCCTGAAAAAGAACGTTATTTATCTGATTCAAGTATAACTGAGTTTTCTATATGTTTATTTGCTAAATTTGCTCACCCTGCTCCCAGGCCAGGCTTGCACTATCTCCAAGCAACAACATTATGTCCTGTCTTTATTTACAAACATCAGATCTCAGGTGGGTGCATCTAACTGGTAGAACCTTATTTGCATGGACAGCCTTAGCTGCAAGGGAGGATAAGGGTAAGATATAAATGATGGTTTTCCCGGCTTTGCATTATAGCAGGGCATAATACAAGTAGGTTAGGATGGGTGCTGAGGATGATTAAGCAACTACTATGCCCCGCCCCCACCCCAGCAGCTTCTCCTCCCTTAGAATAAAACCCCAAACTCTCACAGCCTGAAGGCTGATGCAGTATGCAGACTCTCTTGGTCACTGGATTTACTACAACTCCACTGGAGTTCACTCCTCTAGCAAGCCCATTGTCCTTGACTCTTTCTTTGAACTTAGAAAGCTTGATTCTCACTCAGAGTTTATGGGCTTAGTAGCCTCTAAGTGGGTGTAACCTGCATTATTTCCTAATCTCCAGCACCTAAAACCATATTGACTTGTATAAGCTAATCAATGAATGCTTGTTGACTGAATGAATGAATCCATTCTCCATTCATATTCCTTAGAAATCATTTCTCATTAATGACTTAGCTATCCTGAGGATCACTCAACCCATTCATTGTAAAATTTAATTTCAAAATGTCTTTGGGGGGTGCCTGGGTGGCTCAGTTGGTTAAGCGACTGCCTTCGGCTCAGGTCATGATCCTGGAGTCACTGGATCGAGTCCCACATCGGGCTCCCTGCTCGGCAGGGAGTCTGCTTCTCCCTCTCCCACTCCCCATTTGTGTTCCCTCTCTTGCTGTGTCTTTCTCTGTCAAATAAATAAATAAAATCTTTTAAAAAAATAAAATAAAAAATAAAAATGTCTTTGGGTATTTGTGAGTATTTTTTAATAAGAAGCCAAGTTTTATTTAGTTTTATTTGTTAATTTTCAGATTTTTCAGAAGACTTTGGAGAATTTAATGCAACAATTACCAGGGTTAAATAAGCCAAAGTCATGTATTACTTCTTGCAAATATGTCCAAAGCTTCAAGATGATGAATTTTATGTTTTAAATCCTGATGACATTTTTCTGAAGATGTGAAAGGCTTTGCAGAATTTCATGAGGGAAGTCAGTCTCTGACCACCTTCTCCAGTTTTTATATCAAAAACTTACATGTTCATTTTAGCTAGTGTAAGACTTCCCATTAAGAAAGGAGATGTGACTGGCTGAGTTGGTTATAATTTTGCTTGAAATATTATATTTTTCTTCCAGTGTTTTGTCTTTTGATTGAAATTTTTGTAATTTCTTTTGGGTGTTAGAGTTTTTCATAAAATTTGGCTCACAGGATTAACTGAAACACTAGTTATGAATTAAATTCCTCTTAAAATTTTAAGTCTGAATGTCACCTTTACATCTTGATTTGTCATATATCCAACTCAACTTGTTCGGTCACATACTAAACTACCTATCTTGTATGCTGGATAGAGCATCTTCTACAATATTCTGTTTCCTTGGGACAGGAAATGCCTTCCTCATTCTCCAGAAACTCATTTCTCAATATCCACGGTCAGGAGTGTCTTTATTGTCAATACTGCAAGAAGTTTGGGGCTTTTAAAAATGTATTCTCCTTGAAAATAAAAGCGCATTTTTAAATCATAAGACTGGAAGGAAACTTGGTGTTAGTTCAGTCCCTTGAACAGAAAAACAAAACATTATCTAGCAAATGCAGTACCTTGCCCAAAGTCACATGGCTGCTTAGTAGCAGGCTTTGTAGAAAGACCACATCAGAATGATGCCAATTTATTATATGTACATAAATGTACTTCTTTTTTTTAATCAAGTTAGATTTATTATTTTTACATGGCTGTTATTTATTTATTTATTAATCTATTTATTTATGTATTTTTGCTCCATGGTTGTTACAAACTTCAAGGCCCAGACATGAAATTTATTAAGAGCATTTTCCATGCACTTCATTATTATGCATTTTTGCCTCCTGATATGGTCATGCTGTGAAGAAGGGATGGGCTCCCCTATCCAAAATTGTGTTCAGATATTGAGATGACCCACATTCCCCCCCACAAAGCATGAAGGTTTATTTATAACATGTAAAAGCTTGCTGGGGAGAACAGGGCAGGCTCCCAGGAAGATGCAAAGATGGTTTGAGAAGGCAGGGACACAAGAGGGACTTTGCCTTGGTTGTGCTTAGAGTAGAGGTGTGGTGAGGGTCCCCACCTGCATGTGGGCCCAGGCTTTGTGGCTTGAACTCACCACCAGCTGCAGAGGAAGGAGGCCCCTTGCTTGCTTATCTCCTTGCCCAGATACAGGGCAGAAAGGTAGAGGGGTGAGGCTGGAACCTGGTCTCACTGACACATTGAAAATAAACTCATGACCTTTACTATACCTCTGATTATATTCTTTATAATTATTAATTATCACAGTACTGGTGTTTCAGTCGTTAAGATGATATAATAATATTTAAATAATGCCTGTCTTAATAATGCAATACCAAATTTAGAAGTAAGATAGTCGGCTACAGAGGATGAAACTCAGGGGTAGTTTAAGATGTTAGTTGTCTTTTCAAAATAGTTGTTATTGGCTATTTTTTTTTACTGTGACACATGTTATTACAAATACCATATATTTAAGGATAATTTAATATAATTTTTTTTTTTTTAAAGATTTTATTTATTTATTTGAGAGAGAGAATGAGAGATAGAGACCATGAGAGGGGAGAGGGTCAGAGGGAGAAGCAGACCCCCCGCTGAGCAGGGAGCCCGATGTGGGACTCGATCCCGGGACTCCAGGATCATGACCTGAGCCGAAGGCAGTCGCTTAACCAACTGAGCCACCCAGGCGCCCAATTTAATATAATTTTTAAACCTTTGAACCTATCCATTGTGAACTTTAGCTAATAGAGTTTATCTTGATTTCTAAATACTTCATGCCAAAGCAATATAATAATGGCATTAAATAATATTAAAAATGACAGTTTTTAAATTTGTACATTTCCAAAGAATGATACACTTGACTTTAATTTCTAAAATACCTGGTAAGAACAGACACTACACTTAGACCCACCTACTAATTAGAAAATTAACCAAATGAATGAAATCCATTTGACAATTGTTTTTCAAAATTATTTTTTTTCCTTCTAAATATTGCTTCCTTAAAGATTTTTAAAGCTGAATACTATAAACCCACCAAACATAGAGGAATCTTCCTATTATTGGATTTTCGTTTGATCTGTAAAGGTACTTCTTTTTTTTTTTTTAAGATTTTTTAGTTATTTGATAGAGACACAGCAAGAGAGGGAACACAAGCAGGGGCAGAGGGAGAGGGAGAAGCAGACTCCCCACTGGGCAGGGAGCCTGATGTGGGGCTCGATCCCAGGACCCTGGGATCATGACCTGAGCCGAAGGCAGACGCTTAACGACTGAGCCACCCAGGCGCCCCTGTGAAGGTACTTCTGTGAAGGGGTGTCTTTGCCAAGTTTTAGAAGGATATTCAGAATCAGGCTCTTGCATATTAATTATGATAATTCTCATCAAGGGCATCTATACTATAGCCTCGTTTAATGTGTGAGATGTGAATGAACTGGTTTCATCCTCACAGTAGCCTAAGGGTTAGGTACTTTTATTATCGCCACCTTGTGCATGAGGGTATTAGCCACAAAGAGGTAGTTGTTTTCCCAGAATTTTGCTGCACTAGGTAAAGAAGCTGGGCTTTCATTCCAGGTGGTCCACCTGCAGAGGCTATGCTCTTAGTGACTAAGTAACACTAGTTCACATGCCTTACTCACCCTCTCACCTGCTGCTGCAGTCAGTCTTGCTCTTTCTCCAATATTTCTAGCAACTTGGTGTTACAGCCCGCTCTTCCTGAGGCCTTGACTATTCCTCTGCAGGTATGAGCATGCCTTGCTCATCCATATCCTTTCAGAATGGTCAGCTTCCCTAATCCCTTGACTGCCCACCTGAAAGAGCACACACTGGTGTGCACATCCGCCCCATCACTGTCCACTTTTCTCATACTGCTTGGGTTTTCTCCATAACACTTATTACAACAATCCTCACCTGCACCAGAATCCCCTGAGCAGCTACTTAAAATGACACACTTACCCAGAGTCATGTACAGCCAGGGATATACCTCGCATTTGTGTGATCATATAACACGGTGCATTTATTTGGAGACCATCTATTTACTCAACTAGCTTATGGACTTTAGGCATATGAGATCACTCACATTTGTATTACCAATACCTGGATCCAAACTGGTACATAAATATCTGTTAAATGAGTGAATAAATAAATATTTATTGTCTAAATAAGCAAACTTGGTGTGCAAGAAAATCAACCAGAGCACCATTAGCGTAAGTCTTCCTTCAAAAATGTCAGACTTGACAATAATGCAAAAGAACATTCTAGCTTGGGGAAAGAGGTAAAATCTGTGGGGCTTTAATAGGAAGGAGACCATTAAAATCAGGCCATTTGGGGAAAAAGACAACAAATAGCAAGGATTATTCTCAGAAGAGGGAAGAATTGACTGTGCAGATTTGTGGCCTTTGAGTGGTGCGTTTGGATTTTGTCAGGAGTGATGGGAGGAAGCGTTAGAAGCTAGGCATGTGCGAGAGGGTTTGGGCTTAGGGAAAGAGCTGAGATGACATGGGTATGTGGAGGTCACCATGGAAAGGTCTTAGCCCTCCACTGTCTCTCACAGCCCCTCTTCTTGGTCATTGGGGAAACTGAGTCTCATAATGTGACCTCCACCTTCATTAGTTCAGTTCTCTAGATCTACACCTCTCGTGGTTTTTAAAGAGACCACTCTTCTTGAGTCTGTTGCTTCTGCACATCTTACAAGTGAGACATTGAATGCCTTTGTTCTAGACTGTCTTTTCAAGGATGTTTGTATAAAGATAGCCAAGGAAGAGAGAGAGAGATAGTGTGTCCTGTGGAGCAGAGAGCAAGCATGCTTACTGTCTGCTTATAAAAAAGCTGGGATGCCCTAATCTCCAGTTTCTTCTTCTGTAATGGAACTGTTAACTATGCAAGTGTCCATCTGATCCCATCTGCCTTGGTCCCACAGGACTTGGGGCAAGAGGAAGTAACTCAAATATGCTGACAAGCAGACTACTGCTGGTTTGAGTGATGAATTGTCCTTTCTTCCTGACGCAGGAGTGCTTTCTGTGTTCTCAGCCATCATTCATGACACTGTGACAGGCTAATTTGT
Organism: Neomonachus schauinslandi; assembly: GCF_002201575.2. Taxonomy (NCBI): domain Eukaryota; kingdom Metazoa; phylum Chordata; class Mammalia; order Carnivora; family Phocidae; genus Neomonachus; species Neomonachus schauinslandi. The sequence continues at coordinate 71,269,747 of NC_058408.1, forward strand.
AAGCTGGCAAGAAGTGTGAAGTCTCATACCCTTCAACATTTTGGAAAGTGTTGGCTGTAAACTTGGACTCCTTAGTGATGGCGACCATCACAGCTTCCTGTGGATTTTGACTTTGTAATTGATTTTAAGTCGTTTGTCAAGTGAGAGGCTGCATATACACCCATTTAATATTCTGTAGGGAACACCGAGGTTAAAGGAGATTTGAGTAAGGCAAGGGGAATTCCCAAAAGAGTGTAGAGCACTCATGAGGTTTCCCTCTTTCAGAAGAGGAAGAAAATAACAATTGAAGGTATTGCAATGAGAGACAGAAATATGTGTGAGTAAAAGACAGGTACTTCGTAGGAGGCCATGTTAGAGGCCTAACATGGTAGACATTTTCCGTCAAAAGTAACGTCTAATGGACATGAGGGACTTTGAGGTTAAATTGTTTGAGGATTAAGTACACAGAGATCTCAACTAGCTCCGCAGTTGCCATGGCATCTGCCATTACAGCAAACATGGAGGATAGGTTCGTTGTGGGATAAGGGACAAACTGAGCCCCACAAGCATTGGGTCTGTGATGTCCACTGGGCTGCTGAGCTAGAACCCCAAAAGCTTAGCCCAATCTTTAATATATAAACAGAAAGAATGGTGGGTGGTTTTTAGGAGTCCAAGTATATATGGGGCTGGGGGAGGGCTGAAAGGGACAGCTTTAAGCTTCAGAAGACAATTTTAGTATATTCACGAAGGTATAAGTATGATAACTTTAGTCAGATCATAAGAGTGTCACCCAGTTTGGAGAAGTTAGGAATCCAGAATCCTATGGGACAGAGAAATCCACTAAGTTGTCCTGTGGTCATTGGCTGGGGAAAGTCATGAAAAATAGTCTCCAATCTTTGAGGAGAAAGAGACTTTTCATTTTATGTGATATCATGGTTGGAAAATGTCCATGGGCCTGATCATTGAAATTTATCTATAGAGATTCAGCATCCTTTGGATGTTAATGCTGTCAGCAAATAGAGGGAATCAAGTCTACAAGTTCCTCAATCTGGAAGATCACTGTAGTATAAACCCGGAGAGTTTGGCCTTTCTTTTTGTAATACAAGTGCCTGGCTTGAGCTTTGATTGCTGACGCATTTACTTCAGAGAAGCATCTGATTCATGGATTGCTGCCTCAAATGAACACAAGGCCAGCCCTCTGACTGGATAAGTAGGCAGGTTTTCCATGCCTCACGTGCCCCCACCACTTTTGTTCTAGAGACCTTGGTTAATTTCAGTAAATGACCATTTGGGCTCTTTATTTTTTCTCTTCTTGGGCTTTAAATTCCCACTGCTATGTTTTAAATAAACAACAGAAGCAAAATCCCAGCTCCATGTCCCCTCTGTGCATCTGCCTGTGTGGCTGCAAGTATATGTAATTTCCAAGGCTTGTAAGTAATAAACTTCCTCCCCCTAAATTTTCTGAATGGTTATTGCTGAGGAGGTCTTGCAATCATAGTGAGAACCACAAGGGCCGGTCTAGTAACAACATTGATTATGGATAGACTGAGACCAGCATAAAATAATCACCTACATATTGGGTAAGATTGGAGCCCTAAACAAATTAATGTTTCTAAGGTTATGGTTAAATAATTTCAAGAAGTAAGAGGGTATTTGTGTAAAACCTAGGGGCATAATTGTCCAATTGATTTTCTCAACCAAATACAAATAGATACTGTAGTCTGTATGTGAGAGAATGTAGAGCAGATAGATCTGCCAGTATCCAGTAAGCAGCTCTCAATGGGAATGAAGATAGGATAGTATTAGGTGGGGGATTACAGGGAGATGAGGAAGAGCAGTTTTTCCAACGGGCCTTAAATCTTGCACAAAATGGTAGCAGTGATAGTTTGTCTTTTTGGTGGGTAGAACAGGGGTATTTCAGTCAACAGGGGATAATGAATCCATTTTGAAAATTGGACATGGTGGCCTAAGCCCTTTAAGAGACTCATTTTTCTTCGGTTTTGAGATAGTTTCCGTAAGGGCATATCCTGCTCAATTGGCTCAATCTCCAGTATGTGTCTAAAATCTGAAATACATTTGGCCCACGGTCACTGAGGAAGCAAATTCAAGATATAAAATGTTGAGAAGGGAAGCATCAGGTAGTGGTTAATTAATCTGTGCCATCATCACATTATAGACCAGTGATTCCCTTCTGGGAGTTCCAGAAACAGGACATTCTGGCTACATTTAATGGTGGCATCCCATTTCCAAGGTAGATCTTGTCTCAGTTAATTTCCTGGAATAGAATAACCCAGCAGAAGAGCGTGTGAATAGGGAGAGTGTCGACTAGTGACAATGAAACAGAAAACAGCTGACACAGGCATAGTCAGAGCAGTATTTGAAATGCCTGCCACTTAGTTCATTTTGATATCCAAAGGAAGAAGGTATGGTGGACAAATGTTAGGTTTTATAGTGGAGAATGTGGCCCCATTATCAACTAGAAATGGAAATTTTGTTTTTGCAATTGCATGAGTATTTCTCCCCCCACCATTTTTTTTTTTGAGAGAGAGATATGGGGAGGTGGGGGAAAAGGGGCAGAGGGAGTGAGAGAATCTCAAGCAGATTCCATGCCCAGTGTGGAGCCTCACACAGCACTCGATCTCAGGACCCTGAGATCATGACCCAAGCCAAAACCAAATATCAGACACCTAACCAACTGAGCCACCCAGGCGCCCCTGAATATCTCTCCCTTTTTTGTTTAGGGCAATTATAGGGAAACTACAGTGAACAGGTTTATTCAGAAGAATGCTATGTTATATAAATTTTGTCTTTTGTGTTTTAAATTATATCTTTTCTAACCAAAACAAGACAATTGTTCTTCTAATGCTCTTTTTATTTCAAATTTCAGCAGGTATCTTTGTTTAGGCATATTGTTATTCTTTGTCTTAAACTTATCTATTTGTTTAATCTAAAGAGCTATAATTTCACCTATATTTTTTTCTTATTTCTGAGTCAAAATATCATCTACTTCCTCAGCAAGGTTTTGTAATTCAGAGTGATCAGTTGGCTATCCTACATTCTACTTTGTAACTAAATCTGCCACTCCACATTAAGGCCACTGATTCTTCACCAATCAGGGGTCAAGAAAAGTCTTCAGGATAGCTACTAAGGAAAACTGTCCTACTTTTACACTCTTTCATTATGCAAATCTTATCTTGGCCAAAGTTTGTAGCTAACAAGACCATCAGCTGTTCATCAACTCTGCCTATTTTATAGACATTAGGAGGGGATTTTGTCCAGTAAGAAGGATGTGCTTAAGAAGGAGTGGAAGGAGGAACAGGAAGAGGGTCTTATGAAGGTGCAAGAGTAGAAGGGCAGATTAGGAGAAAAGAGGGGGTCAAGATATGGGAGACCAGAATGGAAGTCAATCCAGAGCTCTGTCAGGAAAGGGAAAGAGGGATTAGGCTTTCTTATACGGAGGTAAAGATGACTATGTTTAGAATATAGGGTCTTCATTAGGGCATATCTGCCTTTGCTCAAGTCGGGGTCAATGGAGAAACAAATAAAGACAGAGCTCCCAGGCATATTGTGTGAATTGGGCCTTGGCTCACCCTGCTAGGTAAAGAACCCCTTCTAGCCAAGATACTGGTCTAAGTAAAGAGGAACAGGAAATGCATGCTGGAATTTGGAAATTGCCTATCAATCTAAGCCTTGTAACAAGCTGCAGAAACAGAGATTGTAGCAGTTATGCTTCATTAGGTATGGTGACTCTAATCTTCCATCCCCTCCCTGCTATTCTATTAAAAAATGATGATGTTTTAGTTTTCAGGGGTGAGAAGGAGGTATGATCAAATTGACACTATGATGACATGGTAGCTGGTGGATTTTGTTCGTCTTCTTTGTGGGGGACACAGATTTTTCACCCAGAAAAAAGGGCAGTGGTCAACACTGGACAGCTTCTGTGTGTTCCTCCAGGTACACTTCACAACCTTCTCTGCCCTGCTCAGGAGGCTGATCTGTGCACCCTCTAAATGGGAAGAAGACTGCAGGTGATGGGAGGAAGAGGGTACATCTGACTGGGTATTTTGAATTGAGCTCCTCCCTGGGGAAGGCTGGTGTGTGTCCAGCTTTCTCTCTGTGTGTTCCTCCCTAACTTTCTATGTTCCCCTGGTCTGGGAGTCCAGTAACTATTACCTTTCATAACTTTAGGTACAGGAATGTTGCTTTCGGTACTACATTAGTTCTTGTGGATTCCTACATTGCCTAATACATATTTGAAAAAAAGACACCAGCCCATTAAAATATTTGTAACATATACTAATCTGATTTTGGCATCTGTTTCCTACTGAGAAATTGGCTGATACTAAGAATAGCTGGTCTACCTCTGCCTAAAGTTAGTGTCATCTCTCTCACTTCTAGTTTGAGATCACATGAGCCAATAATTCCCTTTCTTATCTAAAGCATTTTAAATAGACTTTTGTAGGGGCTTCTGGGTGGCTCAGTCACTTAAGCATCTGCCTTTGGCTCAGATCATGATCTTGGGGTCCTGGGATTGAGCCTCACGTCTGACTACCTGCTCATCCAGGGGTCTGCCCGTCCCCTCCGTTCATGTTCTTTCTCGCTGTCTCTCTCTCTCTCTCAAATAAATAAATAAAATCTTTAATAAATAAATAAATAAAAAGTTTTTATATCACATGCAATCCTGGAGTCCTAACTGAAGAAACTTTTAATGAGAAAATCTGAATTATTTTTGGAATTCAGTTTCTATTATGCTCTCTTACCCTTGACCTGCCATTCAATCTCTGTAAACCACAGTTTCTTCATCTGCAAATTGATGCAATTGAAGTATATCCCATCCAAGGGTGTGTAGAGCTTTAGGAATGGTTTACCATCTTACTCATTTTAGAGCAGATAAAATGTACTGAAATTTCTTTTAATTCTTTAACCTCTTACTTCAAATAGTATTTGAGGTCCAGCCAGTTACTTATTGTATTTAATACATTTTCACCCTAAATGTTAGGGGAGGCTCCTGATGAAAAAGAAGGCAATGTTCTGTTGAAAATAGCTTAGGTTTATTCACAGTTCAGGCAACATAGGGAAAGGATCACAGATGAAAGAGAAAATGAGTGTCAAGGGTCCCTTTTAGGTCACAATGTTAGTAAGTGCCATAAGTTTAGTTTTACTGTATTAAATAAACCAACTTTAATACAGAAGTTGTGTGTATTTCTCTATAATTCAAAATAATGAATCACTTTACTTTGTAGATTTTTATAGATGTAGATTTTTATAGATCTTTAAAACTCTGTCTTCAAATAACCTGTGTGAATTGCTAACATATCTACCCTAGCTTAATGGGTTCCTGAATGTCAAGTAATCTGTGACCAACAGAGATACTGTCATCCTATACCTTTATTAAAACTGTTCTAGGGGCCTGAGTGGCTCAGTCAGTTAAGTGTCTGCCTTTGGCTCAAGTTATGATCCCAGGATCCTGGGATCAAGTCCTGCATCAGGCTCCTTGCTCAGCGGAGAGCCTGCTTCTCCCTCTGCCTGCCCCTCCCCCTGCTTGTGTGCTCTCTCTCTCTCTCTGTCTCTCTGACAAATAAATAAATAAAATCTTTAAAAAAATGTTCTTGTGGGAAAAAGAATATGAAGTAGCCATTTCCAAGTGTATTACATTTTTCATAAAATTTCTGTTTTGGTATGTATCTATCATTTGCATATTTGGATTTGTCTTCAGAAATGGTAGCCAATGACAGTCCCCAGTTAGGATCTGTATCAGCATCGTCAGGGATTAAAGAAAGTCCACCATGACTCCATTATTTAGGAAGTACACCTGTCATCTCTGTCTCTTCCCTTAGACATTGCTATGGTCGCATGTTCTGTGGTCCCCACCTTGCTTCTGGCTCCCTGTCTCTTTCCTCTTGCCCCAGAACTGTTGATTCCAAAGAGAAACTAACATTTGAGATGCTTTACCAAGTCCGTACCTAGAGGTTCAGAAGTGCTACCAATCTGTTGAATGACAACTTGACCAATGGAGATCAGAAGCTATTCCTCCTATAATGTCCCCAGAAAGAAGGTTCAGAGATATTTCATGTGGCTCTGTGTGTATATCTGTGGGATTGAGCCAGCAGTCATTCCTGTTGATGTCCAGCTCAGTCATGCCTCTTTGATCTTCTTCCCTCCCTCTCTGCTTATCCTCTCAGACTCCTACTCCCCAAAATACAATATTAGTCATTCAGCTGTCACCTCAGGTTCTAGGGCAGGGGGTTTTGAAGTTGTCCATAGATAGTGCCTCTTCTTTTCATTATATTGTAATGATATAAAACAGGGTCAAATACATATATTTACAATAGAAGTTCAGTTGACAGGGAAACATTTTTCATAAGAATAATTTTAACCCTTAATTGAAACTATTGTTTCACTATGTAGTATTTTTTACAGGTATTAGATTGTAAAATTCAAATCCAGAAAAAAGGAAAGTCTCTAAAAAGAAAAATAAAAAATGAAATGATAAGAGTATGTATTAATTTCTAATATTCTTTTAGTGGGACTTCATAATTTAAAATCTGTATTTTAAAAATTATTATAAATGCAATACATGTTTATGGATAACTTGGATAATATGAAACATAAGGCAGGGAAGATTATTTCTAGTTTTGACAAGATAATGTGGTTTTATGTTTATATTTTAAACTAAATGTTTTACAAAAATAGAACTATATATGTTTGTGCACAAAGTTATCCTGCCTTTTTCCACATTCAAAGCCAGTTTTCTCCTTTTGTAGAATAGTCTAGAAAAATAACATTTTTTATGGCAATAAGTCATTTGATTGTGTGACTTCATCAATGTTTGTTTCATTATTTTTACTCTTGATGAGAATTTATTCATCTTTATATGATTTTCTGGATATTTTCTTAGGATAGTTTTCTGGATATTTTCATATGATAATTACTCTGCCAATGTCTGAGAGTCTTTACTTGTGTATGTATGTCCATTTCTCACCTGTTCTCTTCCAAACACCATTTTCTATTTGCCTGCCTTAAGATCTGTTCCACTACCAATATCCTCATGGTTATCATTTCCCAAACTCCTGTGATTCCACTTATTCATGGACAAGTGTAGCACAACACTCTCCCTTCATTTTCACCATGTTTTCCTTTCATTGACTTTTTTATTTCAACATTCCTGTAGATGATACATCTATAAACTGATCCTATTAATTCAGATAGAATTTATTCTCATCCCTATCTCACCTATTCAGTCCTATTTCATGCCCTTCAAGCCCAGCGTGTTTGGGAACTCAAAATAATTTACCCAATTGTATTTTTAGTCTTAATAATCCCCATCATGTCTGCACATCTGTCCTTATGCAATTTAAGATTTCTATCCCATAATTAAAACCTCTGCTTTGGAAACATCTGAACTTGTTCACACTCATTTCTCTATAACATACCTCTGGAATTTTTTTTTTTTTTTTTTTACCTAGTTATATCCAAATATCTGTGTGTTGCATCTGAGCACATTTGGAGAGAAAAACCACCACTACACCAGCCAGTTTCCACTTAAATTTAAGGTCACACACACACACAAAATGGCAATCAGTAGGGCCTAGCACTTTCATACACCTTTATAATATGCTTTACTGTCCTCAAGAATGACAATTTAAGTTCTTATGCCTTCCCTTACTTTTTCACAAACCCCTCTCTCCCATTCCTTGGGTGATGGTCTTATCTTATACTTCACTGAGAAAAGGAAAGTCCTCAGACTCCCTCATTTGCAATCTTGAAAAGTAAAGACCAAGGAATATCTATACTTAAACACAAATTGATCACATGTCCCTGGTATTGTAAAGGATGACTGGTACATTTTCTAGATATGAATTTCCCATTTCTTTGTTACATGCATCTTTCCCACATCCTCCTCAATCGTGTCTCTTCCTTGCTTGATGAGTCATTCACATCTATGTTCATGCAAGCTCTGGTAAATCTTTTCTAATAACACAACTTGCACTGAGTTCACAAAATACGGTTCCCTTTCCTGGTCTTCTTGTGTTCATCCCGCATGCCCTTCTCATGCTCCATTTGGTCTTCCGTAGCCAGCTCTCCTTGGGGTTGTTTCTGTTAAGGTCTCCAGTGATGTCTGCGTTGCCAGATATAGCAATCGCTTCTCTCTTCTCATTTTACTCGATCTTATGTTTGACACTCATATTTCCTCTCTCTCTCAAAACAGACTCTTCTCTTGGTATCTGTGTTTCTAGACCCTTTCAACTCTCGTACAAGTCGCTGTATACGCTTTCAATCACCATTCCAACCTCTCCTCCTGTGTTCATTCTCCAAAAGTTGGAATGCTCCAGGTCTCAGTTGTTGGTCCCCTGTTTACTCTATTTACATAATCTCTTTAGATCACCTTATCTAGCCCCAAGTTATTAAATTTATATCTAGTCTTCTCATCTCCTTGGGATTCTAGACTCCTGTATCCAACTTGCCGTCTTCACATAGTCATTTTTTTATTACAAAGGAGGTAATTTTCAACCTTGTCTTTCATCAAAATCACTTACAAAGCTTTTAAAAATATTGGTTGCTGAGTCCTGTAACCACAGCACTAGTCTGGGTCTATCTAGCCTGGGCATTGGGGTTTTAGAATGCAACCCCCCTGCAGCAGGTGAGTTTAATTTACAGTAGAGATTGAGAATCACTTTAAGGGAAGTTGAGCACCTGTCTCCCTTTGGAGCAAGGACTCGCAATGCACCAGAGAGCTGAACCCCAGTATCTAAGCCTCAGAGATCACCTTTCTCATCTTCCATTTGCCTCATGGAATGTGAGGTAGGATGAGGAGACCGGGGACTGACGCGGCATCATCTTTCTAAAGAACCCAGATCTTTCATTTAACCTCTTTCTATTTGGAAGTCCATCCCAGAGTCAGTCCTGTAGCTAATCTCAGTCTGGTTTCTCTGCGCTGTGGTCTTAGTTCAGAAAACACTGGTCCATCTGACAGTGTGCCCCAGCTGCTAGTCTCAGAAGATGGGAGCCGAACGATTAGTCCCTTCCTTTCTTGGTTATAATATCCCTGGGCTCTTCTATCACTGTCTTTTTGGAGGAAAGCCACTTCAACACCAGAATCTGATGTTACAGCCTTCTCTCAGGAAAATGGGCTTGACAAGCCCTCTATTTACATAACTGAAGGAAAATTCCTCAAGGTGTTCTTCAGCCTTAGGAAACACTGGAGAAATCTGCGAGGTGATTTTGGGTTCCTGTTTAGGCCTAGATTCAGCTGAACACTTTTCCTACCAGATGAGACAAAAGATAAAAACTGACCTCTGCAGGGCAGCCCGTTGATGACACCTGCTATGGTGTTTTATGACTTCTCCGTCAGTTGATACCCGCTCTGTGTTTGTTCGTTTTCCTCTATTTGCTAGGTTCTGTTTCCTAACAGACCTTTGCAAATTGGCTCCTTTATCTCCCTAGAAGCCCTTTCTGGTGTCAGGTACCGATGTTTGTTCCAGATTGATTCTTGACTCTGAATAGTGGGGAAGACTGTTTTGTTTCCCTTAGGACATCAAGGTTCAAATGAGGACACTGCCAGAATGCAATTGGACAGACCGTTCAAACCTCCTAGGAAATGAGAGCATTTTTCCTTTTTTTTTTTTTTTTTTTTGAGCCTGGGAAGTGATACCTGGTAGGCCACAGTAATTGGTCTATGACTGCAAGGACCCTTGTTTTCATTTAGCCTTTAGGGCATAACACTGGGCATTTCTGTTGACAAATAGAGACTAACAGCTCTTTGCCTGTTGACGAATACTTTGGATACTGTAGACGGTTTGTAGGACTCACTGCAGTTTCTGTTGAATACAAAAGAAGGCTGTTTTCTCTGCAGATTAACCACAATGACAATAACAGTTTTATATTAAATGAAGAGGAGCCTGCATTTCCCTCTTCCATGTTCTTTGGTGACAGTGAGGCAGGGCAGTCACTGTACATGATATTCCAGCAGCAGAATGAATACAGAGTGCATTTGGCCTGCCCTGCGTCTCCGTCCACCTGTCATCATTATCACTGTGCCTCTTACCTTGTCTTGACACATTCATCTCCGTCTTCCCTGCTCAGAATGTTTGCAGTGTGCCCAGAGATTAGTAGAAGCATGAGAACAAACTTAGGGATCAGAAGATAAAGGAAGTTTTGCTTCTGTATTAGGTTGAACCCTATGAAGTTCCTGGTATTTGAGTATTTTGACATTCAGGGGAGCCTGGGTGGCTCAGTCGTTAAGCGTCTGCCTTTGGCTCAGGTCATGATCCCAGGGTCCTGGGATTGAGCCCTGTGTCGGGCTCCCTGCTCCGCGGGGAGCCTGCTTCTTCCTCTCCCACTCCCCCTGCTTGCGTTCCTTCTCTCGCTGTCTCTCTCTCTGTGTCAAATAAATAAATAAAATCTTAAAAAAAAAAGAATATTTTGACATTCAGAAATGACATTTAAATAGAGTTGAACTGAATAAATAAACAGGCAAATAACATACTTATTGTGAAGAATCTTAATAGATTTTAGCTACTGGATCTAGGAATACTAAAGGTTCTGGTTTTGTAAAATGTAATAATGATATGTAAGCCCTTACGTGTTTACCCACACATCTTACCTCCCCGATCATGTCTGGGCTCACTGGCAGATCTTTGGCTGCTTCCTGCGCCCATCATATCTGCTCTGCCTACCCTTTGGTTAAAGTCACTGGTCCTGACCAATGAAAACTTTGATTGCAACATCCTGGAATTATGTTTAAACAGGGCAGAGGTTGGGGTGCTGTGTCTGCTCTGGATGCTTTCTGAGTCAGAGGGACGCTGTTGCTTGGAGGACTCTCTGAGAGCTCCCACGTGTTTGGGTGTGAATTGGGTGTGGGGACTGGTGAACGTGCACTTGCTGGGAGTCCAGGGGCTTGCTTCAGGACGCAGGAGGAGAGGGTACAGCAGAGGTGCTATTGGCCTCTGCCACACCCGCACCGTTGCTTTCCTTCCTTTAGACTGTACCAGCTTGGCATTTGGGGGCTCAGGGGCTGCCTCCTTCCATGTCTTTGGGTTACCTTGTGTAACAGAGAAGAGTCTTCACATTTTCAGCATAGCACTCACATGTGACGTGTAGGGCTGTGTGCATAAATGTATATTTCACCTAAAAGGAGCCTAAGGAGACGTGATGACTCGACGTAATAACATAGTGTCTTGAATGCCACCTGGGAGAAGAAAGGGCGTGTTCCAGAAGAACAGAAAATATGAATCAGGTATGGACTTCAGTAAATAATAGTGCACAATAGTAGTTCATTCACTGTGACAAACGCACGGTACTAACGTGGGGTGTCACTAATCGGGTAAACAGAGCGTGGGGTAATACAGTCAACCTCTGTACTATCTTTCTTTAAATCTAAAAATGCTTTAAAATAAGAAAGTTAATAAAAGTAAATGTACATTACTGAATCTTAAGTGACTATTTGCAGACCTTATTAAATGCAGGACATAAACATGATGCGAAACTCAGGGAACAGTGAAACAGCAAATTGAGAAAGAAGTCATTTCAGATAATATTCCTGGATTCCAAATTGAGTCAGGTATAAAATAGCAAAGGATAACTGAAATGAAGATTTCATATAATGATGAAATACCAATTAATCATTACCCTAAGTTTCCCCTTTAAATCAGCTTCCTTGTGCTAAAGTGAGAATTTATTTTGCTCCTTTGTGTTAATAAAAAAAAAGCCTGTCTTTATTTAAAAGTTATATGGTTAAAATATACTTTCTCCATTAGACTAAAATAAAATATCCTATTCTTATTTTTGTTTTAAGAAGACTTTCAGATTGCTTTCATAAGCTATTAATCCATCCATGCTCCTTTCCTGAGTCTTCAGACACATACTTGAAGATAAAATTGCTAATGAAGACAAAAAATCGCCAATGTGCATGACTATTTTCTTGTTCCAGTAAAACAAGTGAAATTTCAAATGTTGCTTCTTAGAAACAAGAGATTTTTATTTCATGAAACCGTTTTAGTAATGAAAGGACTATGTTTGACATTAGTTTTATTACCACACTTAAGATTAAAAAAAAGTTGAGCCCATTTAAATTTATGGTCTAATTGCCATAAAAAAAGGAAACTATATGTTGTGAGATCAAGACAGTATGGAGTGGGTTGCGTTAATTAAATAAGAAGCCATCACCTGCTGGATCACAATTAGATGAGCGGAATTTCTAACAATAACTTGTGTATTCTCTCCATGCAGTTCATTTTCTTTTCTATTTCATTCTCGATTCATGGAGCTAATAAGGGCATGCATTTTCTTCAAATGAATGGCATTAAATCCTTACTAAACTCCTTAGGTAAGGGTTATATTTTGTTTAGGCTGGTTTTTGCTTTGAAGGGACAGAAACCCTTTTAAGTTATCTTATTTAATGGAGGGTGTCTTGATAGACACAAATATTCTAGACCTCACGGAAGACTAATTAACCTGACCACACAAAGCCTGGGAAAAGAGATTAATCTAATTGTCATAGAATTAGAACTGGTTGCAAGCAAGCCTGGAGGCCTTAGAATCAAGTTATGTGGGGACGTAGATGGAGAAACATGCAATAAAGCAACCAGCTCTTCCTACCAGTGCATGGGCTAATGCGGCTTGGTTATTCTCTGTTGGTTCCTAATAATAATAGCGGCCATTTATTCAATGTTCACAATGTGCCAGATATCTCATTAAAGCTTCACAAACCCCTAGGAAGTAGGTCCCAATATTATTATTGTAATTTCTGGACCATTAAAAATTGTAATTAATGGGGCGCCTGGGTGGCTCAGTCCTTAAGCGTCTGCCTTCGGCTCAGGTCGTGATCCCAGGGTCCTGGGATCGAACCTCACATCGGGCTCCCTGCTCCGCGGGATGCCTGCTTCTCCCTCTCCCACTCCCCTTGCTTGTGTTCCCTCTCTCGCTGTGTTTCTCTCTGTCAAATAAATAAATAAAATCTTTTTTTTTTTTTTTTTTTTTAATTTTTTTATTTATTTGAGAGAGAGAGAAACAGCATGAGAGGGGATAGGGTCAGAGGGAGAAGCAGACTCCCCGCTGAGCAGGGAGCCCGATGTGGGACTCGATCCTAGGACTCCGGAACCATGACCCGAGCCGAAGGCAGTCGCTTAACCAACTGAGCCACCCAGGCGCCCAATAAATAAAATCTTTAAAAAAAAATTGTAATTAACAATTACCGAAGGAGGTAGAGCAGGGACAGGGAAAACATAAAGTCCTTATCCCCTGGACCCTCCTGATTTCATAAGGAATTAAGTCATTTTTGGAAATATCTTGCAATGTAATGTACAGTCACTGAAATTTTTATTTAAAGTATTTAATAACAGTAAATTTATACTATAATGTTCATGAAGAAGCAGTGATCCCTATTATACAATTATTATATTAAATAAAATACATATATCTATACACATAGCTTTAACTCATGAAAAAACTACATTAAATGTTATAGCACTTACGTCTTGATCACTGACTTGAAAGTGCTTATTTTTTTTCCCGCTTATTTGATTTTGGTGAAATTTCCATCCTTTACATTAAGTATATAAATTTGTAAAGTTGGAAAAGAAAGTATCATAAATATAAAAAATAAATGAAACACCAATTGTTGCTATTTTTTTTTTACTCTTATGAATGTATATTTGGAAATAACATTTGCCCCAAATGTGTTTATTATTGAATGGGTTAAGGATGGGAGTCACTTTAAGAATTCTACACTTTTGAACGCTAAATTTAACCTGGAAAGCTGAAGAACAGGGACGGCATGTATTTACTAGACTGTGAGAAGTATTTGAAGACTTTCTTCATCAACCTTATAATGTCGCAGTGTTTCGAATAGAATGCAATTATTTTTGTAGTAGAAGGGGGGGTGATAAATTTTCTATTCATTCCAGTGAGGTATTTTTTTTTAAATTTATTTGACAGAGAGAGAGACAGCCAGAGAGGGAACACAAGCAGGGGGAGTGGGAGAGGGAGAAGCAGGCTTCCCGCAGAGCAGGGAGCCTGATGTGGGCTCTATCCCAGGACCCTGGGATCATGACCCGAGCCAAAGGCAGACACTTAACGACTGAGCCACCCAGGCGCCCCTCCAGTGAGGTATTTTTGTAAATACTGATTTTCCTTCTTTCTGTTACCTCATATGACTAAAAACATATCTCTAGATATTCAAGCAAAGGAGTTGAAAAAATAATGTGAATGGTTTTCAATCATAATCATTTATGATGCTTTGGTCATATTATTTTAGTAGAATTAGATAGGAGTCAGTTCAGGGTAATAAGGTATGGTTTCTGTGAAGAAATTAGAAAGGTAAGCTATTAATAGCCAAATGTTTAAACATTTAAGAAATTTACAAAGCAAGTCTTCTGAAGATAAAACTATTTGTGCAAATTACAAATTCTCTGATAAACTCTATGAAGTAGCTATGAGTCTTAGCCCATAAACACAGGTATTTGATAAATAACACATATATATATTTTTTAATTTAATTTAATCTGTGGAACTCACAGTAGAGTTCACTGTGATCTTGAGTTCATGGAAAATTCAGCCTCACTCATTCCACATGGTATTGAGTGAGGGTTCTGGAGTATTCACACCAAAGCGTCAGATGTCCAGCCATTGGTCATTGGTCTCTGTCAGTTATTGATTAACACACCAGCCATCACAGTCTGTTCAACTCAAGGATTCTGTTGCTTCCATGCAGCACTTGAACATGGGGACATTATCATAGTAGGGACTGCAGTCTATCCTCTAAAATTCATTCCCTCTTCTTTCCTAATGATGCAATTATAGCTGGGCACATTGCAGTATTTCCAGACATTCCCTGAACATACACATGACTATGTGACTAAGTTCTTTTCATTGGAATGTGAAAGGAAGTAGTATTATAGTCATGTACCTATGGACTGCCCATGATTTCTCATTACCTAAAATGTAATTGTTTTTTCAATAGGAAACTTAGCCAACTAAAATGCTTTACATTTATTGGTATAATAATTTTAAAACTACTGAAAATTAAACTTTAGCTATAGGTTATAAAGTTTGACTCCCAGGTCTTTTGTTAAAAAAATACAATGTACAACAGTAAAGCATATTTTTAGAAGAAGAAAAACCTCACCTAAGTGACACCATAACTCTACATGCATTTTACATAGCTGGGACTATGCCATGATTACTGACTTGTGTCCTGCTTTTTATTGCATGCTTTCCCTTATATGTTCTATTTGCTACATAGTCTTTATAATTACCTATTTGGCTAGAAAATTTAATAAATCCATAACCAGTAATTATATTTAATTATTGCCATTTGAATGTAAATGATACCAACGTGAGCATATACATGCTTATGGTCTTGATCTTGGATAATTTACCTAGAAGTATGTGGCATTTACTGAACAGACAGGAAGACTATCAACAGAAAGCAAATTCATGTTTTTCACATTAGTGTGAAACATTTACCTTTCTACCTCATGGGTATTTGTGGTAAAAATCTGTAGTTGATCTGGCTTATACTTAAATAATGTAAAATTTTCTCAAGTATGATCTAATGAATCTCCTGATAAGCCTATTATCAATGTTTCAATCTGTCTTTCAACTCATGGGTTCACTTTTATCTAATCAACCATGAGCAGACTGAAGCTTGACACTTGTACTCTTAGAGAAACGAATATTGGTAATTAGTCTGCGTTTAATCAACAATCAAAGGTGATCTCCATTCCTTTAAATTCCTATAAAGGGAAAGTATGCTGCCAGTGGGCTACAGCCTCTAAGAAAATTCTTTTGGAGTCACCACTGAGAGGTGGCCCAGGAATATATCTGATAAAGGATATCTTTCTAGGGTTTGAACTTGAGCTGAGACTGTTAACATTCATTGCAAATGCAGGGAGTAGGCACTTCCTATGTTTAAAAGGAGTCAGTCTATCTTACAGACTGGAAATTATTCTATTCTACCAAATGTACTAACATTTTCTGTTTTCCCTCCATCATTTGTTGGGGTCAGTTAAATTGATCAGTTAACCATGATAAGTTAAATCCATACTTCACCAAATGAACTCACAAATAAATAGTAGATTTGGAGATAGGCTTAATAATAAGATAAAACTCTGGAATGTTTTCTTTTTGTTGAAAGAATAAGTATGTTTCTGTTATACTTTGGACAGTTTCATTCTAGTTGAGAAGTCTTTTTAAAGATATTTGTGGGATGTATGTTCATGTTTGAACATTTAATTATGTCTGCAATTCTTTTTATTTAATTATGTCTGTAGTTTCCTTATAGTTTAATTTTGTCTGACCACAAAACCCTTACCTATTCTGGCTTTGTGCATGGACATGTTAATGAGGATTGGCTCTGACGTGTGGCATTTACCGGCATCCATGGTGTATGTGCTCCAACCGTGGTTGGTTTCAAGTCACCAGGGTTTTAATAACCAGCTTGCAAAATTCCTGACAACTTGCCAGTTAGCTCTTGTGAATCAGCGCCCATCCAGGGCCCCTGGGACTTCCTCTTTTTATATCCTCTGAGGGTGTCCATTTCAATTTATTTATTTTTATTTATTTTTATTTTTTTATGTTATGTTAATCACCATACATTACATCATTAGTTTTTGATGTAGTGTTCCATGATTCTTGTTTGCGTATAACACCCAGTGCTCCATGCAGAACGTGCCCTCTTTAATACCCATAACCAGGCTAACCCATCCTCCCACCCCCCCTCCCCTCTAGAACCCTCAGTTTGTTTTTCAGAGTCCATCGTCTCTCATGGTTCGTCTCCCCCAACGATTTCCCCCCCTTCATTCTTCCCCTCCTGTTATCTTCTTCTTCTTCTTCTTTTTGAGGGTGTCCATTTCACACACACACACACACACACACAGATCATTTCATGGGTTGATTGTATTTCAAGGAGAAAATGACAAACTCTTTCACATTACCCAATATTAAATTTCCTGTTACATATGCAGATAAACACACAACAGAAAGAGACCCCTATTCTGTTTAGAAGAGCCATACTAGAGAAAACATTAGCAGGCAATGGTCATTTGGTTATAAGCTTTGAAAAATAAAAATGACTCCTACTTAAAACTTAAATTACATTTTCCCAAACAGCCAGATGGATTGAAGAGAATCTATGTATCTTATGTATGAAATATAGCAGATTGATACTAATACTAACCACTCATAATAGGTCCTTTAAAAGTACCCTACAACAAAAGCAAATGTTGACGTTTTACCCATAATGCAAAACATCATAATTTTTAGTAGCATTTCTTATAGGAGAAAATAGATGCCTGGCTTTTGATATAAGAAGTCTAGAAATAAGTGAACAAAATTAAAATGCAGAGTCAACAGTTAAGCTATTCACAGTTGAGACAGAGATCATTTTTAAGTGAATATCCAAGGAATTTTTTTTCCTTTTATTTTTATTTTTTTGTAGATTTTATTTATTTATCTGACAGAGAGAGACACAGTGAGAGAGGGAACACAAGTAAGGGGAATGGGAGAGGGAGAAGCAGGCTTCCCGCTGAGCAGGGAGCCAGACGTGAGGTTCGATCCCAGGACCCTGGGATCATGACCTGAGCCAAAGGCAGACGCTTAACGACTGAGCCACCCAGGTGCCCCTTTTTTTCCTTTTAAAGTTAGAAGATTAAAAATAAAAACATATCAATTTTACCGTGAAGAAAAAAAACTATTGAAAAAACAATCATTGATTTGACAATCCAAACTATTGAGAAAAATTAGAAAAATATATAGGTTTAAATGGTTTATAGGGGCACCTGGTGGCTCAGGCGGTGAAGCATCTGCCTTCAGCTCAGGTCACGATCTCAGCGTCCTGGGATGGAGCCCCGCATTAAGCTCCCTGCTTGGTGGGAAGGCTGCTTGTTCCTTTCTCTCTGCCACTCCCCCTGCTTGTGCTCTCTGACTCATTCTTTCCTTCTCTCTCTCAAATAAATAAATAAAATCTTAAGAACAAATGATTTATAGTGATAAAATTTACTCTATAATGAACATCATAAAATTTCATACTCTATTAAATTATATTAAAAAACAAAATACAACTAAAATTTAAAGAATATAAAAGCAATTGAATAATAGACTTCATCAATAAATTGAATATGTGAAAATGGATATAAACCATTTTACAGTATTTACATACTAAAAATATAAATGGTCTTTAATATTGATAAATCTGGAGATATAAGTAACTACATAAATAGTTCTAAGGAAAATGTAGTTCTACTCCAAAGATGGTGAAAATACATTTAATAAGTACTTAAAGTCATTCAGAATGTCCTAGTCCATGAAATAAAGTATGAAAACCAATAGAAAACTAAGGACAGTACGTATGTGTATGTGTATATCTATTTTACTGTTACTGCATATTATATATACTTTTAACAAAAGGAACTCTGGGACTCAAATCAAACTTCATAAATAAGAGGTAAAGCTTAATTTACAGAATTGAAAATACTGTAAGGTACTAGTAAATATACCAGTTCACAATATTCTTATCTTGATCTTGGTGGTTAAGACTGAGAATTTGCATTAGTCTGTTGCCTTTTTTGTGTGGTTGGAGAGAAGTGCTATCCATTAAATATCAATGATGGATTTCAGTGATTGAAAGCAATAACCTTTAATCACATTTTAATACCAACATATGAGTCATAAATAAAGAAAACAGATAGAAGTGATGATTAGCAAAAGTTTCAAAGCTCTCAGATTGAAAAGATTTCAGTTCTTTTGGGTGTTTCAAAGATACATAATACAACAAGGGGAAGGAGGTAGTTTTCTTTTTAAGAGTTGTCATGAATTTTGCTTTCTTTACCCCACATTCCTTATTCCAGATCTTCATTTTCCTACTATATTTACAGAAGGGTAGATCCTTTAAAGTTGTGGATCAAAGAGTATGGTAAAATCAAAGAGTATAAACAAAAAACACAAGTAGTAATTATACCTTTGAATAGATGCTTCTCACCTATTGTTTAAATGTTCCTGAAATATATATTTGACATTTAAAGGAAACTTTCATTTAATTATGTTAACTTTTTTGAAAGATGTAGAAATGTAGTTCAGGGACTCTACAGCTCATGACTGGAAAGTAGCCTGAATCTTTTCATATGAAACTTTCTCAGGGCGCCTGGGTGGCTCAGTTGGTTAAGCGACTGCCTTCGGCTCAGGTCATGATCCTGGAGTCCCTGGATGGAGTCCCACATCGGGCTCCCTGCTCGGCAGGGAGTCTGCTTCTCCCTCTGACCCTCCCCCCTCTCATGTACTCGCTCTCTCTCATTCTCTCTCTCTCAAATAAATAAATAAAATCTTTAAAAAAAAAAAGAAACTTTCTCATTTGAAAATATATGTTGAATAAAAGCATGTGTAATATAGATCCTAGCGAGACAAAAGCTCCTTATAAATAAGTACAGTATCTATCATTGTAGTTTCTATGTAAATGCTTTTAGTAAGTATTCATTAGGCATGTAGCAAATTAATTTTGAGTAAATCATGTGGAATCTGTGTTTCTTGCCTGTTGTAAGTCATTAAGGACAGCAAAAAAAGGTTGTAAATTGAGGATTGTGAATTTTACCGGACAAGTTATTGCAGAATATTTGAGGAAAATGATTATTTTTGGTATTTGGTTTATATTCCATATAGGATTTACTCCTTAAGGGATTTGCATGTATATCTACTGCTATGAGTAATGGAAGAAATTTGATAATGAGAAAGGTAATAATCATTTGTTTCTTTTAGCAGTCAAGTTTATTTTCCTTGTTCTTGCTTCCCACTTTATCAGTTGGAAAAGCAACTTTTCTCCTAGGCAAAATTTTTCCCGATAAACAAGCAAATATTATGGATACTGAGGATATGGTTCTGTTACCCAGAATTAATATTACCAGGGAATATAAGTAGGAAGTATTCTAATTTTTACCTAATGTATATAATGAACAGAATACCTCAATACGTCCTTCAAAAGTTGGTGCCTATTGTCATTGACGCATATTGTATCAGATGATTAATATATTGTAGTAATAATTCGCCAAAGGATGAGACCTACTGTACAATGAAAATTCTTCATTGTTTTCCATGACATACTTATTCAGATTTTTTTTAGTATTTGTCTGCTTATGATAAGCCCAGTTTCTCCAGTTTGTATCGTGTTTCCTCACATTCCTACAGTTGTCCAAAACATTTTCCACTTGTGTTATGTTCTACAGTCATAAATTTGGAATAGGAGGAAACCATACATAGATTTACTTCACAATTAATGAATGGCCCTTTATGGCAAGTCTTCTACGCACAGGAAGGCAGCATAAGATAGTTGTTGAATATTCTTGAGGTCGAATCCTTGTTCTACGGTTTATAGCGTATGGCCTTCAGCAAATTACTTGAACTATATGTATCTCTTTCTTTTCCTCTGGAAATGAGGATTATAATACTATCTTCCTCAGGTTTCAGTGAGCTTTAAGTGAGTTACTCAAGCTATTCTTAGTACGTAATTAATCCAATTTTGTGTTAAATAATATACAGACATCATGTGAGTGTAATCCATAAATAAAAACTGTATAATGGTTTTCCTTCTGGTTCTTCCTCTCTGTAAAATCCTTTGTTGTGAATGACCGGGCAGTGCCTCTGCTCTTTTCTGAGTACTTTCTTTTCTTTTATCATTTTGTTCTGCTTCTGAGAGTAATGTTGATTATTCGAATCATATCTACGATATTGCAAGAACACATATTACCAAGAACTCCATTTCTCTGTAAATAATGAAGGTCGATTTGTAAAGTACAGGACATCCTTATCTCAACTACAAAGAGTTCAACAACCACTATTTCCTATTTAGGAACATGTCCAGCAGAAACATTTCAGATGTGACTTTTGCATCCTGCTATACCTTATTTCTTTTTTGTGACCCACCCCCATCTCTTCTGGAAGGTAGGATCTTAAATGGGCTCTGGATTTCACATTACTGAGTACTGTACAAAATATGTCTTTTGTTAAGTACCCCTTAATTTATAGAATATTACCTTTTCTCACTACAAAATCCCCACCGGAGGGGACTAAAATCTCAGAGGCTGTGGCAGGGCTTGATCTCAGCATGAGCTTGCACTTACAAAGAGATGGTTGCAGTGTTGGGCACCATGGATTCTGAGGACCCGCTTTGACTTCCCAGCCTCCCTGCATCCCATTTGTGTTGCTCTGGGCAAGTTACTTATCTCTTAAGCTTTCTTATCAGGCATCACGATTCAGAAAACACCCACCTCATATTGTTATTATTTGGACTAAATTGGATATAATACTTAGCATAGTGACCATATATAGCAAAAACAAAATAATTTATGCTATTATTTTGGAATCAAAATACATATGGTTTACATGTTTATATTTAGTGTTGGCACATCCTATTTCTAGACTATGCATATAGACTAATTCAGTGGTTCATTTTATTGAGCACATAATAAAACTTTATACAACACTAGTTGACTTAATTTTTCTAAGAGACATAATGGTAATGGATAGTTTACTTATCTCTTAGATCAACTAACTAATGGCTGTGTGAGGGAAATAGTAATGAGATGTGTATTATCTTGTGAGCGACTACTACTAGCAAATTTACCTCCAACATCCACTTAGGATATATGGGCTGTCGGTTACAATATTCATTGTATTTGTACAATATTCATTGTATTTCCCTGTATAAATTAAACAGATATTGAAAGTTTGCTGATATTCTACAATTTATATATATATGTATATATATATAAACTTATATATAAAAGTACTAGACAGAAAAGGTGAGAGATCAAAAACAAGTATGTTTTAAAACTGTATTCATTGAGTATAACAAGTATATAGCCAAAGAGGTCAACTGACACCAATGACTGGAATTCAGAAAGATTGATTTTGGTTAAGAAAATACTCCCAAGTATAAGAGATGTTGGAAAACAGCTCACTTTCTCCATGCGATGGAGGTTTCTTGTCACTATTAATATTCAGTCAGGATGGAGATTTCTACTAGGTTACCACTGGTATGAGTAGAACCTGATTGGATTCTAAAATCAAATCCTAGATTTCAAAGAAAAAAATCAGAGTCACATGATTCTTGCACTAGGAAAATGACCAGCACTAAGACTCTCACAGATCCTAAAACACTGCTGTGATTATAGCCGGTATATGTCAGCCACCATTAAGACATAGTACTGTTAACTGGAATATAAAACATACTTATCCCCCTCTTGTCCATACTACCCAATTTTGTCACTGTTTTCTGGCATCTTGACAAACTTTTTGATTTGATTATTAGGCAAAATGTAAAATGAAAGAGAATAATCCATGACTGTAACTTGCCGTACATTATACTTACCAGGGTTGTCAGAGAAAATACAAGGTGCCCAGTTTAATTTAAATTTTAGACAAACGAGGGCGCCTGGGTGGCTCAGTCGGTTAAGTGACTGCCTTCGGCTCAGGTCATGATCCCAGGGTCCTGGGATCGAGTCCCACATCGGGCTCCCTGCTCTGCGGGGCGCCTGCTTCTCCCTCTCCCACTCCCCCTGCTTGTGTTCCCTCTCTCGCTGTGTCTCTCTCTGTCAAATAAAGAAATAAAATCTTAAAAAAAAAATAGACAAACGAGATCTTTTTTAGTATAAATATGTCTCGGGTGTTAATTGAGATTTATATGTGCTAAATCTGCCTGTCCTAACTATAACATACACCATACACAATTCCTTTGATTTTGAAGATGGTTGACTGCATCACATTTACCTTTGCATAATACGTAAAATAAACTTTGTTTGGCAAGATTGTATTTGGTGCCACAGTTTATCCTCAATCTAACTGTAGGATCATATTTACTAATGGCATCTCTTATCCAAAAAAGCTTTGTTATTACTTTTAAATGTGTATTTATCTGTAATATGTGTATATTATCAGTGGGTAACAACTACATTGGAGAAGAGAAGGCATTTCCAGTACCTAGCTGGTGTGTGTGTGTGTGCTGTTGTTGTTTTAATATGTGACTCCTGACTTTATGTATTTATTTTATGTATTTACTAATTCATTTTGTTATAGAAACATATTTTCAAAGATTTTATTTATTTATTTGCGAGAGAGAACGAGAGACAGAGAGCACGAGAGGGAGGAGGGTCAGAGGGAGAAGCAGACCCCCCGCCGAGCAGGGAGCCCGATGCGGGACTCGATCCCAGGACTCCAGGATCATGACCTGAGCCGAAGGCAGTCGCTTAACCGACTGAGCCACCCAGGCGCCCCTAGAAACATATTTTCAAAATGTAGACTATGAGTATGTGGAAATACACAGCCCAGTAAGCATGTTTTATAAAATATATCTTTGTTGAGATTTTTTATTGGTGCATTCTGTGTTTTACCATTGATTTCTCCTCAAGTCACTTAAGCCCACATTGAACCATTTTCTTTTTTTTTTTTTTAAAGATTTTATTTATTTATTTGTCAGAGAGAGAGAATGAGCACAAGCAGGGGAAGTGGCAGGCAAAGGCAGAGAGAGAAGCAGGCTCCCCACAGAGAAGGGGGAGCCCGATGTGGGGCTCGATCCCAGGACTCCGGGATCATGACCTGAGCCGAAGGCAGTCACTTAACCAACTGAGCCACCCAGGCGCCCTGAACCATTTTCTTCTGTGCTGAAGTAGGCAGGTAATTCCCAAATGATAATATAACTTTCTTCACATTTCTAGTCTTACAAATACCAGTACTGCTAATATGCCTGTCTAAATATGACAGAGATTTTTCATGTACAGACTAGTTTAGATTTAGATTTGTTTAAGAGATCTCTGATATTAGCACATTATAATTCTCTCAAGAATAGCACGTTTTCTTCCAGTTTCTATGAAAGTTAATTCTCACAAGCTCTTCTTTTTTCTTTTTTACTTTATGCAGTATTATATTTTTAATGTTTTTGTGAACATTGGAATGTGTTTAATACTAATTCTCACAAGCTCTTCAAAAAAAAAAAAAAGTGGTATAGGGTTCCTATAGACCCCCAGGGTAACAGTTTACCATCCCTGGTTATGAAGCTGTGTTATTTTTGATGGTTTATTAAAGGCATTGTGATCATATGTGAGGGGTGCATTTATATGGAGGGAAGGCTATTTTGACTTGTTTGCACCGTTTCATTTGGAGTTAGTATTAATGCAAAGAAATTTAAGACAAAATTATTCTATACTTGTGGCATACATTCAAATTCCAATATCTGTGCTTCTCCAGAGATAATACACAATGAAAAATTGTGTTTATCTATATACTCTGATGAGTCATTTTAAGACATCATGCTCTGAAAGATGGAGAGAGGCAGAATGACATAAAATTATTTTCATACATTACTATCCAAGCTGCAGTCTTGGGCGGCTGCTGTCCCGCAGGTACTGACACCGCCCCCTAGCGGGCGAGCTGAATTGCCATAATGCGTTTCTCTCGCTCTGCTGTGTTCTTAGATAAAGTAAGGGCTTGAGTCACAATTACACGAATCATCACCAAATCAGAGAACTAGGTGAGAGAGCGAAACAAGAATTTTAAGAATTAAATTTTGTTTGTGTTGTTAGTATCCCACGGAAACATGTAGTAAAAGTAATTGGCCAAAATCCTGAGCGAGTGAGTTGGTTCATCGGCATAGCAAATACAACGAATAGTGTGACTACTCCTCCTATTAAAGTTATGGTTACTTTTCAGAGAAGTAGGGAAATAGAAAGTTCAGCACTTGAAGCTGTCATTTGAAATGAAGTTATATTTGTTTTAGTAATTACACCCTTTGTAGTTGAACTCTCTCAGATATGCACCGCTGAGTGCATAATCTGTTTTAAGTCATTACCCATAAGGATTAATTCACTTTAGACAGCTACCATAGCATTAGCATTTTTAAAAAATACATTGCAAGACTCTCAGTGTGGGAGCACTATAGGAAATGATGTCAAATGTTATTAACAAACGATGTAGGATGAAGAACTAGGTGTAGTTTACTTCTTTGTTGTGGTGGTTGGTTGGTTGGTTTTCCCTTTCTCTTTTTACTTTAATGGGACTCCAGATTGTTTCTTTGGAATTTTGCATAACAAATGAGGTTTTTCAATATTCAGTGCGATTAAGGGGTAGTCATGTAAATAAAGCATAGAATCATTAGCTGCTTTTTCCACCTGAACTATAATTGAGAGTCATTGTTTTTTTGTTTTTATTGAATTTTTAAAATTTTATTATGTTATGTTAATCACCATACACTACATCATTAGTTTTTGATGTAGTGTTCCATGATTCATTGTTTGTGCATAACACCCAGTGCTCCATGCAGAATGTGCCCTCTTTAATACCCATCACCAGGCTAACCCATCCTCCCACCCCCCTCCCCTCTAGAACCCTTAGTTTGTTTCTCAGAGTCCACCGTCTCTCATGGTTCATCTCCCCCTCCGATTCCCCCCTGCATTTTTCCCTTCCTGCTATCTTCTTTTTTTTTAAACATATGATGTATTATTTGTTTCAGGGGTACAGGTCTGTGATTCAACAGTCTTACACAATTCAGAGCGCTCACCATAGCACATACCCTCCCCAATGTCCATCACCCAGCCACCCCATCCCTCCCACCCCCACTCCAGCAACGCTGAGAGTCATTATGATTTGATTAATTTTTATCACAAAATCCTAGCATGCTAGGACCCTTTTTTAAGGAGTATTGTAATACTATTTCATTTTTAAAAATTATCCATTGCCTTTACAAGTGATGAGAAAGAATAGTAGTAAGTGGATAGAATTATAGTGGAAAGAATTAATACCATACTTTATAAAGAAAATACTATCTATGATGATCTCAGACGTTATTCCATGGAGAGCAGTTTAGTGAAATGCTATTAGGTTTTTCCACTATAAAGGAGTACCATAGTTAAAGAAAATAAGAGAGATAGTAGATTTAAAAATGGTTGGAAGTCTTCTTCACTCTAGATGTCTTAGCACCTTGAATATGCCAATGTCTGCCTCTGACAAGGGTATGGAATGCAGTGTTTTCCAAGTTAATCTAATATGGCACTTCTGCACGCACTATACACTAAAAATAATTTAGACAATGTTGACCTCTGTGTTTCTTCAAGTTCTCCAAATGTGTTACTCTCTCTGATTTCTACACTGTGTTTTTGCTGATATGTATGTGCACGAGAGGCAAGGTCAAAGAGCTGCGTGTGGTAATGGCGTAAGTGCATGAAACAAGGATCTCTCCTTGATGGTGAGTCCTTCCCAAGTCTGGCAGCTCATGGAAGGACATCTATGTCGCTTAAATGTGCCCCTGAAAGCTGCTGCCTACAGTCACTTCTCTGGTGTTACAGATTTAGGTCCAGGGCAAGATCTGAGGGGGTGTGATCCTAGCCCTCTTCTCTGCTGGATCACGGGCAGGTTTGAACAGAAGACAGCACCTTTTTTGTTTAAATGACAATCAAAAAAATATGACTTTATTATTGCACAAGTTTTCCCCAAACCTCCACTCTCTGCTGAAGTGAATCTTTTATGTCTTGTTCTTGTATTTTTTTTTTTTAAGTTGGACTCCAGTAACTGGTAGAAAATTTAAAAGCTTGATGCTTTTCTGTGGCAACTAATGAAAGGTTCATCTTTTCTATAACATTTATTTTTCATATTGGAAATATTTTTCAATTTAATTAAATCAAAATAATTATTTAGAATATTGTAGACCTCAGCATGATTTGCATAACCTACTTCCAGAAATTATTAGTTATTTTTCTTAAAAATATTCGATGATTTTTATGCCTTTAACGGTAATGAAATGTATCATTAGAATTCTCCCTCTAGGGGCGCCTGGGTGGCTCAGTCGTTAAGCGTCTGCCTTTGGCTCAGGTCATGATCCCAGGATGCTGGGATCGAGCCTCACATCGGGCTCCTTGCTCAGTGGGGAGTCTGCTTCTCACTCTCCCTCTGCTTGCTGCTCTGCCTACCTGTGCTCTCTCTCTCTCTGTCAAATAAATAAATAAAATCTTTAAAAAAAAAAAAAGAATTCTCCCTCTAAAAAAGTTAATGACCTAAATTATTAAATGTGGGATTTCCTCCCCCTCCCCCATTGATAAGAGTTCATTGAAAGTTTGAACAGTTACTTCAAGAGTTGTAAAAAAAAGAGAGAGAGAGAGAGATGTTTATTATTGTTAGATAACCAGAAAGATAAAAGATAACATAATCTTTCTGAAGAAATGTCCTTTCAAGGAATTGACCTCTTGGAAAGGTGTGAGCTGAAGGTTTTCCCATGGAGGTACTGACCAGAGCTCAGCTCATAATTGTGTTCTGCCCACTCTATAATAAAATAACGTTGTTTGCTAAAGGTTTTCTATAAATATTATTTTCCTAAAAAAAATCCAGGAAAGTGAAGTCCCAGTTCCGTTTAATTTGGAATGATATAAATTCTTCTGATTATATGTAAGGGATAGGATTTGTTTATTTGAATGAAAATTCTCCAACCTGGGGAAATGCAAAATAAGATTCCAGAGCCGCAGGATTCCTTTCAGATTTCAGATTATAATTGTGTTTTTGCTTTTTATTTTAATTGGAACTTTTGATGGACACTTGGAAGAAAATCAGTGTGGTAACTTTACTTCAGGCAGATACTAAGAAGAAAAAGTAATATTGTTTTCTCCCTTTTAGTTTTATTTATTAGGACAATTAATGTCATTTAGCTTGTTGTTAATATTATAAAGTGACAAGTTGATTTTAACTCTTAGGACTGCATCTGTTTCTCTTCCATAAATTATATTTTGAACTAGGTTCAAGTTTCTATTCTATTGATTCTAGTTGTAAAATAATATACTTTAATACTTGAACATTCCAGTCTTATGAAATAAAGAGAGTCTTTGGCTTTGTGAAGCACTAGGTTAGTGGACAACATAAAAAGACTGGAGGGGAATTGAAATTTCAGTCATAATCTTATTCAAGTTTCTTAACCTCTTCATTCAAATTTCCCCAGGATAAATATCTAATCAGAGTAATCTCTATTTTTTCCCCCACTGAAGAGTTCGGAATTCCCTTAAATGTATATTTCTCTAACACAAACTGAATTAATGCTCCAAGGTTTGCATACAAATTTAAAAATGCTTGTTTTAGGGTTCTAAATATTTAAAATTCAAATTGATATGAATATTAATGAGTTGACTTCTAAATGGAAAGTGATCCCTTTTGAGAAGTTGGACATAAAAACCATTAGACTTCTTTTGGTCAATATATTCAACATTTATGGGTATATTCTTTAAATTGTGTGTTTTTTAAATTTTTAAAAGATTTTATTTATTTTTTATTTTTATTTATTTTATTTTTTATTGTTATGTTCAATTAGCCAGCGTATAGTACATCATTAGTTTTTGATGTAGTGATATTAAACACTTATAAATAGACCCAAAATCCTAAGCAAATAATATAATGGATATGTAAATGCACACCTGTATGCATATATATTTATACATATATGTGTATAAATTCCAAGTTTACATTACTCTGGTTTTGTGGCAATTTTCTTCCTTTCTCCCCATCTATACAAAATCATCTTAAGTGTATGCTTCTGTAGCAGGTTTATCAGTGAATGTCAAATCATTTAATATTTGTATAATAATAATAAAATGTGCATTATAGGGAGCTAAAATAGCTCATATACGTGTATTTCCTGAATTTAATCTAATTAACTCATGTACTTTATTGGATTTTAAAAATTAGACATAACAAGTGAAATTACTCATTGAATTTGTCAATTTTTTTTTTTACAACTATAAAGTATTTCTGGACTGCTAGATTCTGTGTTCTGCTTTCTAGGGCTTCCGATACTCTGTTGTGATCTTCTTACATTTCCAGCATGATCATCAATACCATATAGGTCTGCCATTGCAGGATTGAAAATTCACTCTTTCTTTTCCCTTTGAGAGCCATTACCATCTGCTTTCATCTCCGGAATACCTGCTTACCATAACAGACTCTAACTGCACTCTGCCTTATTATGTCAGCAGTGATCCAAACAAGCCTATACCCAGCAGGATAAAAATGTCATTCCCTGACTAAAACAGGTTCCTGTGAGTGGTCTCCAAACTCTGCGTCAACAGCGCCTGTCCATATTTCTCCAGTTGCCTCTCACTAAAAATAGCCCCTAACAACTTGGTATGTCTCTGACTAACTCATCAGACTTGTCAGCCAAGCATATGACATTTCCTACTTCTGTCCCTTTATGTGCGCGTTTATTCATTTTTTTCTGTCAAGGAATCTTTAAAGGCGTAGATCAGTTAATTATCTTTGGAAATCCTGTCTTTGCCTATGGATTCAGGATGTGAAAGGAGTATATGATTTTTTATGCAAACAAATTACTGACTGAGTGTTCTACTATTTTATAAAGGAGGACACTAAAACTCTGAGAAGAGAAATAAAATCTAAAATCTTATGCATACCATCTAAAATAATTTACATTCTTTTCATAAGTATATTTTAATGGGGATTAGCATGCAAATAACTTATGTATATCACATGGGACCCCAAGAAATGTTTTAGACACTTGAGAAAATAACTTTCTTTTTGTTTGGTAAAATTTTCAATTTTGTAAATGATCTAAAACTAGAACAGTAAAAAGAACATTTTTATTTCTGAACCATTCGAGAAGTCATCACAGAATGTCCCTTCACCCTAGGATACTTTAAAAGGTATTTCCTATGAACAAGCACATTCTTATGCATAACCACCAAAACACTACCAAAATCAAGAAATGGATATTGATACATTACAGTTATCCAAAAATCAAGCTTTTATTATAAGATATATAATATATATTTATTTTTCTAAATTAAATGTAACCTAGTCTTTTTTTTAAATTTTTTAAATTTTTTAAATTTTTATTTATTTATTTTCTTTATAATGTGACCTCGTCTTGCCTCCATTAAGGATGTCAGGAAATTGAATGTCAGTCCTGTTAGGGATGGTCCTGTCCATCTTCATATGTGTTGTACAGATATTTAGAGAACAAATTTTTGAAATTGTTTTCATCCAAGAATGTGTTAAATTATACTTCAAAATACGACAGTGATTACAGTGAACGAAGTACAGCGGGATAATTATTCCTGAGAGAATTTTAGCCCTGATACAATCCTAGACAAGCAAATTAAATCAGAGCTTTATGATCTTTAGCAATGCTTGTGGACAACATCTTCTAGCTTCTTTGTAAAGAAGAATAGCATTTTGAACCTGTCTCCTCAAAATTACACTTTTGATGGACTGCATATTTGATGGCTTTGCATATAATATAAGAATGAGTATTAATAGACAAAGCTAACTAATCAGTTTCTTAACAGATAATGTAAGAATGGATATTCACGTACATACATGTATCCATTAATATGTACATATATGCCACACATAACATACATTACAGAAAGATTGGAATAATCTGATTTTAATTAATATGTTTGATGTAATGGTAACTGGATGATGAACTAACTGAATTCAGTGCTGTATATCAATAGGAAAACGATAGACCTTTTATTCATAACTGCTTCCAAACTTGCTCTGACCAATTTTTCTTCTGCATAATTTGACAAAATGTATGGGAGATCCCATAGATTTCTGAAAATTTTCACCTGTAAGAACAGTTTCACTTTTGATGATTAAAACTACCTTTTGGGCACTCATGAGTCCAATGCAGTCTTATTTAAAAGTTCAATCCTGCACTTATTATTGATTCTCTTCTTCCTGCCCCACAGACCTCATCCATGGCCCAGAAGCCAGTACTGGAAATCCGGTCATGACCTCTTCTTTCCTTTTTTCTTTCTGTGTGTGTGTGTGTGTGTAATCATTACTAGTTTGTTTCTGAACCTCCATGTTATGGCCATCAGAATGGGAGGAAAGGAGGAAGAACTAGGTCCTGCTAATATTTGGCTCCTGGTGCCTCTTCTCTGGCAGGTGTCCATACGCTGACAATTGCATGCCACACAATTTAGGTTATTTGACTGTTCCCATGTATTTTTTTAAAGATTTTATTTATTTACTTGACAGAGAGAGAAAGACAGCGAGAGCAGGAACACAAGCAGGGGGAGTGGGAGAGGGAGAAACAGGCTTCCTGCCAAGCAGGGAGCCTAATGCAGGGCTCGATCCCAGGACCCTGGGACCATGACCAGAGCCAAAGGCAGACGCTTAATGACTGAGCCACCCAGGCACCCCCAATTCTGCATTTTATCTGGATTCTTCACCAGCTAGCTGATCTTTGTGATAGCCTCCACATCCCATCCTCTTGCATTATGTCCCCAGATCCACCTGATACTAGGGCCCTGACTCCTGCCAACGACATTGAGGGAGACCCCTAGCAATGTGTTTGATATCTGCCTACATTTGCAGCATCCAAAAGAGCAAAGGAAACATATCCTTAAACCTTCACAGGTTGAAATGCATCTTCCCAGTAGCTGCCTCCACCTTTCCGTGCTGTCATCGGCTACGTCAGCAACCTTCCCTACTTTAGCTTTCTCCAAGTGAAAGGCATAAACAGATTTCTATGTCTACGTTGCCCCAAAGCTATGAAGGTCATAATTTTGATTTTACTAAGAGTTGATGCTTTTTACTCCAGTGAGAATATGAAATGGATCACCTGGATTAATGAGTTACCTTGGAGTGTGAAAACCATCCCCTGCTCTTCTACCACACCCCATATGGAAGGCAGGATGATGGCTCCTAAAGACATTCATGTCTAAAAACATTGACTGTGTTACCTTACATGGCCAACGGGACTTTGTAGATATGACTAAAGGGAAAGATATAAAGATGAGGAATTGATTCTGGAGAATCTATCTGGTGGGCCCCACAAAAGCAGAGAGCTTCTCTTGGCTGCCATCAGAGACGAGGAAGGAGACAGCTGAAACACAGAATGATCTTGATCTGTTCCTGCTGATTTTGAAGGAGGCGAGAGGAGGCCAGGAGCCAATATAGAACCTGAGAACTGCGAGGGCATTTCTGTACTCTTCCAGAGCCTCTAGGAAGCCCTTCCAGGACCTTGATTTTAGCACAGTGAGAACTGTGCCAGACGACGGACCTACAGGACTGCAAGAGAAGGAAATTTGGTTGTCTTAAGCGTCTATGCTAATGATAATTTATTTTGGCAACAGTGAAAAACTAATGCACCTGGTCTCTATGAGAAGTTTTATTGGGAACATCTTTTCAGTTGATCCGAATGGTATAAAAGTTGCTGGACTGGTTTCCTCTCCTTTAATGTGTCCTACATTCCTTTGTTTAGCATCTCTCTGGATATTGGTACTCATCATTTGTCCTCAGGTTTGTCCTCAAATTCTAAGACAATGGGAAATGTGCCATTTAACATCTTATATGTACCCACCCCCCCAAAACACAGCTTTTTATTCTATAGTGATTGTACATTCTTATCCACCATCAGATGTTTGAAATATTTATCACCAAAAATCATATAATGAAAAATAAATGTATAATTACAAACAAAAAACTCAGATAATATATAAAAATAAGTGAAATTTAGCTTTGAGAAAAAAAAAGAAAATCAAAAGAAGGATGCCAAACTATTTATAAAATGGGATACAGAGAATGGGATCAAATTTATGTATAATGCAATCTCTAACCAGAAACATCTCTATTTTAAAAGAATAGTTAAAATATATTTGTATTCACATAAAAGACTTAGAAAATAAAACAGAACAGTCAAAAATTAGTGAAAAATAATAATAGATGCCAGTTAATTAGAATGGGAAAAAACAGAACTGATTAATTCAAGAATTGATACTTTAGTTAAAAATTAAAATGGCACATCCCCAGTCATATCAAAGAAAGGGACATTAAAAGATAAAAGAGAAGATGATTTATTATTAAGAAGAAAATCTCTAAAAAAGGAAATGTACTATGTGTGAATTAAATATAATAAATTGGTGGTTTTATAAGCAAATTGCATATAAGTAAACAAAAACCTTTCCTGAGAAATGCAAGTGAAAACTGATAAATCATATAAAATACTGTTTTTGGATAAAAGATTCACATTTATAAAGTGACCCCCCCATCGACCAGTAATAGAAACAGAAATTGAATAGCAGTCACCATAAGATGATTTTTAACCTCGATTTGATCAAGTTCTTCTTAGTTGATCTGAAATAATATCTGCTCCAGAGCAGTCCAGAGAATTTTCAAGATCAAGAATGAGACGGGAAGCTGAAGAATGACTCCAACACTGAGTAAAGAGCATCCACTCTAAAGAAGCTGATTCAATGTCTTGACCGGGCTGGAATCATTATTAGCAATGGGCTGAGAATTTGCTAGTTTTCATGTCACTTGTGTAGCAAAAACCCCAGAGCAGCAGGTGCAGGGCACGGAGGTGGGCGAGGACGCTGGGCCCTGCGTGCAGGGTTGGTGATGCACGCAGCCGCACAATTAGGAACTAAACCCATGCACCCATCAGACATCCGGGTGGGCTTTGGAAGGAAGAAAAACTGTAGAGGTGCGACCATGAAGGAAAGCAGGTTTCCCTTAATGCTGCACCTGCAGGCAGGCCTGCTTGGGGGGCCACGTCCCGCTGGTAGGATGCCCGGGAGCAATGGTCGCATCTCCTGCACCGAGGAAGAGGGGAAGGACCTGGACACGTTGGAGGGACAGGCCAGGCCACGGGGCTGGTGCTGGTGAGCCAGAGAAGACACTGGGTGGTGGACACCAGGTCAGAGTGATGGGCAGGGCAGCTCAGGACTAGGTGAGGAATTTGAATTCATTGAAATACAGCAAGAAACAAGGGAAGTGACATGATTTGACTTACATGTTAAAGTTATGATGGTTGGATGTCGCACAGTTGCACCTATAGATATGTTTCCTGCTGCCAGGTTTCCTATGGACACTCCTTCCGGTCAGCTTGCTGATTGTTTTTGCTTCCATCCAGATGCTTTCCTGTTGGCGTGCAAGGCTAGGACCAAAGATAAAGGAAGATGCATCTCCTTGAGATATTTTTAAAACTTGTGCTTACTGTAAGAATGATTCCGGAGCCTGTTAAAAAGTCATCCAAATATAAGCACCATGCTTGTGATATCTCTGATGAGAACGATTTAGCACCTTTGTTATTTTCACTCACATTTAAAACTTCTTTGTTTTCCTTTGCTTCGTGGGTATAAATTGGTACTATGAATATGATCATGAAGCTTTGTTGATGAAGATAACCAGAAGTAGATGAAAACTCATTGCTACATTACGCTTGATTTGCTTTTGACACCCGAGTCTTTTGGATCATAGTATCTTTTGGAGAAAACTATGCTCCTAATAGTGTTAGATTTTACTGTAGTATTACTAGATACCCATTCAGTGGAAAAGGCTCTATTTTAGGAAACAGACACCGAGAAACTAAGCACTTTTGAACCAAATGGCACTGACCTTGATTTTTTCTCCACTGCCTGGTAGAGATTGTGTGCTTCAGCCGTGTGTGTGTGTGTGTGTGCATGTGTGTGTGTGCACGTGCACACATATGGCTGATTTTCAGTTCATGTTCTTCCAAACATGGTATCTGTGCATCACCATCAGGGCTGAAAAGTACCAGCAGACAGTGCATTTGTCTACAGAATACTAGGTAATCTGTTAACTCTGTAAAAAGAAACATAACTATCCATTAATTCTTTTAAAGAATAAATCCAATCACCTAAAGATTTTTTTTTTTAATAATTCCTACATGGTTACCTGTGTGTCTTGTCCTAGAAAGAGTCAAAAAGAATGTCTGATGGATCCTTGCTTTCAAGAGTCTCTCTATGATAATATCCCTACTGTATATGTTTGGGGTGCCTGGTGTTTTCTCGGGACTTTCTCAAAGTGTCCTTCTACTGGGACCTCACAACTGTGTAAGATAGGAATTGTTCCTTGCACACGGTCGATCACATGCTGTATCACCTGATTCTGGACTGCATCATCCAAAATGCACAAAACTTAGAATATTTAATATCCTGACTTGTCCCAGCAAACACAAAATATTCAAGCCAATGGCCTGTTGTGACAAACAGCATATTTTTCTATCAGTTGTTTACCTTGTAATATCTTTGACATCCCAACATCATGACTCTTTCTCTTTGGATGTCAGATTATGAAGTATGCGTGAATGTCAAAATAATTTGGACAGCTTTATGGGGAGCTTGACTTGTAATGTTATAACATGAAATAAACAGGTTGATTTGAACATTTTTAATGTAATTTATAATGTTTACACACATCTGTTCGTTCTGCTTTTCAGTAAACCTGCCAATTAATTTTTCTAATACAAGAAATATGCCTTCTTCAAAAGAAACACACACATTTTACAGAAAAAATAATAATTTCCTCTCTCTCTCTTTCTTTGGTGCCTTATAACTAGTACAAGGAAAACAATGGCATGATAAGATTGGGTAGAGGTCTCAATGTTGTTATGAAATTACATTCTCACTACCAACATGGCAAGTGGCATGTTGCTTCAGAGTTGGAATGTGAAAGGGGAAGACAGAAGAATTAAGGATGTCCAGACTTAGTAGGGTGCCATTTAGCATAAGGAGCTCACTAGCCCAGAGAAAGAGCTGTGTTTGTAACACACTTAGATGTCCTGACCGAGTTATAGGAAGTATTACTCAGGAGGTTGTTAGGATTACCTGATGATAGGCCTTTTCACTTAACAGGAAATACACACTGGTGTGGCAAATTAATAGCTAAAAGCATGGATTTTTTAGTCAAACACCCCAGCTTCTGAACTGAAAATTTAAGTGTGCTCTTGGGCACTTTCAAGAAACCCTCTGAACCTTCATTGTTATAGGCTTGGTGTGGGGCTCACAACTGTGGGGTTCATGATACAATACATTTCATTGGATTGTTTTGAGGATTAATTAAATTATGCACATATATCTCTTACAGTGTCCACAAATACCAGCTGTTTTTATTTTTATTAAAGAAAACAAGCTATTAAATACTCTTAGTCCAACAGAATGCTCTTGGTTTCCAAAATCTTGTTTTTGAAAACAGTTTTAGCCCATAATTCTCTTATTATTCTATTTCCCTTTCTTTCCCTTTTTTCTTGTCGAATTTTTTCATTAAACCCATTTTTATTAGTATTTTATGCAATTATATGTGGACTCCAGAGAAGTAGGAACTATTCATATTTTTAGACTTTCATAATCTATACTGTATGTATGAATGCATACAGATAATGAATATGTGACTAGCAGCTGGCCTTTTATAGCATTACCTCATTTGACTTTGCATATAAATCTGAACTGTGTTTTGATTTCCATCTTATTGTACAGATGTGAAAACAAAGCATTGCCTTAGGATTATGCAGAAAGTAAGTGTGCGGTAATAGGGGCGGGCCTTCAGATCTCAAATCTAAGGCCCCTCTAGCATTATGAACCAAGTCAGTATGGGAAAAATGCTATTTGAGTAATGATGTCAATAAACACTTGCATGCACCTTGAACAGAGAAATGATTCATACACATCCCTGCTAGTGTTACCTCTCCTTGTGCAGATTGATTAACTGAGACTGTGTACTGCAGTAATGGTGGAGAAAATTGAAAAGGAAATTTCCAAAAAGCTTGCTATCTCTAGTCATCAGAGAGGACTATTAATGTGTCACTTTATGTGGATTCTATTATTTTTATTATTACATTAAACTCTGTGGTGATACAATGTGCAATAGAGTTGAAAACTGGAAATATGGAATAAAGGATTAAATTGTTCTAATTTACCTAATTCCTTTTCACTTTATTACATGCCACTAAATTCAAAAAGCATTTGCTTTACGGAATGAAATTTGAGCAACAGTTTCATGATGAATATTATTTTTCTATTATTTTATCTTTTATTATAGGGATCATTTCAAAATGCAAAATTGCCTTAAATTTATATGCAACAAAAACATTAAATAGCATTTATTAGGTGCTAATATGTGAATAGCTAGGCATTTTACATGCCTTATCTTCTTTTTTTTTTTTTTAAAGATTTTATTTATTTATTTGACAGAGAGAGAGACAGCGAGAGCAGGAACACAAGCAGGGGGAGTGGGAGAGGGAGAAGCAGGCTTCCTGCCGAGCAGGGAGCCCGATGTGGGACTCGATCCCAGGACCCTGGGATCATGACCTGAGCCGAAGGCAGACGCTTAACGACTGAGCCACCCAGGCGCCCACATGCCTTATCTTCTTAATCATCATTAGAGCCCTCTAGATATAGATTAGTGTCAGAACTATTAGAATTACAAGCGAGAAAATTCAAGACTCCAGCAGGTTACGTAGAAGTCCCCAGGCTGATCAGAGACATGCCTTCGCCTCAACCTTCTATGTAACTTTGAATATTTATATTTTAACTGATTCATCTCTTGTACCTGTCACTCCTTCCTTTCTCAAATGTACCTCATTTAGTACAGTTGGCGCTAAGTAAGCAACTATAGTGGGTTCAATTTCAAATAACAGTGCACTATGATTCATTCTTTTGTCAGATGATAATTTAGGATCTATTATATTTTATGCATAGAGTTAGTTCAGTGGCGGATACAAAAAAGAAATGTGTAAATACCATTTTTTGAGGAACTTTGGATATTAAAGTGGAGATACGATACATACGTTAAAAGTGGCTTAAAAATGGTTAAAAGTGGTTAAAAATACATAATGTCTCTTCACAGTTCCAGGGGTAGGGAGGGAGATTTCCAAATTGTCTCTTTTTATGAGTTGGCCACGTTGCTTCCAGCTGCACCTCTCAGGAACCCCCCCCCACATTAACTGTTAAAAGCCTAATTTTAACTTTGGGTAAAAACCGTGCTGACTCCCTTCCTATACTCCAATGGCCATTTCACAACAGCTGCCACAGAAAGTGGTATAATTGGTGCCGATCTTGCAGGGCAAGATTTAACTACGCTCTGGAAACGCTACTCTGCAGATTTATGAGACTTAAGTACAGATTCGGTATTTAATTCATGTCCCCCAAATCAAATGTTCTCACAGACAGTTCTTCTAGAAGTCAGGCATTCATCACAAAATTAATCTTGTATATGATCAGAGGAAAATTCATAAAGTGGCTCAAGACCAAGGATTTTGTGAAGTTGAATTCATCCAATAAGGGGTCTAAAGAATATTCATCTCCTGATGCCCAAAATGAATATGAGCTTCCACATAGGTAACCTTTCTAGAACACATATATGAAACAATACACTGTATAGGAGGTATAGGAAGCAATCTCTCGGTTTTAAAACCTCCCCAACGTGATACAACTAGTAAAAATTTGTTTGGAATATATATATGTACACAACAAGAGGACATACACATACATACTATGTGTGCAAGAACACGGATTTGAGTTTTGTTTGTATGTTTATGTTGGAATATACTAGATGGGATACATTAGAACAAAGACGGGGAGATGATAAATGGATGGTTGAAGTTTAAAATAACTAAATAGAATAAAATAGGATGAAAGTAAAATTATTGTTAAACAAGATTACATCCATGCACATTTGAATATATATATACAGCTACTGTCTATACACAGGTAGAGATATCTATCCGTAGATATCTGATGTCATTGCAAAGGCTTTTTATAAATATTAACACATTTGAATGAATAACATATTAAGATTTATAAAGCATAAGAGGTAAAAAAGATATAATTAAGATAAAAGAGATATAAGATCCAAGCTCACAACAACAACAAAAACTTTTAGAACTTGATAATATAATGAAAGGATAAAGGGCAATAATTTATATATAATGAGATACAAAAATGCATAAATGTTAAAAAAGTTAAAGATCATTTAAAAATGGAATAAAAATAATAAAATGGGATTAAAAACAAGGTAAGGGAAAATAAATACAACCTAGTGAATGCAATTTTAGTTCTTTTGGGCTGAGTCTCTCCAGGGGGAGAATTGGAAAAGGGATAATTCCGTTAGCCTAGGGAGATTAGGGAAGGCTCTCAATCTATGCTTGGAGGAGAGTGGGGACAAGAAGGAAAATCTACATTTGGGGAGGGGAAGTGTTTGGCAAGAGAAAGCGCTGAGCCTGTCTGCCACCATCTCCATATTAGGTCCTCCAGGGTCCCACAGCTACTTGTAAGACATGCTGTCAGGGGACTGTTGAAGAACAACAGGGCTCAGATCAGCTCTTGGTGAAAACAAATTCCTGGCTCACATGAGAAAAATTGCTCAGCCTTATTAGTAACTTGAAAAATGGGAAGACAAATAATGACAATTCAGATTTATACCCAAGTAGTAGTAGTATAGCACAAAAATACCAGTGTTTGGTGGTGGTTTTTGTTTTCTTTCTTTTCTCCCTTTCCCTTCCTTCCTTCCTTCCTTTCTTTCTCTTTCTTTCTTTCTTTCTTCTTTTTTTCTTTTTTCTTTCTTTCTTTCTTTCTTTCTTTCTTTCTTTCTTTCTTTCTTTCTTTCTTTCTTTCT
>NC_058408.1:71309122-71393791 GCF_002201575.2 Neomonachus schauinslandi
TCTTTCTTTCTTTCTTTCTTTCTTTCTTTCTTTCTTTCTTTCTTTCTAATTTTTTCCTTCCTCCCTCCTTCCCTTCCTTCTCTCCTGCCTTCTTTCTTTCTTTCTTTCTTTTCTTTCTTTCTTTTTCTTTTCTTTTTTCTTTTCTTTTCTTTCTTTTTCCTTCCTTTCCTTCTGTTCCTTCTTTCCTTCCTTCCTTCCTTCCCTCCCTCCCTCCATTCTTTCTTTTTTCTTTTTCCTTTCCTTCCTTCCTTCCTTCCTTCCTTCCTTCCTTCCTTCCTTCCTTCCTTCCTCTCTCCCTATCTCTCTCTCTATCTTGCGTAACAGTTTCATGGAATACCAGAATACAGAAATAACAGAAAGGGAATTACAATCACTAAAGAAAAGAAACAATTCAAAGATTAGAGACCACATGGTGAATTAAAAGAGGAAGGAAGAAGAATGATCTGGGACTGTGGGACCAGAGCCAGAACACTCTAGAATGTAGGCCTGCATCTGATGATAACACAGAATGGATAATGATATAGCAACTAGATATCTTTTGCTCATTTCCTTCAGACCCATTGATTTGTTCCTTCATTTAACACAATACTAATTGAGCTTCACTGAGCAACTCTGATCAGGTACAGGGGGATAATGTGGTCAACAACACAATGGAATGTGATAAACAAGTTCCTGTATAAACACGATCATTTCACATATTGAGGGGAAAAAAAAAAAAAGAAAATAAGGCAGAATCTAGTCGGGGTGGACAGAGAGGGAAAGTCAGATGGTGGAGTCAGGAAACGTTTCTCTGAGGAGCAGCTACTTCAACTGGTAAGTGATGGTTAGAGTCAATAATGGAATTGGGGGGATGCAAGTTAATTATAATGATTATAATGGATTATAATAAAGTAGGAGGAGAATGGGATGAGATGAGATTTGCCAAACAGGAAGGGATGGATACACAGGGCTTTGAAAGCCAATGAGTTAGAAACAGTTTTCTTGACAGTGGCATGTTTCATACGAAACATATATTTACCAGCCTCTATTTTAATTCTGAGCTGCCTTCTTTTCATGTAAGAAAAAGACTGCACAGTATGTCCTGTCCAATTGTGTAAGCAGGTGACTATACAGAAAGCTAGTGTACTTTTGTCCCCAAACAAGAGGGGTCACTCTTGTGTCAGCCCACTGGGAGATCCGGTGACTAAGGCTATCCAGTGGTGGGCCTCCAAGCGTGCCCAACCAGCGGGAAGCACAAGGAAGCCCAAGGAAGTCCAAGGAAGCCCAGCTGGCTTCCTACCTCCTACCTACATCTCCAGTCAACTGGACTAGTGCTCATCCACCAGTAGAAGCTTTATTTTTCCCCTCGCTGTTCCTACTATGGAGTCTTCTTCCCATTTCTCCAAAAACTAGGAAGACTAAATCAATCGATCAATCAATCAGTCTAGGTAAATCAACAAAGAACTTCTGAATAGAAACAGTGGTTCTTCCCCTTGTCGAAATGGTTGGACACCTTCATCTCAACAGTTAGCCCGTACTGAGCACCACCCTTTTGCCGAGCACTTTGCATGTGTTTTCTTGTTGAGCCCTCGTTAACTCGGAGCTGTCTGTACCATTACCATGTGCTCTGTGCACATCAAGAGACTGAGGCCATGAGTGACTAGAAAGCTGTCAGTTGAACAAAAAGCTAATAAAACAATCAAAATTCAAACGCATATACTCCAAAGCCAATGGAAAGGAGCCTACTGTGCTTCCTGTGAGGACTGAGCACTTTGAGTATTTACAAAGTCGTTTTTGTTAATACACACACGATTGCAGCCTTCTCTTTCTTGACAAACACTGTTTTGCCCCTTGCCTTATGCTAATGTCAAAGTCAAATGCCTTCCACAAACACTTTGAACCAGGTGGTGATTTCTCCTGTCGGAGGGTTTATTTGAATCCTACTCATGCACTGTATTGATGTAGCCCTACTTCTGTCAGTGCTGGGTTAGCGTGCTTTTATACTAGAGGAATTGAAAATGAAATGCTATGAAATTGAGGCTTGCACTCCTCCTAGAACTTCAGCGCACTGCTTTGTACTAGAATAGCTATCAGATGAACTTCTAGAGAGGTACCTAATTAAGCTGGCAGTCAAGTGTGAACTCTTGAATAAAAAAAATCATATTTCAAGTATTTCTTTTTCCTTTTTATCCTGTAGTTTACATGGCTTAGAAAGGTTTGGAATTGTCAGCAATTTATAATAGGATTATAATGCCCTTTGGTGAGTGCTGTTTGAATGTTAGATTCTCATCATGTACCATTAGAGATGAGGCTCTTTGTATCTTGCACCAGCTTGGTAGTTTACATTTAAACAATGTCAAAATTTATATTCAACCCCTCCCTAAAATATTCAACTTAAATCTTCACTACGGCATATTAGATTGTATCGTTTATCAGTTGCAACTAGTCTGAGAACACTTATGCTCTTTCTGTTAAAGCAAATGATCCTGTATTCACTGGTGATTTTGACATTAAAAGAATTGTACTATTTTCTGGGATTTGTGAAATTACTATCATTAAACAGACTAAATGTTATTTATGATGAGACACTAAGAACATTATCTTGGATACTTTGATGTTTTCTCAATATATTTCTTAAGCCCAATTTGTTATTTGGATAAAGCCACTGCTCATTTCTATAGAGACTTAACATTTTTTCTTTTTTAAAGTTATTTTTTTTTCCCTCTTACACTGTAGGGTATCCTCACATTTTTCCCCCATTTTGATCCTTCCTATCAATATAAATCTCTAAAGCAGGCTGAGCAAAGCAATAGGCTATTTCCCCAAGGCCAGAAAGATAATAAGAAACCAAATGAGCACTAGAATCCGAGTATGCTGGATGTGTGTTCCTGTGCTTAAGTCCCTCTTACTCTTAACAAAATGATCACACCCAAGTGTAAGAAATAACTGAACAGATCTACAGGACAACCCTGGGCAGACCATTTAACAGATTTCTAGAACACGTATTTGTCCTCTGTCAGAATGAGGGGTTGAAGTCAGTGATTGTTAGTTTCTATATGCTCTAAAGTTCTATGAGTTTATTGTCATTTGAAGTCAGATAATAACCCCACACCTTTGAAATGAAAGAAGTAAAAACTTGTAACACTGGCTAGGTCTGGAGAGGGAAACTCTATACTTGGGACTCAGGCATAAGGAGGAGAGATGAACTTTTAAATAAGTACTTTAGTATTATTCTGTAACTTGTCCAAGTAAATGGATTAGATTATTTAAATAATAAGGATTTGAACACAAACTGATAGGGAAAAAAAGGGTATTACTACACTTTACCGTTCAAAAACTATCAATGCAGTCATGACAAAGTTCTCGTGAATCAGATTCTCTGACGTGTCTAAATGTGTCTACATTAAATAGTGTATCTATTCTGTTGCTTCTTTAAAAATTAACTTTTCCACTTAAAATTACTTGCCTCAGTAATGTAATTGAACTTTAGGGAAGATCATTATTCTTAAATATTTTTCTTTGTATTATTTAATGTTATGAATGCTTCATTATTTAATATATGTAAGATGAGCATATATTCATTGTCCAAATAACAATTTTTTTTGGTAGGTAAGTAGATTATATCAGTCTTTTTTTTAAAAGATTTTATTTATTTATTTTACAGAGAGAGACGCAGCGAGAGCCGGAACACAAGTGGGGTGAGGGGCAGAGGGAGAAGCAGACTCCCTGCTGAGTAGGGAGCCCGATGCAGGACTTGATCCCAGAACCCTGGGATCATGACCTGAGCCTAAGGCAGACCCTTAACAGACTGAGCCACCCAGGTGCCCCAGATTATATCAGTCTTAATAGTTGCAAACACATATGATTTCAAGCAAACTGGGATGTATTATCATTATAAATTAAGGAATATTGCATACAATTGGTAATGAAGAGTTCCTTGACAAGAAGTTCTAGTATTGCTGCCTTTCTTTGAATGGAAATTACTGAAAAAAAATTACTGAACAAAACATCTCTTATCATCATTGGAAACATTGCTTGTAA
The DNA here is from genome assembly GCF_002201575.2 of Neomonachus schauinslandi. Lineage (NCBI taxonomy): Eukaryota > Metazoa > Chordata > Mammalia > Carnivora > Phocidae > Neomonachus > Neomonachus schauinslandi. The sequence goes on from NC_058408.1 coordinate 71,313,143, forward strand.
TTAAGCATTACATATTGGCAATAATAAAATATTAACAGCTACCACAGTACACTGAATAATCCCTTCCCCATCGTGAATTTACAATATGGAAAATTCTTGAAAACTTGGATTTGCTTTGGATCCTGTAGGATTTTTACTGTGTGTTCATAAGGACTGCCATTCCTTTTGGCAGTATTTCAAAGAAATAATAAGGGATTTGAAAGAAAAATAAATAGGGCAGAAATCAGGCTAAATATAGAGGATTTGACAGTGCAGCTTTGGGAGAAATAGAGGGAAATTGAAACACTTAGGATAGATGAACTTTTACATGAACTTATCATAAGGAATGCTAATAATAATTACTAAAATGTATTGCACAATTTATATGCAGGGTACTTTTCTATGTTCTTTACCTGGATTATCATATTAGAACATCTAATTAGATGAAATTATTACTCTCATTTTATACTTAAGTAAAACCCAGAACATTTAAGAAGGTTGGCCAAAGTCATCACACATCTTGTAAGTGACTAAGCTGAGAATCAAACTTGGAACGTCTGACCCTGAGATCTCACTAATCCCCTCAATGCCATATTGTCTCTGTATGTGTTAAATTGTATATGCCCATGCACTGGAGGATGGTTTTGATATATATTCTTCTTTTAAATTTATTTATTTTATTCATTTGAGAGAGAGAGAAAGAAAGCATGAGCAGGGAGGAGGAGCAGAGGGAGAGGGAGAAGTAGACTCCCCACTGAGCAGGGAGCCCAACTCAGGGCTCAATCCCAGGATCCTGAGATCATGACCTGAGCCGAAGGCAGAAGCTTAACTGACTGAGCCACCCAGGTGCCCACTGATACATATTCTTAATGACCATCGAGTATTCCCCTTCAATTTTGCCTCACTGACCAGACTAAATAAAGTCTATCCAAAGATTTTGTTTCTTAAACCTTTAGGTAAATAGTTACATCTGAAGCCATGTTGGGAAGTAGGTCAACAATTATCTGGCATGCATTCAAAATGTCACTGAAAGTTCCAATTAAAAATGATGGGGGAGAGTGAGTTTTTGAGCGTTTCGATGAAAAATACTCTTAGCTGCATTGTGCAGAAGGGAGAAAGATGTCAGCGTGTTAACAGATTCTCTGCTAGATGGAAAAGAGTTTTACAACACATATTGTTAATTATCTAAGATACCCAAAATGTTAACATTCTCTTTCTTCAATATTCCTTCACGTATCTTTTTAAAATTTTATTGCAAGTAATATTTTAAATTATGACAACACTGTAGGTTTACTGAACTGTAAGCTTTCAGAATACAGGCACCATGTCTGTCTGTCTGTCTTTCTCAAGTTACCATCTCATTACCAACATAGTACCTGCCACATAGTAGGTGCTCAATAGTCATGTTCAGTGAATGGATCCATGAGTGAATGAAATAATCCTCTGTTCATATTTGCCCCGACTCTTTATTTTCCTTTATGAAAATATAAATTATATGAGGAAAAACCATAATCTTACATTAATTTTATCATGACCACAACTTGAATAATTGTGAGATCATTATGTTTTTTTATCCTGAAAAAGAAATATTGCTCAGCAGGGTTTTTTTTGTTTTGTTTTGTTGTTTTTTGTTTTTCCCTCTGTATCTTTGGGAAGGAAATGTTTAAACTTGTATGTTTTCCAAAGGTACAGCCTAGGTGACAAACGAGTACTTCCTATGCCGTGTTCGAGAAGTGAAATACACAAAGAAATCCAATACCTCAGTGGTCCTCTTGCATACAAAAGCCATGATTCTTAGCATTCTGTTAGAATTGATTTTGCAACTCACAGGCAGAACAGCAGCTTGGGTCCTTTGAAGATATAAACAGCATAAAGATGTAGACTTTGTGACCACAGGACTAAGAGTTTCATTTGAAAATTCATTCTGATCATTTGTACTTGCCCTGAGAAGTAACTCTTAAGATTGAGGGAGCAGGGGGTAGGTGGAGGGAAGGGCTTGGCCTTACACTGCTTTTCAGCACCCAGGGCATCTCGCCTTCACGTGTAGTGGGTCTTCAGAGGTATCTGTTACATAGACTATTGAAAGAGGCAACAGAATCATGATGAATGAAGACAACAGAATGAAAATTTCTCTTTATAATCTCCAATACCTTGTTTTTTTTTTTTTAACCTGAAATATGAAAGGAAAGTCTCTCTGCTGAGCTGAATAAAGACTAAGCTGTGTCAGAACTGAATTCATAAAAGTGCTGGGACGTGAAATACTTACCACCAGTAAGTTTAACGAGCCCTCAATGAAAATGAGACAGTATCATGAACCAATACAGTGTTAGAAGTTATACTGATGAACCATGGTGTATTGCAGCATGAAAAGGGCGATTTCTTGAGTGGGCTTGTACATATTTTATATAGTGGAGTGTTTCGAGATCTATAGGCTTTTGATCAATGTTTCTCAAACTTTAGCATCAGGATTACTTGGGCAGCTTGCTGGGACAGATTCCTACCTCCACCCCCAGATTCCATGGCAGTGGGTTTGAGGCAGGGATGAGAGTTTGCCTTTCGTATGAGCTCTCCATGAATGATAATCAGGTCAGTGTGAAGACAAGATCTTGAACAATGCTAATTTAGATAATTTTGACTCTGCAGATGTTCACATTATTTCAAATCCACATGTTATATAAATGTGGTGGTTTAATAATTACATCTGAAGTCGTGTTGGGAAGTAGGTCAACCATTACCTGGCATGCGTTTAAAAGGTCACTGAAAGTTCCAATTAAAAATGAGTGGAGAGAGGTTTTTTTATTTTAAGTGTTTCAGTGAAAAATAGTCTTACCTGCATTGTGCTGGAGGATTTCAGTGTGTCAACAGATTTCCTACTAGATGGAAAAGAATTTCACAACCGATATTGTTAATTATTTAAGATACAAAAAAGTTATTAACATTCTCTTTATTCAATATCCCTTCAAGTATCTTTTAAAATGTATTACAAGTAATATTTTAAATTATGGCAACACTGTTCATTGGTTTACTGAACTGTACATTTTAGAAATACAGACACCACGTCTGTTTGCATTTCTCACCAGTGGTCTGTGGATGATAATCATGCCAGTTTGATCTTGATCAATGCTAATTTAGATAATTTTGACTCTTCAAGTGTTCATGTTATTTCAAATATATATGCTGTAAATGTGGTGTGTATGTGTGTGTGCATGTGTGTAATTTTTCCCCCTAAGAACAAATTTCCCCTTTTCTCTTACAGTTTTCTGTGTGAAGAGGGTGGCTATTTCCCTCTTAGAATTGGGTAATAGTAGATATTTTAAAGTAAGCACAATAGCATGACTCCTTCTTGAAAATGGAAGCAAAAGTTTTTTGGTATTGCCTGAAGGAATAGCCCCTATTTACGACAATGTATGTCTTGGGGCAAAAGGGAAAGGCATCATTGAAACCATGGACTGGCTCTTAATTTACTCCAAAGTGACACATTTTATGGGTCAAAGCAAGTCTTACTTATGGCCTGCCTTGATGAAACTGGTAGAAACATATAATTGTCCTGTAGGGCTCAGAGGCATCACAGTCCCCACAAGGCAAGCCCCACCTTCCCTGGGCCGGGATGTACACCCCTCCCATGGGGAAGGAAAGCAGATATTTCTGATGCTTCTTCTATCAGAACAAATTTTGAACAATTAGTTACTTAACTCTCTCTGTTTTATAACCCCTCACTCAATACAGACTTTGACTCGTGTATATTTATTTTGCTAAAGAGGAGTCCTACTTAAGTATGATTGATATCTTTGCAAACGATCCTCCCCAAAGATCAGATATTTATATTTAAAAAGATATATTGACTTTCCTTACAAAGTGTACTCTTTATTTTCCTGGATTTCTTGGGAAGAAGAGATCGCTAAGCTTCAAGCCAAAGATCTGGCTTGGATTTTTTACTTTAAAGCTTCATGTCTGCAACCCTAAAGCCAGTGATTAACTTCTTTTAGCATCAATGTCCAATTCTATTTAATGTGGTGAGCAATTACTTCTTCAGAGTTTAGAGAAGAAACAGAAACAGAGCAGATGATACAAATAAATGTACAAACACTAATAAGATTACAAATTCTGGGGTTGATTAGGATTGTTGCTTTGTGGCACATGATGACTTTCAAACATCGCTAGTTACTTAAATTTCAATTTGGATTTCTTAAGAGGTTTAATGAATCTTGAACACTGTGAAAAAAAGTATATATGACACTGATTTAAAATAAACACACTTAGGAAGATTTAGTTCATCGAAATGGCTGGGGGTGTGAATTTTAAATAGGAGACATTAGGGGGAGAATGGCTATTGATTAAGAATGGCATTGTCAGGGGTGCCTGGGGGCTCAGTCGGTTGAGGGCCTCCTTTGGCTCAGGTCATGATCCCGGGGTTCTGGGATCTAGCCCCACATTGGGCTCCCTGCTCAGTGGGAGTCTGCTTCTCGCTCTACTCCCCTGCCCTTGCTTGTGCTCTCTGTCTCTCAAATAGATACATCTAAGGAAAAAAAAAAAAAGAAAAAAAGAATGGCATTGTCACACCACTTGATCAAGAGTTCATGATGTGCAATTTAGACACTTTTTTCCCCTAGGTTATAATGTTGCATAACTAGTTTTTGTAAAATTAATATTATGAGAGGCACAGGTTTGCTCTAAAGTATTATTTGCTCCATTAATCATTTTCTCTTCTATCTACCTATCATCTGTCTACCATCTATCTATTTAATCTATAGATAACTGTATAGATAGATAGACATTTTTGTTGTTGCTGTTTACTTCTTCCTCAAAGTATTTCTTTGCTCTGGATAACTAATTCTATTGAGCAGAGCTTAAGTTGAATGTTTAATGCATTGGACCATGAGTTTACTTCTTTATCTTAAAGGTTTTATGGTTTTCAGATGTTCTCTTTTGGAACAGTGGTTTATGTTTTTCATTATTCTCACCTTTTTTTCTTAAATATGCTTTATGGAACTTTCCTTCAATAATGTGTCAAGTATTCTTATTTCTACACTAGTGCCGTATAATGCTGACAAATCATTCTTTGTAGACAAAGACTTTGCCAGTGGTTATCAGTTTTCAACTTGGTAACACAATACATATATTATTTACTAATTAAAATCTTGCCCAAACTCATGCTTTGGATATTAGGGAAAACACGTTTCCTTTAAGATTTCTCTAATTGACATTATGATGGACTTTGAATGTAAAAATGCAAATTCTAAAACTGAAGTAAAATACAGAGTTGGAATAGACTCTGACAAAATGAGAAGGAAGACATTTCTTTCTTGAAGACGAGGAGAGTTATATGCAAAAAGTATGACTCACGATTCATTTTTTCCCAGTCTAGTTCTCCATGAAAACTTCTTTCACCACACCTCCCAAAGTGTCCCACCATGTCTCAAACCCCATGGGGTCACTTTAACCCCTTTGTTCTCAAAAGGCATTGGATTTGCACAGTGTTATATTTTCTAACTGCATTTTAATCCACTGTTTACTTGTCCTTCTCCACTTGCCAGTGAGTTCACCAAAGGTAGGAATGATTCTCACACATAGAAGGAAATATCTGAAATACCAGAAATAATATGTAAATTTAAGATACAATCTGATGTGGTTAATTCAGACTGATTAAAGTTTTTACATTTAAGTAACAGTTGTAAAACATTCACAAATTTTTTATTAACAATCAATGCAATATATATGTTTTGCTATACCTGTGACCCTTCAACCCATAGATGATTTTAATAATGTTAAGTAATCAAATTTATTTGGACTTGGTATCTATTACCTTTTACGGTATGTGAACGAATCTTTGATATGTACTTGTCCGAAAATAGAGGTTTTTAAGTATTTCAACTGTACTAATATACTAGCTCTTAAACTTTACAGACAATGCAGCTTGACATCTTTGATGAATATTTATCATATAACATTGTGTTCCTTCATGTAATTTGCTAAACCATTCTAATTAATCTTAAATATTCAGCTGAAGCATGAGACTGTCTCGAAGGTAAAGGAGGGGAACAATCCTTCAAGGTGTCATGTTTTTACTAACAAAAGCACCCTCGGATACAGATGAAATGATAATCTTAGAAGAGCCATCTCCCTGTGCTTTCAACCCCATTGCTTTGAGTTAATAACGTATTGCGATGGAATTTCTGTTACCCTTGCCACATAGGACATCAGGCCATTAGTGATGGATGTTTAGCGAGGGGAGGAGGCTGTGGGATCCAGCTGTAAGAAAGAGATGACTCTCTGCACTGCTCCCTCACATTATCTTCACTTCCATAACTTTTTCAATTAAATTTCAACAAAAATGTCAAATCCAAAGTGGTTTCAGATCCCTCATCTGCCTTTTGTGAGGTGATTTGGTGTGAGTGCTTATTACAGAGTAGTGCTTATTACAGAGTCTGTGACACCGGGGTGCTCAGCGGACAGGAGAATGTCTCAGATATAGACCATTTCATGTAAATTATTTCCTGCCTTTTCATAACCTTATTTTTTGTTAAATGCTTGCCAGAATCTGGGTTGACTTCTTCCTTTAGGGTAGGACTAATGTGAGTACTTACAAAATACATAATTAAGTTGAAATTTCTATTACCCAGAGTTTTAGAGGCCAGTTAAAAGGCATTTTTAGGACTCGTTTATTCTCTCTTCACAACTAGCGCACATAACTCACATATCATCACATGGGCTTCTTGAAATTTTTGAGAATTTCTTTTTTAATATTTCATGCATCTGAGCAGCTTTGAAGCTCTTATTTTTGGGCAAGACAGACTTTTCCTCACAAACAGGTGCCTTCTTTGAAGGGAGGCAGATTGCCTCTAGTAAAGCCTCTCGAGGCATGACAGCAAATGATCACCTCCATGAGCACAATACAAACCCTGTTGCTTAATTTGAGGCAGCTGCAATGTGCAAATCCCTCTCTGTGCTTAGTAACATTAAACAGAATGTGGTAGAATTTGTGCACAAAGATTAGACACAAGCACTTTGCAAATATGAAGATACCATTGGATGCAACAATACAAAAGTCACCTGTCTGGGAAAGTGGCACACATATTTTGATGAGTCTTACCCAGAGTGCAATATTTTACAGCAATCTCATGTATTTCTACTTTTTCTGAGAAAAAGGAAAAAAAAAAACCAACACATTAATTTTATGGTGAGTGACAGTATGCTCAAGGCTGATAGAAGGGAATGATGGCCAGTGGTTCCCTGAAGTTAATGGGTCTTTTTCCTGCAGTTTGAAAATGCTCTTTTATATTAACTGAGAACTGTTTTTATATTAACACACATTAATTTTGCTGCTCATTCATTTGTATGAACCACGTTGGCACAGTTTTATTCACCCAAGGAATTTCTTGGAATGAAATAAAAGGATAGGTTATAAATGCCTACCCACAAGAAGATGATTAATCTGATGGACTTCTAAACAAATTAAAGGTTTCTCTTCCTTCTTACATTATTTCTGTGGCTTTATTATAGTACCGGGGACATTAAATTATTGGATTTATTATTATAGATGATATGAATATTGACAGCAAGGAAGCATAGATTTTTCAACACCTGACACTCACATGTACAAAGATACTTGTTCAATGGAATGGATATATGAAGGGCACGGTCAGTGGTGAAATATGTATTGAGTTACGTAAGTTCTATAGGACATGAGGCTGGCTGCAGAGGAAATGTCAGGACTAGTAGGGCACCGCCCCTGCCCTTGAAATACAGTCCAGATGGAGAGGGGAATAACTATATATACAAATAACCATTTTATCAGAGTTTGGTAAGACAGAGTCGCATGCAGCTGTGGAGTTGAGCGGCATTGTGAGATGTTGTGAGATCTCTCTCATAACAGAGAGATTTCCGAACAGATCTTGTAACAACGTGTCACTAAAGATATGTTTAAAGAATGAGTATCTGTAAGTAACATGGGGCAGGTGAATCTCCTAAGAGAAAAATTCATCATTTTGTGGATTTTCTAGCCATGTTCAGCAGCTTGATGCCAATGAGAAGGAAGGAGCAATAGCTACCCAAGGTTATCACTGGAGGATGAGCCCAGGGAGGGAAGGCGCCATGACCGTCCCATTCCTTGTATTTCTAGACCACTCCAAAATCCTTGGCACCTGGCAAGCCCTCAAGGAATATTTCTGCAGTGAGGAAATGGATAAAACGTAGGGAGATTTATAGTAGCAATTCAAAAATTGTGGTTGGAAGGATCTAAGCATAGAGTTATGTATGTGAAGAACAGTGAGCACTACACCGTGCTGAATTCTGTTCCACAGCAAACAGTGCAACATTGGGAAGGGGGTCTTTGAGTGCAGGTGTCATGGGAATGGAGCCTTTAGAGTGGCACAGAGTCTAGAGAAAATGGAGGCAGACACTCCTATGAATTGACATAATAGGAAAAAATAAGTTGGAGGTAAGTACGTTTTTGAGCGAATTACTAAATTTAAATAAATGAGCTCATTTTGAGAAATACTAGAAAATAAGTGGAGTTGCAATTTGGAAGATCTCAAACGTCAGTATGTATGTTTTCTATCTAATAGTAGGAGATTATTGCAAAATGTTCAAAGAAACATAATAATTAGAATATGCACTAATTTCAGACTAGAAAAGTTGAAGACTAGTTAGGTTCAAAACTGCAGACATCAGAAAGAAGAATACAGTGTTTCTAGTAACCTGATATTCAACGGTGGTGGTATTCCCCGGTTGCTCTTGGGAGACTGTCAAATCCTTCTGGACATTACCAACGGGCTTATGGGGCAGGATTCTCTTTCATGTGTTCATCCCCATGTGGGGCACAGTGTTCAGTCCCCACACTATTCTGGGGACTTTGAGCATCATGGCTGGTGGACAGTGTGTGGTCCACAGGGCTTAGGTATTAGAAGATCTACACTCTTGTGTTTCTTTCACTCTTGTCTCTGCTCTTCACATAAGATGCTCTTCCTTACCCTTCATTCTTTGATGTGTATCTTTCTAACTCATTCCAATACCAGCTTTTACCACCTGTTTTTTCTGTCTAACCTCCCCTCACCACTACCACCCCACCCCGCCACTGTGCTATTGATTCTTTGGTTGCAAAGCAACTAGCTCTGTATGCAGCTATCCAGATATTCTTAGACCAGGCACTCAGGCAAGAGGCTTCTTGTTTTGTTTTGTTTTGTTTTTGTTTTCTTGTAAGCAGAAGATACCCTTGGGGGATTGTTGAGTAAACAGAGTGATAGTTGGAAAACAGATTAATGCTTCCAGATAGAATCTGGCAGCTCATCTATTAAAAAAAAAAAAAAGTACAGATGACTCCAAGATATAAACCCTGTAGAAATATTAAAAAAAGATTTTAATGAAGGAAGAGCAAGAAATTGGGTGTAAAACTGAGGAATGTATATTGACTTCTATGCGAAATTCTACTTGTGTTCCCCCACACCCCCAAAAAATGAGAAAAAAAAATCTGCTTCCCAGAAAAATGTTCTGAAAAACTCTGTTAGAGCAACACAAAGAATATTTCAGATCACCAGCAAAGAGGTGAGCAGTCATTTAAATGAATGAGCTCTCAAAGGGGAAAATAGGGAAAGACAGAGGGTCAAGAATGGCATGCAATGCAAAACAAAACAAAACAAATTATTTTTAGCTTATACCTACAATCACAAATTTAATTAAATTTGGCTTCTTAGTAGTCTTCAGGGATCAAGATGCATTCGGTAAATTCAGCTGGAAACACTGGGAGGTAGGCCACATCTAGGGTTTATACAATTATGTCAAAACATAGTTGGCGTCTGCTCCCTCAGTCTTGACCCCACTCTTCATTTCCTCGTCTAGCTAGTGCTTATGCATGCATGCCCTGAGAGACTTGGCTTTGAAGGACTTAATTTAATAAAATTAACTCTTTGACTTGCTTGGGTCAAAACAGCTACCATTAGCACTAATGCATTTTGGGTTATTAGTGGGAATGTGCCCTAGTGTCATATGACTAAAAACATACTTTGGTACATAAATAAATAAAATCTCTTGCTTTTACGCTGTGTCTACAAAAGTAATCTCTTGAAATAAAATGTGTATTACTAACTTCCTCTCTGTTACATAACCTCTCAGCAGTGATCTCACTATGTCCTATATTCTAGTCTGCTCTCCAGCAACCATTTTTATTAGTAATTTTTCTTAAGCACTGTTTATTTTTTTTTTAAGACTTCATTTATTTATTTGAGAGAGAGAGAGCAAAGGGAGGAGCAGAGGCAGAGGGAGAGACTCTCAAGCAGACTCCCCACTAAGCACGGAGCTCCAGGCTGAGCCATCCCACAACTGTGAGATCACGACCCCAAGTTCATGACCCCAGCCAAAACCAAGATCGTAGGCTTAACCAACTGAGCCACCCAGCTGCCCCATTTTAAGCACTGTTTTTAATTGTCATGTTCTACCAATATTTTGTATTGACTACTTCTATTTCATACTGCCCTAATTCTGTTTTCTAGGCCCTCCCCAAACAGATCACACTGTATGTTTGCAATATAATTTTCTCCTGCTTTGTTGTCATCATCCCACAAACTCAGCCTGCTCATTTCTGCCTGGAGAGATTTATAAGCATATCTTTCTTTGCTCTGAATTGCCTAGAGTCTCCCCTTACTTTTTATGGACTTTAACGTGTTTTAAGACCTAGGCCAGTTCTTATCTCAAATACTCGAAGGGACTCATGGTTTACACTCTGGCTATGATATCTTTGTCCCTCTTCCGTCTCCGAAGAAGCAAAGTATAGAGCAAGGGCCAAACTCAGTAACAAACGGTCATACACTATATTATTTTGGGTACAGTAGTTTAGCTTGTTCATTAGATGTGATGATATTTGGGCGTTTTACTTACAGTCTGAGGAGTGAGTGCTGACTATCTGCTCGGTTCCCGTGCACAACACATGTATAATTTAAAAGAGAAAACTGATAAAATATGATTTAAAAATTCATATAAAGAAGATGATACAGATAATCATATTTAGTTTTCCTTTAGTGTTACATAACCTGAAACGAAAATGAAACTATAGGTTGAACTTCCAAAATAGTCTTATCTTAAGATACCATTGTCTAAAGGAGTTCTGAGGAACACTGTTCTTAAAGGTGATGTACATGTACGTGTCTGAACCACAGTTATCAAATATATATAGTATGGTTTGACTTCTTTCCTATGGAAAAAGTAAATAAAAACAGCATGCTAATTTCCTTATCATTTTTTCCCTCCCAATCTGAAAGATTTTAGATAATATTAATGTCATTTTTGGGGTGCCTGGGTGGCTCAGACGGTTAAGCGTCTGCCTTCAGCTCAGGTCATGATCCCAGTGTCCTGGGATTGAGCCCCGCGTCGGGCTCTCTGCTCAGCGGGGAGCCTGCTTCTCCTTCTCCCTCTGCCCCTGCTTGTGTTCCCTCTCTCACTCTCTCTCTCTCTCTCAAATAAATAAATAAATAATCTTTAAAAATAATAATAATGTCATTTCTGTTACCCATCTACTTTGCAAATCACTGCGCTGCAAAGCTTCCTTCTCAGACACTTAGAACTGAGAGGAGGGACAGTGGTTGGGCCTGAATTTCCAGCTGCACTTCATTACAGCCACCAAGGGGACACCCAGTACTTGTGGGGCCCCCGTCTCTTCCCTTCATGCACGGACACAGCTGGGCTGCGTGTGACACTCTTTCGTTAAGCAGTAGGTTTATATCGCGGCCACGGCAGATTTCTGCCAAGTTAATGGCCTTAAGGAGCACCAACCTATTATTTATTCGCAGAACCGTAAATCAGACAGTGCGGCTCTCCGGCCGAAACACCAAGGTTCTGCAGGGAGGGCTCTGCTCCTCCCATCTCCCTGTTCCCTGCGGCCTTGGCAGGATCGAGTTTGTGCGGGCGTGGGACGAAGGTCTCCAGTGTCTTCGGTGGCCGTCGGCTCTGGGATCCCGCTCGGCGCCGAGGGGCCTTCCTCCTCTCCCGGCGCCTTGCGCCCTGCTCTCGGAACCAGCCGCGGAGCCTCGGTCTCCCTGTTGCCCTCCGACTCCTTTTTCTTGCCTTCTTTCACTTTTAAGGGCTCCTGACTAGCTCTGGCCCACCTGGATAATCCAAAATCGTCCTCCCAGCTCAAAACCCTTCATTTAACCCTGTCTCGAAAGTCCCTTTTGCTACACAAGGTATTATTCAGTATCACTCTGGAGATGTTTGAGAACAACCTTTTTTTAACCTTTGAGAGATTCGCTCTTTCAGTTGCGATTCTTGTGGGTCTTTCATTATACTTGAGTTTCCCCTAAATTTGAAAGTATGATCATATCTTAGCTGTTTTATATAAAGTTCAATCAATCTAATGACCCATCTGTTATCTATCTTTTGAACATTGTGTAATTTTTCCAACATCTCCGAAAAAAAATGATTACATAATTTGAATACGTTTTGCATTTTGTCTATTGACTTTTCTAGTTCCAGAACGGCCTTATTTTCACCTTGTATTATTATTGTCCTCAGATTTTACCTTCTAACTCTTTTTATCTCTGCGTGTTGCTTTTATATTTGATATAATTAGGAAAATTCTTTCTTGCATGATTTATATTTTGGTCATGGCCTTGCGCTTATCATTTATTTTATGGTCTTGCTTTGATCACTTTGTGTCGTTATCTCTGTAATCATAATTTGTATTCAGTTCTGTTGCTTTATCTTCTTTAAGCTTTAATTTTAGTGAACTCATTATTTTGCTACGTTCTATAGTACAAAGTATTTGAAGAAATTTTGCTTTTGATTTTTGGATTATGTCTTCTTCAAGTTTAAAATGGAGCTAGCTAACTGTTTTAGTATATTTTCATGAGTGCTATTTACTTGCATTTATTTACTTATTTTTTTAAAGATTTTATTTATTTATTTGACAGAAAGAGAGAGAGACAGAGATAGGGAGAGAGAGCACAAGCTGGGAGGAGAGGGAGAAGCAGACTTCCCACTGAGCAGGGAGCCTGATGTGGGACTCAATCCCAGGACCCCGGAATCATGACCTGAGCCGAAAGCAGATGCTTAACCAACTGAGCTACCCAGGCGCCCCTGCATTTATTTACTTATATTTGCATGATGCCACTCTTTTTTTCTCACTGATGTTAAATTTAGGGAATTCTGTCTCCAAGTATTTCTTCTAAAATAGCATGGGTGAATTTTCCATTCATTATTAGTCCTTTCCTACCATGAGACACTTACAATCTGAAGGTTGGGTGCTGTGTGCTGTGTACTTTGATGTAAACTTGACCCTTGCTGGGATGAGTATGATAGATACAGGGAACCCTCTGCTCCCTTGCCCATCCATCCATCCCAGTAATTCCGTTCACAGTCACCTCACTGTAAATAAGCGTCAGTTTAGTTAACTAAATCAGCAGAAAGTGCTGTTACACAGTGCTTGCTCCTTGAGGCTTGCTCTAGGATGCACAGGCGGGTTCCAGGGCAGCTCCGTGGCCCCCATGGTTACTGTCTCCTCATCTCCCTGGGCCTTGCTCCACCTGAGAGGGAGGCCAGGGCCTCCCTTCCAAGCGCTGCTCCTGGGACTTGGGGGTCTCAGTGACTTTCCCAGAATCTGCAGAGTCACAAGTGGGGCAGGGTCTGAGAACTACGTTAAAAACATCTGCATCTTCTGATCCTTTTCATTTGTATAAGTTTTGGAGAGGGAGGTTCTTAGAACTGGGTTCAGTCTGCCATCTTTCCCCCAAGATCAGGGTCCTCAGAGACTCACCTCCAGGGCTTCCCTACCTCCTGAGGCATCTGTTCCTTTGCACTCACCTTCTCCTCCTCTGGGTCCCTCTTCAGGAGCATAAATTACCATCAAATAAGCTTTTTATTTATTTATTTTTTAACGATTTTATTTATTTATTTGACAGAGAGAGAGAGAGTGAGAGCAGGAACACAAGCAGGGGGAGTGGGAGAGGGAGAGGGAGAAGCAGGCTTCCCGCCGAACAGGGAGCCCGATGCAAGGTTCGATCCCAGGATCTTGGGATCATGACCTGAGCCGAAGGCAGACGCTTAACGACTGAGCCACCCAGGTGCCCCAGCTTTTTATTTTTTTAACCATAAATATCTCTCATCTTCTCCTGTATTATTTATTATGTCTCTATCTTCTTTTTCTTTCGTCCCTCCTTCCTCTCTCCTTTCCTGTCTTCCTTCCTCCCTCTTCCTTCCTTTCCTTTCCTTTTTCTTTTTTCTTTCTCTTTCTTTCTCTTTCTCTCTCTTTCCTTCCTTCCTTCCTTCCTTCCTTCCTTCCTTCCTTCCTTCCTTCCTTCCTTCCTTCCTTCCTTCCTTCCTTCCCGTATTCTGGGACAGCTTTACAAGTTTGTCTCAATTTTATCACTCTAATTCTGTTTCCTATTCTATGATGATTTTTGGACCTGAAAAAGATGTATATTATGATTTTGCCTTTTTTCTTAAGTTCCCTTATTTTATTTCATTAGCTTATCCATCCTTCTTTTCACAGACAGCTCAGCTTTTATCTGTTTTCTTATTTTAAATGCTTCTTTGTTTATAAACATGATGCTACTTTTTTTTCAAATGTTAGAGACTATAAAGCAAATTAGGTTTAAAATGTGTGTCTTTAATGAATATTATGTGTAATATATATAATATTTACATATAAATAACATAAAATATATAATGCTTATGCATTTATAATAATATTTATTTCTATATTATAATCTTTTCACAATTGTTTCTGTGTTTATTTCATGTTTATACATATTGCCTTTAAAAAGCAGCTGCCGGGGCGCCTGGGTGGCTCAGTTGGTTAAGCGACTGCCTTCGGCTCAGGTCATGATCCTGGAGTCCCGGGATCGAGTCCCGCATCGGGCTCCCTGCTCGGCGGGGAGTCTGCTTCTCCCTCTGACCCTCCTCCCTCTCATGCTCTCTGTCTCTCATTCTCTCTCTCTCAAATAAATAAAAAAAAAAAATCTTTAAAAAAAAAAAATAAAAAGCAGCTGCCTATCCATTTAGATGTTTTCCTAAGATTGGTGCTGGAGATTTCTTTTGAAATAACCTTGCTATCACCCCTGCTGGTCCTTCTCCAGATCTACTGCAGTTGCCAGATAGGATTATTCTCGACTTCAAACCTGAGACAGGATCTGCTTCATAAGGGAGAAACTCTGGTGTGCTCAGGGGAATCCCACTCCTTTTCTGGGTTTCGAATATCCCCCTGATTTCAGGTTCCTGCTACAAGTTGCTTTCAATGTGGGGGATTCAGAATAGAGAAGGATGTGTTCTAAGACTGTCTCCTGTCTGTTCTTCCTCAAATCCATGGCATGGCATTAATCATGAGATGTTAGCAGAGTGCCTTATCAGGAAAGTTTATGTTTTTTTTGTTTTTTGTTTTTTTTTTTAAAGATTTTATTTATTTATTTGAGAGAGAGAGAATGAGAAACAGCATGAGAGGGAGGAGGGTCAGAGGGAGAAGCAGACTCCCTGCCGAGCAGGAAGCCCGATGCGGGACTCGATCCCGGGACTCCAAGATCATGACCTGAGCCGAAGGCAGTCGCTTAACCAACTGAGCCACCCAGGCGCCCCAGGAAAGTTTATGTTTATTCTGAGACACTGCAATGCTCCCTCAGTGGGGGGGATGAATCTGTCCACAGAGAATTATGCCTTCACGTGAGCCCATTTCCTCTATATGATATTTCACATCTTTACATCTTTACATTTTGTAGGATGTGCATTGTGTTCTTTTCTAGGTTTCAGTGATGATACAGATATTCTCCTATTTTTATATTCCTGTGGTGATTTCAACTGGCCTCTGAAAAGGGGCCTCTTCTCAATTTGTTATCTTAACTGAAAGTTACAACCACTTATTTTTGTTGAATCTAATTTTAAAGAAATTAATTATGGGATTGATTCTTATTTAACTAAAGAAAATGACCAAACCAAGAACTAAATTTTTTTTTAATCAAACACTTTAATCCTTGAAAAAGAGGGTTCTCTCTGGAAATTCAACCATAATCAACCACAAGTATAAAAAGAAAAGAAAATATTATTATGAATTAGTGGGTTTCTAATGTCAAATTTAAGTTTTTACACCCATTGTAAATTTTTTTTTCTGTTTTTGTTTATTTATATCCTATTAAAGACTGGAAAGTGTTTGTACATGACTTTCAAAAACCTCTTCAACACGTATTTTTAAGCTTCTTCTATAGGTCAGGTTAATTTCTACACGACTGTGAGATCCCTGACACCAGTTTATATTTTAATGGAGGAGGCTAGCCAATAACCAGAGAGAGGCGGTCAGTTAAGGTAGGCAGTACTTTACATTTGATCAAAGAAGTCTCTCTAGGAAAATTACATTTGAGCATATCTCGTCATTATAAGAAAGTGAGAGACACAGCCCTGCAGAGGCTGGTGTGGGTGGGATAACTCTGAATTCAAGGAATCAGAGAAAGACAGCCCCATGTACTATTCAAATTGAACGCTGAATCTTTGAAAACAGAAGAAAGAGGACAGAAATAACAATAATAAAGCCCGCATAGAGGTGAGGGTAGACAAAGAGAACTTGGCACAAACTGCTTTTTCTCCCCCCTTTCTTTCCCTTCTTTTTTATTGTTATGTTAATCACCATACATTACATCATTAGCATTTGATGTACTGTTCCAAGATTCAATGTTTGCGTATAACCCCCAGTGCTCCATGCAGAATGTACCCTCTTTAATACCCATCACCAGGCTAACCTATCCTTACACCCACTCCCCTCTAGAACCCTCAGTTTGTTTCTCAGAGTCCATAGTTTCTCATGGTTCATCTCCCCTTCCGATTTCCCCCCCTTCATTCTTCCATCCTGCTGTCTTCTTCTTTTTTTTTTTTTCTTAACATATATTGCATTATTTGTTTCAGATGTACAAATCTGTGATTCAACAGTCTTGCACAATTCACAGCACTCACCATAGCACATACCCTCCCCAATGTCTATCACCCAGCCACCCCATCCCTACCACCCAACTCCCCACTCCAGCAACCCTCAGTTTGTTTCCTGAGATTAAGAAGTCTTCATATCAGTGAGGTCATATGATGCATGTCTTTCTCTGTTTGGCTTATTTCGCTCAGCATAACACCCTCCAGTTCCATCCACGTCGTTGCAAATGGCAAGATCTCATTCCTTTTGATGGCTGCATAATATTCCATTGTATATATATATACCACCTCTTCTTGATCCATTCATCTGTCAATGGATATCTTGGCTCTTCCCACAGTTTGGCTATTGTGTTATAAATAAATATCAGGGTGCACATACCCCTTCGGATCCATACATTTGTACCTCTGGGGTAAATACCCAGTAGTGCAATTGCTGAATCATATGGTAGCTCTATTTTCAACTTTTTGAGGAACCTCCATACTGTTTTTCAGAGTGGTTGCACCAGCTTGCATCCCCTCCAACATCTGTCATTTCCTGACTTGTTAATTTTAGCCATTATGACTAGTGTGAGGTCGTATCTCATTGAGGTTTTGATTTGGATTTCCCTGATGCCGAGCGATGTTGAGCACTTTTTCATGTGTCTGTTGGCCATTTGGATGTCTTCTGTGGAAAAATGTCTGTTCATGTCTTCTGCCCATTTCTTGATTGGATTCTTTGTTCTTTGGGTGTTGAGTATGATAAGTTCTTTATAGATTTTTGATACTACCCTTTATCTGATATGTCATTTTCAAATATCTTCTCCCATTCTGTCGGTTGTCTTTTGGTTTTGTTGACTGTTTCTTTTGCTGTGCAAAAGCTTTTTATCTTGATGAAGTCCCAATAGTTCATTTTTGCCCTTGCTTCCCTTGCTGTTGGTGATGTTTCTAGGAAGAAGTTGCTGCGGCTGAGGTCGAAGAGGTTGCTGCCTGTGTTCTCCTTTAGGATTTTGATGGACTCCTGTCTCACATTTAGGTCTTTCAACCATTTTGAGTCTATTTTTGTGTGTGGTGTAAGGACATGGTCCAGTTTCATTCTTCTGCATGTGGCTGTCCAATTTTCCCAACACCATTTGTTGAAGAGACTGTCTTTTTTCATTGGACATTCTTTCCTGCTATGTCAAAGATTAGTTGACCATAGAGTTGAGGGTCCATTTCTGAGCTCTGTATTCTGTTCCATTGATCTATGTGTCTGTTTTTGTGCCAGTACCATACTGTCTTGATGATGACAGCTTTGTAATAGAGCTGGAAGTCCAAAATTGTGATGCCGCCAGCTTTGCTTTTCTTTTTCAACATTCCTCTGGCTATGCGGGGTCTTTTCTGGTTCCATACAAATTTTAGGATTATTTGTTCCATTTCTTTGAAAGAAGTGGCTGGTATTTTGATGGGGATTGCATTGAATGTGTAGATTGCTCTAGGTAGCATTGACATCTTCACAATATTTGTTCTTCCAACCCATGAGCATGGGACGTTTTTCCATTTCTTTGTGTCTTCCTCAATTTCTTTCATGAGTATTTTATAGTTTTCTGAGTACAGATCCTTTGCCTCTTTGGTTAGATTTATTCCTAGGTATCTTGGTTTTGGGTGCAATTGTATGTGGGATCAACTCCTTAATTTCTCTTTCTTCTGTCTTATTGTTGGTGTATAGGAATGTCACAGATTTCTGTGCATTGATTTTATATCCTGCCACTTGACTGAATTCCTGTATGAGTTCTAGCAGGTTTGGGGTGGAGTCTTTTGGATTTTCCACATAAAGTGTCATATCATCTGCAAAGAGTGAGAGTTTGACTTCTTTGCTGATTTGGATGCCTTTGATTTCTTTTTGTTGTCTGATTGCTGTGGCTAGGACTTCCAATACTATGTTGAATAGCAGTGGTGATAGTGGACATCCCTGCCACATTCCTGACCTTAGGGAGAAAGCTCTCAGTTTTTCCCCATTGAGAATGATATTCACAGTAGGTTTTTCATAGATGCTTTTTATGATATTGAGGTATGTACCCTTTATGCCTATACTCTGAAGAGTTTTGATCAAGAAAGGATGCTGTACTTGGTCAAATGCTTTTTCTGCATCTTTTGATAGGATCATATGATTCTTGTTCTTTCTTTTGTTAATGTATTGTATCACATTGATTGATTTGCAGATGTTGAACCAACCTTGCAGCCCAGGGATAAATCCCACTTGGTCGTGGTGAATAATCCTTTTAATGTACTGTTGGATCCTACTGGCTAGTATTTTGGTGAGAATTTTTGCATCCATGTTCATCAAGGATATTGGTCTGTAGTTCTCCTTTTTGATGGGGTCTTTGTCTGGTTTTGGGATCAAGGTAATGGTGGCCTCATAAAATGAGTTTGGAAGTTTTCCTTCCATTTCTATTTTTTGGAACAATTTCAGAAGAATAGGTATTAATTCTTCTTTAAATGTTTGGTAGAATTCCACTGGGAAGCCATCTGGCCCTGGGCTTTTGTTTGTAGATAGATTTTTGATGACTGCTTCAATTTCCTTAGTGGTTATAGGTCTGTTCAGGTTTTCTATTTCATCCTGGTTCAGTTTTGGTAGTTGATACATCTCTAGGAATGCATCCATTTCTTCCAGGTTATCTAATTTGCTGGCATTGAGTTGCTCATAATATGTTCTTATAATTGTTTGTATTTCTTTGGTGTTGGGTGTGATCTCTTCTCTTTCATTCATGATTTTGTTGATTTGGGTCATTTCTCTTTTCTTTTTGATATGTCTGGCCAGGGGTTTATCAGTCTTGTTAATTCTTTCAAAGAACCAGCTCCTAGTTTCGTTGATCTGTTCTACTGTTCTTTTGGTTTCTATTTCATTGATTCCTGCTCTGATCTTTATTATTTCTCTTTCCTGCTGGGTTTAGGCTTTATTTGCTGTTCTTTCTCCAGTTCCTTCAGGTGTTGGATTAGGTTGTGTACTTGAGACCTTTCTTGTTTCTTGAGAAAGGCTTGTATTGCTATATACTTTCCTCTTAGGACTGCCTTTGCTGCATCCCAAAGATTTTGAACAGTTGTGTTTTCATTTTCATTGGTTTCCATGAATTTTTTTTAATTCTTCTTTAATTTTCTGGTTGACCAATTCATTCTTTAGTAGGATGCTCTTTAGCCTCCATGTATTTGAGTTCTTGCCGACTTTCCTCTTGTGATTGAGCTCTAGTTTCAAAGCATTGTGGTCTGAAAAGAGGCAGGGAATGATCCCAATCTTTTGCTACCGGTTGAGACCTGATTTGTGACCTAGGATGTGATTGATTCTGGAGAATGTACCATGAGCACTAGAGAAGAATGTGTATTCTGTTGCTTTGGGATAGAATGTTCTGAATATGTCTGTGAAGTCCATTTGGTTCAGTGTGTCATTTAAAGTTTTTATTTCCTTGTTGATCTTTTGCTTAGATGATCTGTCCATTTCAGTGAGGGGGGTGTTAAAGTCTCCCACTATTATTGTATTGTTGTCGATGTGTTTCTTTGCTTTTGTTATTAATTGCCTCATATAATTGGCTGCTCCCATGTTAGGGGCATAGATATTTACAATTGTTAGATCTTCTTGTTGGATAGACCCTTAAGTAGGATATAGTGTCCTTCCTCATCTCTTATTACAGTCTTTGGTTTAAAATCTAATTTGTCTGATATAAGGATTGCCACCCAGCTTTCTTTTGGTGTCCATTAGCATGGTAAATGGCTTTCCACCCCCTCACTTCAATCTGGGGGTGTCGTTGGGTCTAAAATGAGTCTCTTGCAGACAGCATATCGATGGGTCTTGTTTTTTAATCCAGTCTGATAGCCTGTGTCTTTTGATTGGGGCATTTAGCCTGTTTACATTCAGGGTAACTATTGAAAGATAGGAATTTAGTGCCATTGTATTGCCTGTAAGGTGACTGTTACTGTGTATTGTCTGTTTTCCTTTCTGGTCTATGTTGCTTTTAGGCTCTCTCTTTGCTTAGAGGTCCCCTTTCAAGATTTCCTGTAGGGCTGGTTTTGTGTTTGCAAATTCCTTTAGTTTTTGTTTGTCCTGGAAGCTTTTTATCTCTCCTTCAATTTTCAATGACAGCCTAGCTGGATATAGTATTGGTGGCTGCATGTTTTTCTCGTTTAGTGCTCTGAATATATCCTGCCAGTCCTTTCTGGCCTGACAGGTCTCTCTTGGTAGGTCTGTTGCCAGTCTAGTATTTCTACCATTGTAGGTTACATATCTCTTCTCCCGAGCTGCTTTTAGGATTTTCTCTTTGTGTCTGGGATTCGTAAGTTTTACTATTAGATGTCGGGGTGTTGACCTATTTTTATTGATTTTGAGAGTTCTCTGTGCCTCCTGGATTTTGATGCCTGTTTCCTTCCCCAAAGTTTTCTGCTATATTTTGCTCCAATATACCTTCAGCCCCTCCCTCTCATTCTTCTTCTTCTGGGATCCCAATTATTCTAATGTTTTGTTGTCTTATGGTATCGCTCATCACTTGAATTCTGCCCTCGTGATCCAGTAGTTGTTTATCTCTCTTTTTCTCATCTTCTTTATTTTCCATCATTTGGTCTTCTATAATACTGATTCTCTCTTCTGCCTCATTTATCCTAGCAGTTAGAGCCCCCATTTTTGATATCACCTCATTAATAGCCTTTTTGATTTCTACTTGGCTAGGTTTTAGTTCTTTTACTTCTCCAGAAAGGGTCTCTAATAACTTTCATGCTTTTTTCAAGCCCAGCTAGTATCTTTAAAGTGATGATTCTGAACTCTAGATCTGACATCGTACTAATGTCCGTATTGAGTAGGTCCCTGGCAGTCGGTACCTCTTGTTCTTTTTGTTGAGGTGATTTTTTCCATCTTGTCATTTCGTCCAGAGGAGAACAGATGAATGAGAGAACAAAATGCTAACAGGGTAACAATGTCCCCAGAATATATACTGTAAACAAATCAGAAAAGACCTGAAGCCAGGGGAAAAGACAGGGAAAGAAAGAACGAAGAAAAAGAAAGAAAACAAGAAAAAGAAAAAGATAAAAACAAACAAAAACAGAACAAAACAAAACAAAACAAAAACAGAGTATGATCAAATATGATCAGGCTAGTGCATAGATCAGTGCCAGACACTAGATTTTAGGTGTATTTTGGGCTGTTAGAAGAAAGTGCCTCCCAAAATTTTAAAGAAAGAAAAACTCATATCTGTACAAAAATAAGGGTTGATATGATGAAGGGATGGAATATGATTGTAAAGATGAAAATTATAAAATATTATATAAAAGGAATTGATAAGAAGTTGTTTGAAAAAAGAAAGAAGAGTATTAAAAAAAAGGGAGATAATGTGATCAGGCAGGAGAGTAGAACAAAGTCATACACTAGGGATTTAGGGTAAATTTTGATCTGTTAGAAGAAACTGTATCTCAAAATTTTAAAAAGAGAACAACTTATATGTATATATATGCCAAAAATAAGGGTAACTACTATGAAGGGCTAGTATATGACTCTAAAAATGAAAAATAAAAATGTTTTTTTAAAAAGGGATTGATGATATGTTGGTTGTAAAAGGGAAAAAGAAAAATTAAAAAAAAAGACAGTGAAAAAACATTTGAAAGACTAAAGAATCATGGTTAAAAAAAGCCATGAATTCTATGTGCAGTATTCCCCTAGCGCTGATGTTTGGCCATTCTAATTGATTGGTAAACTTGGTCTTGGCTAGCTGTTCTCGCTGATCTTCTGGGGGAGGGGCCTGTTGCCGTGGTTCCCAAATGTCTTTGCTGGAGGCAGAATTGCCCCTCCCTTGCAGCCAGCTTCCCTGCTCCGATACCTGGGAACTCTGCTGCACTCAGGCCCCCTAGGTCTTTCTGTGACCCCGAGGGTCCTGAGACCACACTGTCCCACGAGGGTTCCACACCCCCCTTAGCCACCGGAGTGATGTCCCTCAGCAGAGCAGACTTCTAAAAGTTCCAATTTTGTGCTCCAAGGCTCTATCACTTGCCAGAAGCGGCTGACGGAGGCCCCTCCCCCGCTGTCTATCCTCCCGAATATCGCCTTGGATTCACTTCTCCTCACGTCCTACCTTCCAGAAAGTGGTCGCTTTTCTTTTCTTCTTCTTTTTTTTTAAAGATTTTATTTATTTATATGAGAGCGAGCAAGCACATGAGAGGGGTGAGGGTCAGAGGGAGAAGCAGACTCCCTGCCGAGCAGGGAGCCCGATGTGGGACTCGATCCAGGGACTCCAGGATCATGACCTGAGCCGAAGGCAGTCGCTTAACCAACTGAGCCACCCAGGTGCCCAGTGGTCGCTTTTCTGTTCAGAGAGTTGTTGCTATTCTTTTCTTAGATCTCCTGTTGAGTTTGTAGGTGTTCAGAATGGTTTGATCCCTATCCAGCTGAATTCCTGAGAGGAGACAAAATCCAGGTCTCCTACTCCTCCGCCATCTTGCTCCGCCTCTCCTCTCCTCAACTTCTAAACATTGCAAAGAGGAGTTTTTCTGCTCATAGTCTGTATCTCCAGTGTCTACTTGAGTTTATGCCCCAAGATAAATTTCTTCCTAGTGGTTGGTATATAATGGGTAGACAATAAATATTTGCTTGATAAATAATAGATTGTGGAAGAAGGAAAAATATTCTAAAGTAATCTAAGGAGATTGCTATACATTTCTCATGTGTTTAAATATGCTACAGTATATGCATTGTGCAACATTAACCTTATCAATGGCAGGGGATGCACTTTCTACTTCATGAAACAACATGCAACTCTCTGTTAGAAATGCCTTCTCATTTGGCAAAATGAATCTCTCTCTCTCTCACACACACACAAACCAGATCATTTTTATGTATCACAGCCCTTCAGTGCTGGTCATTGGGTCAGTCTCTTGCTTCCCAAAAGAGTAGTTTAAGAAAAAATAGCCTGTTTTATTCTCTGAACAACATCCCTCCTGAATTTGACACCAAGTCCTGTGGTAGCCATTTTTAATGCCAGTTGAAAGACTTAGATTTTTGATGACATCTTTGAAAAAATCATTATTTTTCTTTTTCAAGTTTTTACTTAAATTCCAGTTAGTTAACATACAGCGTAATATTAGTTTCAGGTGCACAGTATAGTGATCCAATACTTCCATACATCATTCCATGCTCATCAGGACAAGTGCACCCCTTCATCCCCATCACCTGTTTCTAACATTCCCCCCACCCCCTCCCCTCTGGTGACCATCAGTGTGTTCTCTAGAGTTAAGAGTCTGTTTCCTGGTTTGTCTCTTTCTCTCTCTTTTTTTCCCTGTGTTCATCTGTTTTGTTTCTTAAATTCCACATATAAGTGAAATCATATGATATTTTTCTTCCCTGACTTATTTCACTTAGCATAGTACACTCTAGCTCGATCCACATCCTTGCAAATGGCAAGATTTCATTCTTTTTGATGGCTGAATATTATTCCATTGTATGTATATATGTCCCACATCTTTATCTGTTCATCAGCTGATGGACACTTGGGCTCTTTCCATCATTTGGCTATATTGTTGATAATGCTGCTGAAAAAAGGTTAATTTTTTACTGACCAATCCTGAATCCCAGCCTGTTTCCAGTTATAATGGAGTTTCTATATTTTGCACTAATTGGGGTGTGGTTCTCTTATTTTTGCTTACAGTATTCTTAGGATAGCATCCATTAAATCCAATTTATTTAGATCTTGAGTTTATACACAGAGTTATAAAATGCATACCATTGTATTTCTGGACAAATCTTTAAGTGTTTTGTCCTAACAAGGAAGATGATAATGTATGTGCCTATTCAGAATTCGGTGTTTAAATAAAATTCTAGCTTAAAAATATTTTAAAAAGGAAAAGGTAGAGATAGGCTTCAGACCCAGGTCTCCTGTCTTTAACTTCTGACCTGTAGGTGACAGGAATGAACAATTCTTACGGTTTCAGTTTGTTTATGATGTGGGATCTCCACCAGGCAAGGTCGCATGTGTCTACTTTGAGTCATTTGATGTGGTTAAAACAATGCTGCCTTTCTTTAAGAAGTATGGTGTGAGTTAGAGTTTCCTCTAATTCTCACTGGACTTATCCTAAACTGTATCCCATTCCCCTATTTTTGCATTATTTTAGATGTTTAAATTTATATTTACCTCTTGTTGTAACATTCATTTTCCATACAGGCACCTGTAATTTTGTCCCCAATTTCTGGGAACTTAAGAACCCAAATCCACCCAATGGATGGGTGCTCATGGGTTTATTGTAGCCCCTTTTAAAACGGCAGAGCTTTTCTTTATTGCTGCCAATGGTGATGTGTGATTTATTTCAAGTATTATTTTATTAAAAAGACCTCCCTAAGTTTTTAATATAATGGTTTCTTTTAAAATATAAATCTGTGAACTCTGGTGTGTTTTAGTTCACTGATCTGATTTCTTTTTCCTCACAAATTTTATTCTATGTTCAAATGATTTTTTTAAAAATATATTTCCTAGTTTCTTTCTGAGCTCAAAGCCCCAACTTCCCTTAAGTCAGAACTCAATTTGCTAAGCCCTGTATTATCCGGGTGTCCTTTGTGGCTCATTTTCATCTTTGGCATGTTTTGAATTCTGTGGCTGTTCATAAGATCCCTCAACACAGTGGTGAAACTGCAGAAGCCTCTTAGAGAGAAAGGGAAATGGCCAGGGGTTTCAGAGCCCCAGAAGTCCTGTTCTACCAGTTTTCAGCCCTCTGGTACCCTTTGCAGCCTTGCACGTTGTGTGAATGACTGCTCCGGGGTCCCCTTCACATTCACTACAGCATGACACAGTAAAGAGAGGCAAATGTTGGTGTCTGGCTGCCAATTTGTACCAGCTGCCTACATATTTGGTTTATATTTTTGGAAAGAGACAATTCCTATGTGGCCAAAACGTTATAAAACCTTAACCAGCTTGGTCACCTAACTTCTGTAAGAGAAAAATATTCTGAACTCACAATTCCTTAACCTTTTTAAAAGAATGATTGAACAAAAGAGAATTAGATTATACTTTGGATGTGAACTTGCATTCACTTGCTTGATATCTAGTGTGTGGCCAGATCATTGTTCTCCGTTTCTAGGATTCACAAGGTGCAGTTATATTTAAGGCATAAATCGTGACTGGTGGCCTCTTCTTTCTTGGAGCCAAGTTCTTTTAGACCGCCGGGGCAACAGCTGAGGGCTGAGGTTGTTCTTGGCCATCCTGCCCCTTTCCTTAACCATGTTCCCTCAGCCACCACTGTCCTCAAAGAGGCGGCAAGAATAAAGACAGGGAAAAGAGGGCTGAGCACTCATCAGCATTATAAATACTCAAAAATGGGCAACATTGTAATGGTAGGAGTAATGGTTGAAAAATGCCATTTGAGGGTGCTTTGTAGGACATCAGGTCTGTTCCCCTGAACTATTCTCTAACAGAGTTTTCCCCACTTCTCCAGTTTTCCTTTATTGTTTTATCTCTATTCATTTCACTCCAACTGCACACAGAAATATTATTTTGCAGCCTAGTATACATCCAGAAGAGTTATTCAAATATGCTTGCCTTCACAATATGGTGCACTGCTATTAAAATCTGATTCCAGCACCACCCTGGATGTGTGAAGCAAAATTTCCAGTGGATAAGACTCTATGTAGATGATATCTATCAATGTCTATCTATATCCATATCGATATCTCTGTCCCTCTCTCTGTCTCTCTCTGTCTCTGTCTCGTGTGTGTGTGTGTGTGTGTGTGTGTAATAGGGTGTATACATTTAACATGCTAGGCACAATTACAGTATTTCAAATACACAAAGGAACAGCTCAAAAGTCTTTCTTGTGGATCTTTCTTCTAGGGATAGGGACAGGAAATCAGTTGGAAATTTTTTTGGAGAACACTACTGGACAGTAAGAATTCTGACCCAGAACAATTTGTTCTTTTTTTTAAATTTATTTATTTTTTTGATTTTAGAGAGGGAGAGAGAGAGATGGGGTGAGGGGTAGAGGGCAGAGGGAGAGAGAAAATTTCATGCAGACTCCCCGCTGAGCATGGAGCCCAATGTAGGGCTTGATCTTACTACCCTGAGATCATGCCCTGAGCTGAAATCAAAAGTCAGATGCTTAACTGACTGAACCACCTAAGCGCCCTTAATTATAGCTCTTAATTTTCAAAAATGCAGGGTGGCTTGGGGAAAGTTACTCAAACACTCAAAACCTCAGTTCCTTATCAGTAGAGTGCAATATTAATACCATTCTAATTGCTTTCTGAGTTCTTGTGAAGATTAAAAAATGACACTTGAATGAAACTTTAAAACCATTCAGTGCTATATTTCACTATGACCCTCTGAAAAAGAACAAGTGTGTCCAAGGAGAATTTGGATTCATATTTAATGATTTAGTCAGATGTGATTCTGTGTGAAAGTTGTCAGAGCAATGGAGTCAGATATCACTAGAAGAAAATTAATGTGAGGGATCTTCTTAAGAGTTTCTTGCAGTACAGGACACCAGATAAAAAGAAGGCAAAGACAATTTGTGGAGGATCTTTAACATGAATAGGTTGCATTTGCATATATTATCTATCCCTTTATGTTAAGATGAGCAACACTGGAAGATGAACAGCAGGAAATGATCTTTAGTGATTACAATTTCAAGGAAAAAATGGGAGTCATGATCTTGTTTAGCCTGTATGTTTAATACTTTTTCCTATTTATTTATTTATAGAGAGAGTGGGGGAGGGGCAGAAGGAGAGCAAGAATCTCAAGCAGACTGACCACTGAGCATGGAGCCTGACAAGGGGCTCCATTCCAGGACCCCAAGATCATGAGTATTTATCGAGTGAAATATACCACTCTTGGAATCACAAAGACCTTAGTTCAAGCTGGTTCCATCACTTTTAGCTGCATTATTTTGAATGGTGAACCTCTTTAAGTTGGTTTCCTCATCTATAAAATGGGGAAAATAATAACTAGTACTAAAATAGTACTAGTTGTCTGAGGTTTAAATGAGAGAATAGATGGGAATGATTAGCTGACAATGTCACCAAGTAAGTGATTGATACATGACTTCAATTACTTTTGTAAATATCAAGCTTTGTTTTTTTTTTTAAGATTTTATTTATTTATTTGAGACAGAGAGAATGAGAGACAGAGAGCATGAGAGGGAGGAGGGTCAGAGGGAGAAGCAGACTCCCTGCTGAGCAGGGAGCCCGATGTGGGACTCCATCCCAGGACTCCAGGATCATGACCTGAGCTGAAGGCAGTCGCTTAACCAACTGAGCCACCCAGGCGCCCCTAAGCTTTGGGGTTTTAAAGTAAAATCTGGCATAGAGTGTTTTCAGGTCAACTCTGGAAGTGATATTTATAAACATTGTGAGATGTCACGGTAACATCTTTCTTTTTCATCCCCAATACTTAATACAGTGTTGGGCACAAAGAAATGTGCTCAATAATTATATGTTGAAAGAATCAGTAATTTGAAAACATACGTGAAAATTTTGACAAAATATTACCCTACCTCAGCTTCTTGGGTGATAGAGTTATTGTTGTAAAGGGCAAATTTAACCTATTTCAGCAAGAATTATAAATACAAGAATATACGGCCCAGTGATAGTTAAAAAAATACTTTCCTAGTATAATCTATGCGTGTTGAGTACTTAGAATGACAGGAGAGAGATGGAGATTCTCTTTTGTGAAGGCTCCTCCCACATTTGTCCTCGTGCTTCTTACAGATCTTTCCACCCCACAGGGTCCTTGAGGACAGTCCAACCCCACCCTCTCCTCCATGTCACCAGTTCTATCTGTCTATGTTGGTGATGACATTCGACAGAGCTTCTCTGTCATTCCTCTTTGTCCCCATACATCTTCAGTTATACTTTCCGCTGTCTCAGAAAATGACGTAGATCTTTGGTTTCAATCTAGACCGTGACTGTGCTCTCTCTTTTTTTTTTTTATGTTATGTTAATCACCATACATTACATCATTAGTTTTTGATGTAGTGTTCCATGATTCATTGTTTGCATATAACACCCAGTGCTCCATGCAGAATGTGCCCTCTTTAATACCCATCACCAGGCTAACCCATCCTCCCACCCCCATCCCCCCTAGAACCCTCAGTTTTTTTTTCAGAGTCCATCATCTATCATGGTTCATCTCCCCCTCCGATTTCTGCCCCTTCATTCTTCCCCTCCTGCTATCTTCTTCTTCTTCTTCTTCTTTTTTAACACAATGTATTATTTGTTTCAGAGGTACAGATCTGTGATTCAACAGTCTTGCACAATTCACAGCGCTCACCATTAGCACATACCCTCCCCAATGTCTATCACTCAGCCGCCCCATCCCTCCCACCCCCCACCACTCCAGCAACCCTCAGACTGTGCTCTTAACCTCATTCTTTCTCTTCTTGTCTGAGATCCTGCTGTACCATTTCTCTCTTACTTCTCTCTTTGCATTTTTACTGTTCTCATGACCAATCTTGTCTTTTGGTGACCATAAAAAAGATGTCCATGTCCCTATCTTACAGTGAAATAAAAAAAAAAACAACTTTATACTTTTTGATTTCTAAAATTATTATGTCCTTTATTTTCATGATTTAAAAAAAAAACTATTAGGAGTTGTTTGCTATGTCTGTTCTTCTTTCAGCACTTGACCTTAACCCACTGTGCTGTGGCTCAATCTCAGGCTCTTCTGTGTCCCACTCTCCAAACACAGTGCTCCTGTGGTCTCTGGGCCATCCCCACTGTGTTATCTGCCCCCCTCTCATGGACACAATGGCAGCTAGACTTCCCGGGTCAGAATCTTCATCTGAAGCCACCATTCCCTTCCCATGAGTCCTGCCCTCCACTGACTAAAGGTGAAGTTCCATGTCCTAAAACTCCTCTACCTGGACATTCCTTTGGCACCAAACCTGAAAATTGGTTATGCCATGTATCATCTCATGAAAATCGTCTCCATTTCCATCCCCTCTCCCTCAATCTTCCAGACATCAAATCCTCCCCTCATCCTCCCTGTAAAGCCACCAAGGATCATGTCTTATCACTTGTCCATCTCCTATCTCTTATCTATCTCTGAGGCTATTTTCCTAAGCCAGACTTGCATCTCTTGTTTCGCCCACCATTCCTACTGTATTTCTATATTCAGGTTTTGTAGTTGAGCTTCCAACACATTGTAAAGCTGCTGTGTAAACTTGAAGCTAACCCAGTTAAGTCAGTGTCCCTATCTAAAAAACAGTGAGAAAACACCTGTTCTTAGAGTGTTTTAAATAATATATATTATTACATATGTGATGTATATGTGTGTGCATATATTTAAGCACTTGATTATATTTAAGTACTTGATTAATGTTGTGATCTGATGTTATTGTCATAGGATGATTACCAGTCACCTCCATAATCCTGCGATCTATTTAACATAATTTCATGAGCTTCATCTTCCTGCAATACAATGCTAATTTTGTCCTCCACTTGTTGAAAATACTGAAATGGTTTACACTGTGCTACAGGATAATGTGAAAGTTTGTTAGCCTGAAATTCTAAGTCCTCTATGATTGGATCTTCACTGATTATAAGCTTATCCCCTATTTTTAATTTTTTTCCTCAAGCTTTATTCAAACTGAATTAGTGAATATTCTCTGCTTTGTGGTATGGTTTATCACTTCCAAAGGAAATTATTTGCCCCAGGTATTTCTTTTCATTTGGAAATTCTATTAGTCTAACAAAAGCCTGTTGAAAGGCAAAAGGGGGGGTGTAGAGAATGGGGGAGAAGAGGAAACTAGATTTAATCTTTATTGACTCTGAATTTCTATTACACTTGATTTATTTTTTTTTTTAATATTTTATTTGACAGAGAGAGAGCACAAGTAGGCAGAGTGGCAGGCAGAGAGAGAGAGGGAGAAGTAGGCTCACTGCTGAGCAGGGAGCTGGACATGGGGCTTGATCCCAGGACCCTGAGATCATGACCTGAGCTGAAGGCAGGCACTTAACCGAATGAGCCACCCAGGTGCCCCTACACTTGATTTCTACCTACATGGCGTGAATCATTTCATGTCATGTTGTAGAACACTTATTTAAGATATAGGAAACATCAAAAATGAATTTTTAAATTCTGATCACACTGTATTGGATAAACTATTTTATTCATGAAACCCTTAATAAAAACATAAAGTCATAATACACTGCTATTGAATTCTAATCATATGGTATTTGATAAAGTATGTATCTTACAACTCTTCTAAAGATATAAAAATAGTAATACTAAACTATACTTAATCTACATAATTTGTCCCAAAGTCAGTATCTATTTACTGACCAAATAAGTCTTATAAAATAAGAACCTGGAAGTTCTATAAATAGCTTAATACTGTATACATAGATATGTGTTGTATATACAAACAAGTATACGTATTCGTATTGTAGAACTAACGTGGTCCTTGTAGAAATTCTGAACAATAGGAGAGAGTGGAAGTCAGTGGGAGTCTCAGTAGGCAGATGGAGTCCCAATGACATCTTGGTTTCTGACTGTTCATGTCTCTTCTCTTCCTATACCCTCTCCATCTTTCCATCTCTCTGCATCTCTCCGCTCCTGTCACTGTCTCCCAACACACAGATGCAAGTACACAGATACACTGAACTGTGAAGCTTCTAGAATTGGCTATGACTGTGGCATAATATATGAAAAGTGTCATGCAAAAGAATTTGGAGATACAGGGGAAAAGGCATGCATGCCTCCTAAAGTGGTTAGATTTTAATTCCATGGACACCGGGGATTTTTAAGTAGAGGCAATCTGATTCTGCTGTCAAAAATCCCATTTTGATTTTTGGAAAACAAACAAAAAACAAGAAAGGGTGTCCCCACAGCTTGGAGAATGAATCGGGGAGGAACAGCAGTGACTGTCAGCAGGAGGCCAAGTGAAGAGGTTGTCACTGAAGTCTAGAATAGAAATAATGAAAACCTGGAATGAAGCAGAGCTATAGCAATGGGGATAGCAGGAGAGAACCACATTTGTAAATTTATAAAAGTAGACCTAATGGGATTAGGTGCCAATTAGATGTGATCTTTAAGGAATATAATGGAATCAGGACAATTCCCAGATTTCTGGATCCATTGATCAAATGTATGGTAATGCCATTTTTTTCAAGATGGTGTAAATAGAGGAAGAAACAGGAAGATGAGTTTAGTTTCAAACTAGCTGCATCTGATATGCCTATGAGATACATAAGTTATGGGGTGCCTGGATGGCTCAGTCATTAAGCATCTGCCTTCAGCTCGGGTCATGGTCCCAGGGTTCTGGGATCGAGCCCCGCATTGGGCTCCCTGCTCGGCGGGAAGCCTGCTTCTCCCTCTCTCACTCCCCCTGCTTGTGTTTTCTCTCTCACTCTGTCTCTATCAAATAAATAAATAAAATCTTTAAAAAAGATATATAAGTTATAATATATAATACAAGGTTGGATATGCGGGTCTGTGGTTTATGTTTGAATCATAGAAAAAGACTGCATGCACACACAACACACGATATACACAGGGTATTTTTGACTATGTCTCTGAATGCAACTAACCAGAGAACAGTGTATTCAGTGTAATAATATCTAAATAATTAGCTTTCAAAAAGGCAGGAAACAAATAGGTTTCCATTTCAAATAAAGAGATCTAAACAGTGGAGGTATTGCCTTTTATCTTGGTACTTGGTTGTGCATGTGTCTGAGAGGAGTGGGTAATAGTTTACCTAGATTTTTTTTTATTAATACTGACTATATTATAGCATCTTTCAAGAATATATGCTTATTTTTCATTTGTTGTAATTCTGAAATTTACCCACCCTTTACATGTAAAATATTCAGTATTTCAAGTGTGTTTTGTGTTAAGATGTAAATATGGCTTTTCTATTGACAATGATCTTAAATTGCAATTAGAATTTAATGCATGATGCTTTTGATTTGAGTATTAATTTACTTTACCAAATTAGTGGTATATATTTAGATATCACTTATAAATTGATTAAAACTATAATGATTATTCAAAATCAATTACCACTTTAAACCATAAAATCTACCATTAAAAGTGTGAGGGATTCAAAAACTGTGGAAAATACTGAAATTCTCATTTTAGTAGTTCATCAAATAAAAACAAACATCTTAAGAAGGTCCTTTTCCTTGAGTTGATGATTTTAAAATATGCCCCAAATTGACTTGATTTAAACTGTAAGAACAGTTGGAACAGTTTAGACCCATTCATTACTTCTAAACTGTAGTTGGCTTCACAGGTGGTGGTAGGTTTTTAAAAGCATTACGGATGCAGATACGCAGTGTACTTCTAGAAGCTTGCAGATTTATATAGATGATTGCATCTTCACCAGCTAAACACACCCACGGACCCAGAACCCAGATCCATAGACAGAACATTTATGTTCTCATTCTGAAAAGAATCTGATACTTTTCTATCAGGTATACAGACATGCACACACACACACAATTTTTTTTTAAAGATTTTATTTATTTATTTGAGACAGAGAGAATGAGAGAGAGAGAGCACATGAAAGGGGGGAGGGTCAGAGGGAGAAGCAGGCTCCCTGCCGAGCAGGGAGCCCGATGTGGGACTCGATCCAGGGACTCCAGGATCATGACCTGAGCCAAAAGCAGTCGCTTAACCAACTGAGCCACCCAGGCGCCCCCCACACACAATTTTTTAAATCATATTCTGCCAGTATTTTTAAGGGCAAGAATACTTCTGTCAGGGTTAATCAAGGAAAGTTCCACTGAGAAGCCTTGACAGAGGCCAAATTATGAAAGATGGTGCTGGAGAAGGGTCCACGCAAACACATCCTGCGCCTCATCGTTGTGGGTGTTGCTCTGCGTCCTTAGCTACCTCCACTCCACCCTTCAGCCTGTCCTCTGATGAAAATACGGGAGTTCATGCTGGAAAGGGAGGGAGAGAAGCCATTTGTGAGCTTCTAAATGTCCCCATTTGCATAGAGCAGTTTGCATGGTAAGTGCTCAATATGAGAGCTTGAATCAAAAGTTTATTCAAAATCAGTAACTGAAAAGTATAAAGTAGAGTAGGCTTATAGAAAAGAGAAAGAAGGGAGGAAGGAAGACTTTAAATGCCTGACTGGATTACGGTACACATGGTTGGGGTCATGGTGTCATGTGGGTGTGTAAGGTATAATACTAATGAGCAAGATCAGTGATATATCAAAATACAATTTCACTCTCATGAATTCTTTAAAATCTGTTCATTGGAGTATGGCCATTTGATATCCTGAGATAAAACTGGTAGACCCATTAATTTTCTTTCTTTTTTTTAAAGATTAATTTATTTGAGAGAGAGAGCACGTGTGTGTGAGCATGTGTGAGGGGGGAGGGGTAGAGGGGGAGAATCTCAAGCAGACCCCCACTGATCTCAGAGCAAGGCTAGATCCCACACAGGGCTAGATCCCAGGACCCTGAGGTCATGATCTGAGCAGAAACCAAGATTTCAGAGGCTTAACCGACTGAGCCACCCGGGCGCCCCATAGACCCATTAATTTTCTTGAAGCCATCAGGTAATAACCTATTTCAATTTGAAAGTAAGAATATCCAGTACTGTGTTGTGATTAAAAAAAAATCAGATCTAATTTAATATAAAATTTCCCTCCTCTGCTACTAAACTGGGCGCTACCTCAACCAGGGATGTAGATTAGAGAGAAAACTTCATCGTCCTTCTCTTTCTGGTTTCCCTCCATCTAAAGTGACTTCAGCTTGAGCCCCTTTGGGGTCAGATGAAGGGAGAGAGAAGGGGAAGATCAGGAACATTTCTTCCCTGCTGAAAGCACTAAGCTCTCTCGCCTCTAGAAGGTTTGTATTAACTCTTCCTATCACGGGGCACTTTTGTGAATTAAAGATTCTTGTCACAAGGACTTCTACAACTGGAACACATATGGAGCTAATGTCTTCGTTTCCCGTGACTGGGTTTTTACACTCAACTTTTGGTTCATGAGTGAGCTATCCCACACAGACTTGTGTTGTGATCCTTTATCTCCCCAGAAGGTTTTGTTGGGAAATACATCACTGAAATGCATCAGCCTGGTTTCCTCTTCTGAGAGGCCCAATTTGGACTCATGGGAAGGAGGCAGTTGTCTCTGTAACTCTAGAAGGACAGAACTTACTGCCTCTGCCAAGAACAGTTAACCAGTTTCTCAACTGATCTCAGACCACCACACGGACTCAGACACCTGCTGGGATTGTCTCCAAGAGACCCCAAAAAGCCATATTTACACTGGGCTTGAGTGTGAACATGGCAACCACTACCCCTTTCTTTGAGGAGGAGGAAGGACATATTTTCATGACTTTCTCTCAAGAAATTCTCTGTATCACTATTGTGTGACCCCCTTGGTACCACCTTGATCTGACTGGGAATCCAAGAGTCGTGAAAGAGGTTCTCTGACTTCTCCTCTAGTTACACATTTCATGTTTGTCTTACAGTGATGTGTTTGTTCTTAATATCTGTTTATTGACATTGCATTAAATATTGGGGCAGGAATGACCCCACCTCAACATGATACTACAGCTGATTTTAGTTTTGAGAATACAAGACTGGATTAATCTATCGAAGTGCAGAGCCATGCTGACAAGTACAAGGGTCTAAGTTGTCACCTGGCTTCCAAGGTAACAAGTTGGCCACAGCTGCATGGATGCTGGGAGCTGACCTAGGATCCGAACGTGGAGACCAAAAATGGTTTATTGCTCACTACAGCATCAGAATATTTGTGCTAGTTTTCCAGTTCCGAAGGGTAATGTGAAGAGGCAAGGTGACGCTTGCACACATAGTGGCTTGTGTTTCAGGAGAGGAAGCCTGAGTTTAGGGAACTGGAGCCTTCTGTAGCTAGCAGTAGGTATGCCTGTCCTCTCCTCCAGAAGGAGATGCCTGGGTTACAGAGTGAAACAATATTCCTCCCTTCTAAGCTGCTCGCTATGCAAATCAACCTGAAAAATAGAGTGAGGAAGAAAGGACAGTCAGTGTCTCGTTGCAAGTCATGCAAACTGCAAGAAAACCATGAAGAATTGTCTCCTAAATGCCAAAGGTGGCTTGTAACAAAAATACGAGTTCAGTTTCTGTGTTATATTTGAAGGGATCATTAAATATTTAGGTGTAAATTTTGTGTAGGAAATTTGAATTTAGAGGTTAAGGTTTATTGCATTAACTTATTTATGTTAACTTCAGTAGAAATCAATTTATTACTCTATATTCAGAAGGAATTGGCACTTGGGGCATGTGGAATTTTAAAGTTTCAAGATTCTGTTAATGACAGATAGCATGATCTTATACTAAAAGAAGATCTGGAATACTTCTTTAAAGTGATAAATATTTACAAAACAAGTTTTTTCATTAAAATGATAAAATTACTTATGGGATCTTATGAATTGATAATGTTGTGGTTTTGTTATGATACTTGGTAACTGATGTTTTCTGTTGAGGAAGGAAAGGTATATTAAATCATGTCATTTTTTTGTTGTTGTTCTAAAATCTAAGAGAAGTCCATAATATTCCATTTGGTACAAGGTCTATATTTTATCACTGAGCTGAAATAATTGGGGAATATTACAAATTCTAGCATCACTGTCCACAGAATGTTCTGAATGTGTTTGAAGAAGAAGTTATATATATCACATTATTCTAACAGCTATTTTGTAAATTATTTAGCCCTCAAGTCTAAATCAGAGATAACATGTGTTTCCTTTCTTTAGAGTGCCTTCAGCAAGGGCTCCTTTCCTTTTCCCAAACTTCCATCCTCATCCGGGAACATTTACTTCCATATCCATGTGCTGTTACAATCATTTTCTAACTACTCATCGGAGATAAACTTTTTCACACAGATTTTTGGCGTATGGCAATGCTGGAGCCATCTTAGAATACCCCAGGATTTCCACGGCTTCATGGATCCATGAAAAACCCTATGGTTTCTGGGGCACCTGGGTGGCTCAGTTGGTTAAGCGACTGCCTTCGGCTCAGGTCATGATCCTGGAGTCCCAGGATCGAGTCCCACATCGGGCTCCCTGCTCAGCGGGGGGTCTGCTTCTCCCTCTGACCCACTTCCCTCTCGTGCTGTCTCTCATTCTCTCTCTCTCAATAAATAAATAAAATCTTAAAAAAAAAAAGAAGAAAACCCCTATGGTTTCAGATTTTCTGTGAAGTTCTCTCTGCTATCAACTTCCCCTCACCTCTGCATTTTCTGGGCTGTTCTTGGAACCTGATCACTTACTATTTAATCCCTTATGTCCAAGATGAGTATGTTTTTACCGCAGATTTACTTCCGTGTAAGTCCCCAGTTTTCCAGTGTCTATCCTGTCCTGCTACTCTGCAAGGGCAGACATAAATATTACCTTGATGTTTCCTTTGATGTTTGAGTTCGATTTGGACACAGGACTCTGGGTGCTCAGAGTCAGAGAGATAAAATTAAAAGCCAGCCGATCCAAACTGAAGAGTGTCGGCTGACTGCTCTGACATACAATTTAAGTTCAATCATTGCCGTAACATTTTCTTCATCCTCCAGCCACCAAACCACTGAACTCTTGGCCTCTGCACCCCTGAGTTCTTGCTCACCTCAAACAGGCCTTGGGGTGCAGCATCCTGCTGTATCTTGACTCCTGAAAATGTATGTGTAGGTCTGTCCTGTCCTGTCCCCCATGCTGAGCTGTACGTTGTAACTACTGAATAATTATCTGTTGACTATTTAATGCTCCAGAAACATGTCATTAGGCAACTTCTCTTGGCCATAATAGAGAACAGTCTGCTGTCAATCAAACATGCTTATATAAGAATGCCTCTGATTCTCATACATGCTTTTAAACACCCGCGTATTATGCTGTCAGGCAACAAAGTGTATTTTTTTATATAGCTGAAACATTTCCAGTTGTTCTGTTGGTCAGCACCATTCTCTTCTGCACTATCTAGAGAATAGCGGATTTTAGTTCATCGTAAGACATAAGAAAAAGATGTTCAGCCTACATAGGTGTGAGGATCCTTGCGTTATTTTTCCCAGGTTCATTTTAAATGCATACTATGTTCCTGTAAGAGCCATTGTCCAGTTCACCATGCTGGGGGCACTAGGGGAGACCAGGAGGAGGCACGCTTGATTTGGGTCTGGGATGTGGGCCCCTCTGCACTGACCATGATCCATCTGTGCCTTTGCTATTTGGCTGATGTAGGAGAGAGGTGGATGAGAACTCTTGCTGTTTGGATTTCGGGTGATTCAGCCAACAGAGAACACCAGCAGTCCTGAGAGAAGAAAGAGCGTGAAGTAGAGGCATCTGTCTCCCTTCTCTCTCTTGAGAGTAGATGTAGGCATATGCCTTCCTTGATTAAATGTTAGGGCTTCTAGTTGCTCCAAGTTCTTGCTCTCCCGAGTTCCTATAGGTGCTCTTTATTCTCATGCCTGAGGGCCCAGGGGAGTATCTGATGTTGGTTTCCCTCACAAAGACCCGAGTTAAGGACTTTGGTATAGGTAGCTTAGTCAGGAGTTTCCCCAAATCATTAGGACAAGACAGGAGGAGAAGTCAATAAAAAGTGTGTTATTGACCTTGTTAACACTTTGAGCTTCTGGGGCTCAAGCCTCTGGAGGCCCCATGGAACCATACAGCACACTCTCAGGATTTTCTCTCTGATGGTGGAGAGTTTGGATCCTTAAACCGAATTTCACTCCAAACCCATTGCTCCTGGATGGTTAGCTCCCCTGCATTTCCCTGCAGTTTCCTCCCAGACACCTCCCGTGGCTCCAGAGAATTTCTCAGATCACAAATGAATGGCTGGTGTTGTGCACAACACTGTCCACCATACCGGGTGACGTCAAAGGTACGCTAAGGAGAAGTGAACCATGCTCCAGCCCATGGGCCACAGGAGGATGAGAACTGAGCCATCCTTGCTAGCTTCCGGGCACAGCACCTTCCCCTGTGGCGTCCTGTTCTCTGCCCACATCCTCTGAACAGCATCCTTATTAAACTTCCCTCAAATTACCCAGTGTGAATGTACCCCCTGTTTCTGCTCGGACCCTGACAGACACAACCTCTGTCAGGAGCAGTGCTGCCCGGCCGACTGGACTTCCACCGTATCCTGAACCACATGCAGGACGCAGACCCACCTGCAAGTGCATTGGTGACCTCTTATTAAATTGTGTCTGTGTTTGCCAGGTCTCTGTAATGAATAAGGAACGTAAATGTGTTCAGTAGGGCACCAAGGTGGACTCATCCCCCGTGGTAGGAGAAAGAAAAAGAAAAAAAAAAAAAAAACTTACTCTGTTTCGAACTGAGGACAGGGGGGTGATTAATGGTTTTAAGTATTTCTTATAATAGAAAACATTTGTACACTATGGTCCTTGGAGGTCATTTTAATTATAAAAGCATTTCTAAAGTAGTTGTTAGGGCTCCTGGGTGGCTCAGTCAGTTAAGCAGCTGACTGGGTTTCGGCTCAGGTCATGATCTCAGGGTCATGAGTTCAAGTCCTGCATTGGGCTCCACATTGGGCAGGGAGCCCACTTAAAGAAAAAAAAAGTTGTCATTGTCATAGTTACTAAACGTAATAGAGAACCATACGTTTCTGTTTTGTAAGGTATCTAATCAGTGTTTGAACAAACATTTTTTTTTCATTATAATAAAAACGAAGATTCCTTTGTTATTGAATGAATTACAAAGGACAGGACTGCAAATTTTGTACTATAGTTTGTGGCAAAGAAAATATAACATATTCTATCCAAACCAAATTCTTTCTTTCCCTGATCTTTACATTTTTGTCACTGTAGAGAAGTCCTATTCACTAAACGTGTAATTTATTATACAGCAGGCTCCTGCTTTAGTTTTATAAGCATCATTTCTTATATATTTTGCAAATAAGAGCAGAACTTGTCATTTGCACTGTGATATGTTTTGTTTTTGTTTTCATTTCTCTCTCCCATGGAGGGATCAAGAGGCCCACAGACAGAACTGTCAGTATCGTAAGGGAGGGGGCACAGTTACCAAAACTGAGAAAGTGCACTGAAGAGTTGCGCTTCACTAATTTTTTTTCTGTATTATAGACAAGTGTCTCTTTTCCTTTTTTTTTTTTAAAGATTTTGTTTATTGGGACGCCTGGGTAGCTCAGTTGGTTAAGCGTCTGCCTTCAGCTCAAGTCATGATCTCAGGGTTGGGATCGAGTCCCACGTTGGGCTCCTTGCTCAGCGGGAAGCCTGCTTCGCCCTCTACCCCTCCCCCCTGCTTGTGTTTTCTCTCTCTCTCCCCCTGACAAAATCTTTAAAAAAAATTATTTATTTATTTTGGAGAGAGAGAGAGAGAGAGACAGTGAGAGTGAGTGGGGAGAGGGACAAAGGGGGAGGGAGAGGGAAAGGGGAGAGAATCTCAAGCAAACTCCCCACTGAGCAGGAAGCCTTATGTGGGGCCTGATCTCAGGACCTCAAGATCATGACCTGAGCTGAAACCAAGAGTCAGACACTTAACCGACTGAGCCCCCCAGGTGCCCCTTATTTTTCTTTTAACCAAGTTGCAGCACACTTTGTTGCTATTAAAGTTGTTTCATAAGAGAAGGAAATATTGCATGCATTATAGTGTTTTTCCCCTTTAGGGAGGGCTGGTAGTACCCAGTTGACTTTTTTTTTCTATTATTATGTTATGTTAGTCCACATACAGTACATCATTAGTTTTTGATGTAGTGTTCCATGATTCATTGTTTGCTCATAACACTCAGTGCTCCATGCAGTACGTGCCCTCTTTAATACCCATCGCCAGGCTAACCCATCCCCCCACCCCCTCCCCTCTAGAACCCTCAGTTTGTTTCTCAGAGTCCATCATCTCCCATGGTTCGTCTCCCCCTCTGATTTCCCCCCCTTCATTTTTCTCTTCCTTCTCCTAATGTCCTCCATGCTATTCCTTATGTTTCACCCCAGTCAACTTATAACACACAAATTACTTTCTTATTTATGCAGAAATGGTAAATATATTTTAATGGGTGATATCCAGTTCCTTTCTACCTTTGTATTTGGCTCTAAGTAGTTTTACAGTATAAATGGTTTCATTTATTTTCATATTGTAATATCAAAGTGAATACTAAAATCTGACAGAATCATGAGTGGCAAGGTTGAATTCTTAGAGAATGGGAAAAGACTCAATGAGTTTAAGTACCAAGAATGTGAGGAATGTAATGAATAGATAACTGTTCTCAGGTTGAAATGTGATGTCCTTTGATTCAATCTCCCATTCCCTCAGATTCATTGGTTCAGAAATACTTGAGCATCTACGTTAAGCCAAGCACTCTGCTGTTTGTTATGGATACAAAAATTGAGCAAACACCACAAACCTGGCCTCATGGGCTTGGCACAAAACTATTTCATTGCATATTAATAATTCCTTGAAATATAAGAGATGAGTATATAAGAAAGCATGCTACAAGGAGAGTTGAAATTTCAGGTGGGGCCACTGAGCTGAGGTCAGCTGGGCTAATGCTATTGACTAAGCAAAGGCAGTGGGGGGCAAAGTTGCTGGAATATTCTGAGTTAAGTGAAAGATTTATGTGAATTCCCTGAGGTGGGAGTCATCATAGTCACACTGGTAGGAACACAGACTGATAGAAAGAGGGTAGAAATGCCAGGAATCGTCACTAGGTGCTGATTCTCACAGAAACTTAAGATGCTGATAAGAATTGTGTTATCTTATAAAAAATTGGGACAACATATCCAAATTTGCATTTTCAAAAGATTTTTAAGGTACTGTGTGTAGAATTGTTTGGAGGGGCCAGTAGGATGGAAATTTGTCCATCAGGGTCCAGTTTCATGGCCAATGTGAAGGGCCACATCCAGAAGGAAAATTGAGACAGGGAGTACATGGATGGATGCGCAAGATTCAGTTTGGAAGTGAAATGAAAGGGACCGGGTGATCAATTGTATAGAGATGAAGTCATCAAATGTGGTTCCTATGTTTTTATCTTGGGGAAAATAAGCTCACAGTCCCTCTATATATTAAGTGAGAGGACATTTTGGAGATGAATAATTCCTGGAAGAGAATAAATCATATGTTTGAAGAAATTTTGACACATGTAAAGACATGTTTCATAGGCAGTTGATTATACTGGTCCTTAATTTAAAAATCTGGACTAGGTCCATATAGTGAAAAGATACTCATGTAAATATTTACCATTGTGGGTACATTTTTCTTTTTTCTTTTTTTTTCTTTAAAGATTTTATTTATTCGAGAGCGAGGTAGTAGGAATGTGGGGGTTGAGGGTGTGCAGAGGAAAATTGAACGACTAATTAGAAACAAATTTTAAATATTTGTCTCTATGGGAGAGAAATATTATGTTAACAGATACTTGAATAACTAAGTTACATTTTGACAATAATACCTCACAAAACAAGTCTTTATCATTAAAAAAAAGACTTCTGTAACTTTTTAAAATTTTGGTTATAACCAACTTCCCTAATATTGAACATTTTTAGAAAAAAAATATATATTGCAATACTGTATCTCCAAAATATATGATCGAGTTGTTAAATGACCCTATATAATTTTTTGACTTCCCTTTTTTCTCAGCCACAAGTGTAACTTATAGCTATAAATAATTCATGCAAGAGATAGAATAGTAACAAATGCCAAGCTGATTATTTTATAGACAAAAGAAGAACGGGTACAACACAAAGTAGGTCTCAGAAAAACCAAGACCTCCAAGGAAGATGGAGGTGTTTCACAACCAGTTTCAGAAATATACTTTATGCCAGGGAGAAACAGCTTTTCAAGAGGTAATTTGTAATAGGCTTTTCCTGTTGTCAGTAATGGCCTGAAAGATTTAGTACTATTTGGGTGTTCTGAAAGGACCCAACATCCATTTCTCACCTTGGTTTTGAGTGCCCCATCTGCTCTAGTGTGATTTTCATACACCCTGGCTAAGACTCTAATCATGCCGCTCCTTTGAGTTAATCTGTAATGATCCTCCATTCCCCACAGAGTATCGTTCTCTTGATCTCTATCCCTTTTCGTTTTATTTCACATTATACTCTCTCCTCCATTCCCAGTCTGTCTCCTGGAGGTCATGGTCTGTCTCTACTGATGTAGCCCAGCTCTTCCCCATTACTTTCCAAGTATTGTGTTTGTTTTGTTTTAATTGAAACATTGAGAGAAAGGGAAGAATACTCTGTAATTAATTCTTAGGGCCTAAGGAATATTTTTTCAGTTTTAAACCATGCATTATTTAGACTATTCAGTCTTAACATAAACAAACTTGAAACCTCTTTATATACATCTTTGTATCAGGGATTGATATTACCAAAATAATCACCATTAGAAGAGATATTAGTTTTCCATATGTCAAGAAAAATTATTCCTAGATCTAAATTAATCTGCATGCTTAGGTATATTTACTTATAGAAAATTCCGTATTTGAATTTCAGAATTTCTTAAGCAGCTTTGTGTTAAGATCATATATCATGTCAAGTTCAGAAATGGAAGCATCAATCATTAGCACAATGTCTCCTCATGTCTGAGATCTTAATTCCGCTTTCCAGCAATATCTTCTCCACTTTTCATAATGTTAAAAAATTGAACAATTTTTCAGTACAGTATGTTTGGTCTTGCATCTTTTTCTATCTCCTAAATTAATCAATCTTAGTTCCCTAAAATGTATGTGCATGCCTATTTGGGGAGGGAGCAAGAAACATATTTATGTTTGCTCTCCTGTTGTACTTCTCCCTTTCCCCTTCTTCTCCATCTTTCAAAAGTTGTCTAGGTTTCTTGCACTTTGTTGTTTCACAAGCAGACTATTCTTTAGTGTTGAAAGCATTCACGTTCCATGCCTTGCTTTTGTTTCTTCTCAAGGCTGAGCATTTTGCATGGTTTTATTATGCGGAGTGGGGGAGAGCAAGGATAGCCTTCTGGAGAGCAGCCTGAAAAAGAGGGAGAACCGCAAAGACTAGAGAGGAGATAGAGGTCTGGTATTTGGAGACAGTTGGCGATTCAGACCTTGCTCCTTTGCTGAGCTCCACAAAGGTAAAGTCTCCTCCAGCTGGAGTCCACAAGTAGCTGCATGATATCCAGGGAACCAGGCGCTGGGTCTCCAGGGCTGGGCAGGATGCCAGGCCCTGTCTGTGACATGGAACCAGGTCACTGGACCTCAAGGAGCCATGTACAGCCTGGACAGTTGGCAAGTCAGCAGGAACCATGAGAACCCAGGAGTGGGAACCTTACTGCATATATGGGACATCTGTGCTCATGTTGTGAAGGGAAGTAATAGATGGCCTGATAATTTCATATTGATAAGATAATTAGGTGTCCTCTTCCCCTCATCTGTCATGCATGGGCAAGATTGCCCTCTTGCTGCTCTTAGCTGCACTAGGATCGCTTCCATGTTGGACCTTGTGCTTGCTGTTCCTTCAACCTGAATGGCCCTACTTGTTCTCCGAAGGCTGACTCTGTTCTAACACATCACCTCCTCAGGAAGACTGTCCCTGAGCCAGATTTATCTCATGTTTCCTGCCCAGAGTCCCTCACTGTTATCCTGACAACACTGTCTCCTCACGCCGTTAGCTTATTCATGGACTGATGTGTTCTAGATGCTTTAAATCACCCACCAGAAAATTATCCCCAGAAGCCCGGGGCTTTGTCTGTCTCCCCTGCTTCTGTGAGCCCATCACACAGGCTTTAATATTTTACCTTTTATGATTTTTTTACTTTGCATAATAGAATTTTTTAGACTCTACAGTTCATGATGGATTTCCATAACCATCAAGTGGTCCACTCATGACCTAATCACCCTTGTGAGGTTTTGAACAAG
Source organism: Neomonachus schauinslandi (assembly GCF_002201575.2). Classification (NCBI taxonomy): domain Eukaryota; kingdom Metazoa; phylum Chordata; class Mammalia; order Carnivora; family Phocidae; genus Neomonachus; species Neomonachus schauinslandi. The sequence goes on from NC_058408.1 coordinate 71,357,722, forward strand.
CAGAAGTCTTCTTCATTTTTTTTTCTTAGATTATATACAATATGCCAAGGTACCATAGTTTCATTGTTGTTATGCAGACTTAGTGAGTAAGACTCAAGAGACTGGATGATTTACCAAGGCTTTAAAAGAAACAACAAGTTTTGTGCAGTTTTCCAAGGCAGGCTGTTATTTAAAAGAGTTAATGAACTAGAGGTACCCAATTCTGAGAAGCAGATACAATTAAGCAAGATATCGATTTACCCATTAGAAGACAATTAATCATTTTCACTGTAAACAAAATGATGAAGTTTGGTTGTTAATCAAGAATTTTGTTTCACTCTTACATTTTAGATTGCAAGGTTAAAATAGATTATTTTGCACGTTTAGTAATAGTATAGATATTTCTCTTGGTCTTGGAAAAAGCAGCCCATAGACAGCAAGGATCCCTGTAAATATGAAGAGATATAACATAATGTAACTATTAATACAAAAATAGAAGTTATATGCTGCAAGGAATCAACTTTGATAGTAATTATTATAAATATTGTTTATGGTCCCAATAAATGAACGAGAATGTGGCTTCTGTGCATTTTCTCTAACTTCACAACTGTTGAGAGGAAAAAATTTCATAAACCTCAGCTTTATTGATAGATGGGTTTTCCTAAAGTTCCCCGCCCCCTTCTTCTTAGGGTAGAAAATGCAGGAAAAGGATGGAGTCTTCTTAACTCTCAGCTGTCCCTTTAACTCTTAGAATCTTCAAGCATTTTTGACCGTACCCTAAAAATAAAATCCTCAGTGTCACCCACACCACACATACACATGCAGGTTTGTGAGTGCAACTAAAAGAAAATTTCAAAAATTGTTTTCAAAAGTTGACATGTTTTGTTTAAAGTCTCTCCCCTATAAAAAAGTGCTAGGCGGATGACTTGAAATCTGAAAAAACGTGTTTCAGGTCAAAGGAGAGCTTTGTTGTGTGTGTGGCCCTGTGTGGATTTATACAGTGCTGGCTTGAACAGAGTTCTCTTGGTGTGGGGAGGCCTTTGTTACTTTTCTTCCAGAAGGAGAAACTTGTGTGGGGGAGCCCACGCTAGCTCCCTTCACAGATGTTCTTTCTGCTATTAGTCTGAATCAGGAGAGGATTTTGATCAAGGTCAAGGCAAGGACATCAGTCAACATTATTCCTGATATTTAATGATTTCAGTATTCATTAATCCCAACTAATTATGTATACTTTTTCAGAAACTGCTTGACTGATCACAAGCTCAGTGGAAAGAGGAGAAGTGGTTCCTAGTTTCAGTGGCTGGGGGAGGGTTAATTGGAGGACTGTGTGCCTTAGTCTCCCCTGGCTTACTTGTCATTAACAGTATTATGCTGTAAACCAAATATCGGACGGCATTTTATAGTGACTTGGGTTGGGACTAGTTTCTCAGTCACTCTGCAGTTACTGGAACCAGCAAGGCTGACTCCCAGTAATTAAGTTATGTCATCCTATTAAGTCCAAGATAGAGCTGTTTTAGGCTACTGTGGGAGAGCAGAGGAGTGCAGAGGATTGTGCAAACATCCAGATCACCCAAAACTATATCAAGTCATTAATACACAGTTGAAGAGAAGAGAGAACCAGGATATCCCTGCAACGCTCCATAGGAGATGGTCTAGTTCCCCTCCAGACCTGGCCCAGAAATCCCACCTCAGCCAGGTTCTGACCCTCAGCCTGCTCCTGACTTGTGCACACACAGTTAAACATCAGGAGAGAACTATGGGTGTCTTGTGCACAGATTTACCTACAAGGGGATTCAGAATCTATCAGTGGGATATCCTCGCTGACAGAATATCGACCTGAGCAACCCAGATTTGCAACCTTAGTCTTTTAGAAGTTTACACTAATTTTTTTAAAGATTTTATTTATTTGAGAGAGAGAGAGAATGAGCAGGGGGAGGGGCAGAGGAAGAGGGATAAGCAGACTCCCCGATGAGCAGGGAGCCCGATGTGGGGCTCGATCCCAGGACCCTGAGATCATGACCTGAGCTGAAGATAGATGCTTAACTGACTGAGCCACCCAGGCATCCCTGAAATGTGATTTCTGATCCTACTATTCTTTCTACTTTTACTGGATGGTGGTCTTCTGTAGTAAGAAATGTCCCTCAATTTCTCTTAAAGAGGAATGGTGGTAAATGGCTTAATTTTACCCTTAATCATTATTTTCACAATAAGGAGTGATGTAGTTTCCACCAGTAATGGTTAGTGGATTTTTGTCCAGTACTAAACTCCACCTGATTTTTAACCCAGTGCTTGCTGGTTTTGCCATCTTTTTCCTATATTTTCCTGAAGTGCTTTTCCTAAATATGTCCTAATTAAGGCATGCCTAACAACTATTATAATATGCATTAAACAATTAAAGTTTTATTTTCTTTGAATTAAGAAGACTTTTGATGGTTGATTTGGATGGCTTAAAATTACATCTAGGGAGACTTATTATTTTTTTAAAAGATTTTTATTTATTTATTTGACAGAGAGACAGTGAGAGAGGGAATATAAGCAGAGGGTGCAGCAGAAGGAGAGGGAGAAGCAGGGAGCCCCGATGCGGGGCTCAATCCCAGTATCCTAGGATCATGATCTGAGCCGAAGGCAGATGCTTAAGGACTGAGCCACCCAGGCACCCCACATCTAGGGAAATTTAAATTAATGAATATTCCCCAATAAATTTACTACAGTAAAAATGGAGATTTCCAATGCTTCTCTGGTTTTTCTTTTCAAAATATCCTTGCAGAATCTTTACCAGAAAGAGCATTGGAATTCGATCTCAATGAGGGGCTACTATGGACAGTTTTATGACATTGGACAGGCAACTTAGTGTCTATAAGTTCCACGGGGAAAGCTGTAAGTTAAAATAGATGTTGATAAACAATTCTGGATGAGGATAATGACATATAGAAAGAGCAAAATAGTCCTACTTTAGTTATCAATGTTTCTTTTTTACTTCAGAACTAATCAAGTTAGATTTTAAAGGAATGGTAAAAATTGTACCCTTTATTTTTGATTGAATTGTAATCTGTATTCTTGTTAGATTATCACATATAATAACATATAGGACAGCTTTAGAAATGCTGTTACGATTATTTAGTAGGAAAAAAGAGAGTCGAATCAGCATTAGTGGCCCTGGGTGTTAATAATGAATGAACTAAGAGAAAAATGGAGAATAAAGAGAAAAGAAACCGGGAGTCAGAGTCGAGAATTAAAATGCAGTCTCAGTAGCTCGGCTACTAGGGAAGAGTAAATCCATGAACTAATTAGAGATAAGCCCCTCAGAAAATGGTTTGACTCGAGGGATCAATCAACAAGGGATGTGTATCCAAGCAGATACTAAGTGGGTGTAATAAACACAAATTTCAGGATTTTCAAGTTACTCGAGTTTTTGTCTTTATCAAATTTATCTTATTCTGGATTAAAACAATTGACTAACTTTGGAACCTGTGATAATTTACTCTGGAAGATAATTTCTGTAATAGTATGATTCCACTTGAATCAGAGAATGGCGGTCATATGGAATGCACAGTTTGGAGGGTGGGATAGAAATAGTTTTACCAAGAAGCTCCATTCAGTATCATCGATTAAGAGGAAAATGGTTTCAACACTGTCTTCCTCATCACTCTGCGATGAAATAGAGTATAAAGGTTTTATAATGGGGAAACACCAATGTGTTCACCGTGGTGGCAACAGATATAAACTTCACCCCCCATCCTGACAAAAATAGTGTCTCGTTTTGTTTTGTTATAAAGACCAGATCTATCCCATACTCGAACTTCACAGTCGTCCCTCCCATCCAGCGACAGTGGGAATTATGACTGACACTGTTTAGCTAGCAAAGTATTCGGAAGGTTCCATCGGCCAAATGCACCCCACCCCCCCAACCATGAAATGTGTGCAAAATACAGATTTTTTTTAAATTTTTTTTTAAGATTTTATTTATTTATTTCACAGAGAGAGACACAGCGAGAGAAGGAACACAAGCAGGGGGAGTGGGAGAGGGAGAAGCAGGCTTCCTGCCAAGCAGGGAGCCCCATGCGGGGCTGGATCCCAGGATCCTGAGATCATGACCTGAGCCAAAGGCAGTTGCTTAACCAACTGAGCCACCCAGGCGCCCCACAAAATACAGATTTAAACAGCAACAACAACAAACTCTAAAAATCTTCACAAATATTTTATTTTGTCTGAAGTTAAGATAATCCCCAAGCCCCTTTCTTATATTATACCTACAAAACCTACTATAACTACCTCTGCCCTAATGCTTTAGATGCAGGCCATTGAAAAACCACCCTGCCTTATTTCCTTAGTTCTTCGAAAAAGGGTATTAACTTGAATGTACTCTTTTATTTCCAAATGATCAATTTGTACTGCAACACATTGAAATACCAGTCATCACATATAATCCATGGAAATTGAATGCAAGACGAGAGGTGAAAAAAGCATTAGAAGAGGCACAAATAGCATTTATGTAATGGTTATAGCTTAGATTTCTTTTTCTCCTTAAAAAATATATATACAAAATAAATGACAATTAGACATGAATTTACACTGATAATAACTACTCCCCAAAGATTACAAGTGTGCTTGTGTCATACACATAGAATGTCATACACATGCATGTGCATTTTATAAATATTTCTAGTTTATTTAAGGATTGTCTGATAAAGATAATAATCTTTTAAATGCCAGTCATAATAATACTTGGGTTCACATAAATTCTATTTTTTTTACAATCTGAAATAGGAAAATTAATACATTTGTAAGAACTCATAGAAACTGGAACTGTATGTATACAGTATTTAATTTTACTGGATTTACAAACTATGAAGAATATTTATATTTTATATTGCTTATAAAATTTTCTAATATTTTGGGCGCCTGGGTGGCTCAGTTGGTTAAGCGACTGCCTTCGGCTCAGGTCATGATCCTGGAGTCCCTGGATCGAGTCCCGCATCGGGCTCCCTGCTCGGCAGGGAATCTGCTTCTCCCTCTGACCCTCCCCCCTCTCATGTGCTCTCTCTCTCATTCTCCCTCTCAAATAAATAAATAAAATCTTTAAAAAAAAAAAAGAAATTTTCTCATATTTTTATATTATTGGGAAAAAGTCAATCTGTTAAAGGATACTTTGTATCCGGCAACTGCTTTGTAGATGCTAGAATATGCTGTTTTTGACATCTGAAGTTAATGGCCCAAATTCACAATTTAAAGTCCTGTACTTGCTTTTATATGGATTTGCTTTGGAAAAATGGAATTTGTTGTGCATATTTCCACATTACCTGGGAATGACAAAGGGCTGAGTGAAGCCAGATTCAGGTAACAAAATGTACTTTGAATAAAAAGAAAACAGATTTTTTTAAAGCTATATATTTTTAAATTTTGAAAAGACTCAACATCAGGATGCTCTCTGAGGTTTGGAATCATATTTTTGACATTTAGGTTTATATAATCCTGCTCCTTTAAATGAGCATGAATTTAAATAACAGCAAAATTATATACAAGAGGCCAGTTATATTTCAAATGGAAAAGTGTTTGGAAAAAATGTTATTTTTAGAACAGCTATACATAAGAAATATTTTTCAGTTATTGCTCTAAGTTCTAATTTTTTTATTTTGTTGGATGAGGGATGGTTGCTATTTTCACGACATTAAAATAACATCTTCTTCAATTACAAAATTCAGCACATGTTTACTGTAGATTCTTTCATTTCTTTGGCAGACCATTCCCAGCTTCATTCAAGAAAGGTCTTGTATCTGGCATTCAGTGGTGTCTGTGCTATCACATACAAGAGACACTTCTCAGACTTCTTACGGGACTCTGAGCCTACTTTGACCGATTTGCTCACACTTGCCCTCTTTACACATTGCCCTGTTGGGGCTGCCTAACACCATGTGTGGTGGTTTTCCTTCTCTGCTGCTGATAAAAATGAATCTTCTCCATTATCTTAAATACTGGAATTCACCAAGGTTTTCTCCCAGACTCCCTTTCCTTTTCTTTTGTATTATCCTATTATTCTAGTGTCTCCTGGTCCCCTTTGACACATAGGCATTCACACAAATACATCTAGCTATCTTTCTATCAATTGATCAACTGTTTCATTCCCAGTGCTTGGAGGATAAATTCTTCTCCACTGTTAGCTTCTCTATGAGGTTGTAATATCTTCTGTACCTTTTGGGCAGTGGAGCCTTTTTCCAGGATAGTCTTCTGGTTTTTAGACTATGAGCAGATCCCTTTTTTGAAGTAGTTTTGCCTTTGTTTGGAATTCCTCTACAAAGAGGAATCCCCCTGTTTTTATGGGAGTCCCTCGTGCTTTCCTGAGCTAGTGGGCATAGTGCTGCAAGACGACTTCAGAGAGGACATGCACGATCAGCCATGCGTGACTTCTAGATCATTCCGTTCCCAGTCTCATGGAAGGTTGTTGAAAGACATCAGTTTTCTTTTTGGTCTCCTGCTTAATAGGTCATGTGATTTCAGGCATGCCTCCTTAACTACCTGATCTAACACCTGTTGTTTGTCCATAATAGATATGCTGGGAAGGTCAACATGTATGAACACAGTTGTTCTTTTTTAAATGAAAAATGCCTGAGGCATTTAAGACATTACTATTATTGTGGTGGAAAACAGGAAGCCAGAAAACCCATCTTCTGATTTACCATCTTTCAATTCGGTCTGTGACCCTGTGTGTGTGTGGAATGAGTAATTGGTTGCAAGGCCAAGATAATTTTCAGTTTCCATTTTTATATCAGTTTATTTTTTATTGGCCCATTGAACTAAAAATGTTTTGTTATATATAGTAGTCTGTATTCCTGGATTTTTTCTTTTTGCAATGACCTCTGATTCAATGGCGGTGAAAAGAACTTTTCTTCATATAATTACATCTATCTACTCAATGAGTGGAATAATATATTTATATGAATCCAGTTATTATTGTTACATTAAATTAATGTTGTCAAAGACAAATTACACCCATTTGTGGTAACAGTGTTTTTTTTTTTTTTTTGTGCAATGAATTAGCACTTTTAGAAAGAGAACAGCCAATACTATTGATTAAACAACACATTCCCAAATAATCACCCATGCTGAGCATGTATTCAGTACAAAAGTACAAAGTGTCTTTTCAAATCATGTTCAATAGCATTTAAAAATGCAAGATAAATGAAAATAAATTGGGACTTTGAAGCAAGAAATAGAAACTTACAAAGAATATTGTGAGGCTTTGTTATTTCACAAATGATTATTGCTGGGAATTGCATTTTTTTTCCCTTTTTAAATTTTATTCAGGAAGCTTTGAATTGCCATAATAGTTTAAAGCAGGCATCTGAAACTAACTAATGTTCTTTCTTAAATTACTACAAAGAACTAAAACAATATGGCTATTCCTAGGGGATTTTTTTTTTCCCTTCTTTTCTGTTTAACATTCAGATCTGATTATTTCACTCACCTGATTGGAGACCAATCCAGTGTAACACTAAAAGGATGAAGAGAGATTTGAATTTTGCCACAAACCTTGAACAACTGACTAAAATAGTAACAGATTGGAACGTAAATATCTTGTTGATCATCTCGAAATTCCTAATTAGCAATGATGGTTTATGTAAATATGTACTATATAATACCTAATTAAAAAAAAATCTTTGCACAAACAACACTGGATGGAAATTCAAAGGAAGTTGACAATTTGTAACTTATTTTGATTGGATTATTTATTTACTTATATTTTTATTATTATTTTTATTCAGTAGGCTCCACTACCAGTGTGGAGACCAACATGGGGAGAAATGCATGAGGATTTCTAAGTCTGATGAGAGAAATATTGAGATTCAAGAGGCACAAAAAACCCCAGGCAGAATAAGTGTGAATATTTCCCTAGACACATCATAGTGAACCAGAAAAAAAGAACAGATATTTTTTTTTCCTATTATTGGGGGGGTAGGTGAACAGCAGGTGCCTCAGTAGTCTTAGTAGAAGTTAAAAGAGAGACAGCAGTTAAAAAAAATGCAAAACAACAATTAAAATGAATATTAACTTAGAAATGTATATACAAATAATTAATTCAGTAAGGATGAGGCAAATTCAGTGCTATTTCAGGTAAAAAAAAATCAAAGGAAGGAAAAAGAAAGGAGCTTAAAAACAGACTAAATGATAAGTCACAAAAGCAGCTAATAAACTAAATTCACAAGTTTAAGGCTAGTCATAATAGATGCTATCTCTATGATGTTTTCAAAAAACTTCCATAAACCTGAGGGCACAAATTGTAAGCAGTAGAATGGGCAGTGATATTTTATGCAAATACCAAAAGCAATCTGCTTTAGCTATATAAGAAAACACACTTTTAAAAGAAATATAAGAACACATATTGCCATCTTTAAACATTGTACTTAGGTCCATGCTATCATAATGTGAAAGTAAACAAATGGAAGGGAAATGAAAAAAAAAAGTATGATGAGCTATATAGTGGAATAGTTAAGTGCTTAGGAACTTGAATCATCTGTAAGTATTCTTTGGAAAGTGTCTATTTAGGTCCTCTGACACTTTTTACAATTGGATTATTTCTATTTTTGGTGTTGAGTTGTTCTTTATATACTCTGGATTTGAAGCCCTTATGAAATATATCATTTGCAAATACCTTCTTCCATTCAGTAGGCTGCTCTTTTGTTTTATTATTTCCTCTGTTGTGTGAGAGCTGTTTTATTTTGGTGTAGTCCCAGTAGTTTACTTTTGCTTTTGTTCCCTTGCTTTAGGAGATGACCCATAAATACGTTGCTAAGGCTGATGTCAGAGAGGTTACTGCCTATGTTTTCTCTTAGGAGTTTTATGGTTTCAGTTCTTACATTTAGGTCTTTAATCTGTTTTGAATTTATTTTTGTATATGGCATAAGAAAGTGGTCCAGTTTCATTTTTTTGCATGTGGCCATCAAGTTTTCCCAGCACCGTTTGTTGAAGAGATGGTCTTTTCCCTACTGTCTGTTCTTGCCTCCTTTGTTGTAGATAATTGACCATACAGGTGTCGGTTTATTTCTGGGCTCTCTATCCTGTATCCTATTTTTGTGTCAGTATCACACTGTTTTGATTACGATAGCTTTGTAGTATATCTTGAAACTGGGGTTGTGATACCTCCAACTTGGTTCTTTTTTCTCCAGACTGCTTTGGCCCAGGCAGGTTTTGAATTCCAGATACTTAAACTGAGTTTTAGTTTAGTTACCCAGAATTCATAAAATCAGAGAAGGATATTTGGTTCCCATTCTCTAATAGTAGTTTTGGTCATTCAGGTGATGAGAACAAAGATAATTGCAGGAGATCCAAGCACAAAATTGTCAAAGGTATACAAAATGTAATTTCACTAATATTTATGTGCCAATTCCAAGATTGGTGAGTAATTGGCATTAAAGATTTGAGGAGTATCGTGGCTACCTGAATACGGTACTAAAACACTAAACAGTATTGAGATTATGCCAAAATACATTCCAAAACACATTTAAATGATATGAAGTTAGAAGTAAAAACATACTACTTCTCTGTGTTCTTTTCACAGCTGTGCAACTAGCTAGCCCCATGTCTTACTGCACGTGCCAGTTACCTACCCTCTCATATCCTTAATTTCTGATCTAAATTGGGACTATCAAAGGTGCTTTATACGTTTTTGTGGGAATCAAAATAATAACATGTAAAACATTGCTTAAACTGAACTACATCAGTAGTTTTCCATTGCTCATACCATTACAATTTGCTGGAGGTGCCTCAAAGGAGTGGGGGAGATAGAATTCAGATTTCTTCGCTTATGCATACCCTTTCACTTTTCTAGCAGGAGAGTGGATTATTTGTTTTTCTTTGTCAGGGCTTTTGGCAGGTATTTTTTAAAAAAGAAACTTTCAAAAGCTTTGATCTATGTCTCTATAGTAAATGTTAACAAAATATTTCATAAAGTATTTTACTTATATGTGTGTATTTATTTACTGACTCACTGTTGGGAGTTGAATGGATATAACTTTTTCTCTCCAAGGAAACATAATAAATCTAAAATAAATGCAAATGACTGTTAGACAAATTTACTAAGAAGCACCATATGCTCTGAAAAATATGTCTAGTTGTGCACTGTTGGAAATCATTTAGAATTGGGTTTCAGGGGAGTTTTACCATATTGTATGGAACTTTTTCTCCCAATTCAGAAAATAATATAAGCAATTGGGAACTATACTATGGAATTTTTCTTAAAAAAACAAAACAAAACACTCTTTAAAGAAATAAAACTGTGAAACAAGATGTCTAGGTATTACTCTGGTTGGTCTTACAAACGTAAAGGTTGGCTTGTGTGGTAGTGTCTGTGAATTTCTGAAGTCTGTTTCTTCATGAAAATCTAGCCGGAAGTGAGTCATCTCTTTATTCTGGTATTGAAGAAGTTAAAATGTGATTGGAAATTTTATTTTCAGAACAAGTTTGATAGCTCTATTAAAAAAAAAATTAGTACGTAAATTTGAAACTTCATGACCATATTCAAATTGGGTTTTATTTTATTTTAAAATTTTTAAAGATTTATTTATTTGAAAGAGAGAGAGAGAAAATGCACGTGGTGGTGGGTGAGAGGGCAGAGGGAGAGGGAGAATCTTAAGCAGACTCTGCGCAGAACACAAAGCCCTATAGGGGCTCGATCTCACAACCCTGAGATCATGACCTGAGCTGAAACCAAGAGTCAACTCCTAACTGACTAAGCTACCCAGGCACCCCTATTTTATTTTTTTAAATATTTATTTATTTAAGAGAGACAGAGAGAAATCGGGTGGGGGGAGGGGCGGAGGGCAGAAGGAGAGAGAGAATCCTCAAGCAGACTGTCCACTCAGCGCAGAGCCTAATGCGAAGCTCGATCCCAGGACCCTGAGATCATGACCTGAGCTGAAATGAAGAGCAAGATGCTCAACCACTGAGCCCCCCAGGTGCCCCTCAGATTGAATTTTATAATTTCACTGTATTGAAATACATTTTTCTTTAAACTATTTTTGTTTTTCAACTGCAATAAGTTCTAGTTTATATATTTTGGAGAGTTTAATTTTTAGATATTTGGGGTATATAGTTTAATCTTTTCCTTCAACTGTATCAGTAGCTTCCTACTTGCAGTATTCTGTTAATGAATATAACAACAAAATCTTGTAACAATAAAATTGGTATGTATGATTTAATCTTAATGATTTGAAGGCTGCCTTTTTTCCTATGTTTTGGTAATTTAAATGCTGCTTGAATCATCATTGATTTAAAAAGGTAAATTTGTTTATATCGGGGAAACTATATTTTAATTTCTCATAATCAAAAAGAAAACAAAACCGAAACCTTACAAATGTTACCTCTTTCTGTGTTTACTTGTCTATTTTTTTTTAAGACCAGACACTTGACCTAATTCTTGATTATTGTCTTTCCTTCACACCAGTTAATGAGCTTATTCATTTTGGCTTTCTCAGTAAATAGTATATCATTTCATAATCAGTAGTTGCTCAGTGGATATTTTTGAATACTGGAAAGAAAGGAAGATGGGGGTAAGGAAGGCCAAGCTTGAGATAGTCTATGTCTCTGAGAGATGCCAATGAAGCATCAAAATACTTTTGTAACTAATGAGATTATATGATTGAATTAGAGGTTTTGTGTTTTGTGTTTTGTGTTTTATCTTCGTGTCCATTTTGCCATTCTAGCACAGTGCTTTGTGTATCATGGACAGTCTGTTGGGTTTGTTTGTTTGTGTGGGTTTTAATTGACTAGCATTTGCTCCATTTTAACTATTATTTCAAGGCTGAAATTCTTGGATATTAAGAACATTAAGTTGGCCTTTTAAAATGCATCATCAATAACCTTATAATTATAATCATTTTTGGTATATATATATATATATATGCATGTATATATATATATATGTATGTATATATATATATATATATATATATATATATATATATATATATCAGATGGTCATATTATACACCTTAGGCTTACACAGTTTTATATGTCAATTATATATCAAGCTGGAAAACTTTTAAAAATGCATTGGTAAAGTTATTTTTTTGTATTGAATATGAACACTGAGATTACTTGATATTTAAATGAAGCCAACTTCATTTCTGATTCCTTTTAAATATTGAATCTTCAATATTCTTAATGTTTCTTTTAATATTTAGAATGGTTTTGGTTGCAAATAATGTAAGACCCACCAAATCAGTTGAAACATTTGGAGAAGTAGTACATCAATCTACATGATTATGAAGATGGAGAATTTGGGTGGATTTTGGAGACTGCTTGATACAGTTTCTGACTCTAATTCTCTGCGGCGTTCTTGCTCATCCCTTTTCAGGGAACTCACTTTGACTTCAGGCTGCGTTCTTCCATGTAGAAAAATGTCAGTGTTAGTTTCAGGAGTGATATTTGCACAGCAAATTTTCAAGCACAGAATCAAGGGAGACTACATGTGACCAGTTTTCCCAGGGAAGCCTCAGGTGCATCTGATCAGACGGAGATCACATGCCCACTCTGGACAGTCCCCTGACAGCAGAGCTGCCCACACTGATGAGCTGAGCATCACTGATCATTTTACCCTATAGCTCGATGGAGCATCTGCCTCTCCCAGCACTCATGGATACCACACAGGAATCAGGGTTCTGGGGAGAAGTCAAGAGAGTAATGATGCTGAGGACACACAAGGCAGACAACACACTCACAACTTGTTTCTTCTCATGTTTTGAATATTGCCATACTTTAAATTGTTCCAAATTTTTCAAGGTACCATACATTGAATCTTCCTACAAAAGTTTCTTTAAAATTTCCAATCACACATAGATGTGGGAGAAGCATAATAGTGAAAAATTATGTTTCAAAAGTGTTGAAAACTGGGGCGCCTGGGTGGCTCAGTCGGTGAAGCATTTGCCTTCTGCTCAGGTCATGATCCCGGGGTCCTGGGATCAAGTCCCACATCGGGCTCCCTGCTCCGCGGGAAGCCTGCTTCTCCCTCTCCCTCTGGTGCTCCCCTTGCTCATGCTCTCTCTCTCTCTCTCTCTCTCCCTCTGACAAGTAAATAAATAAAATCTTTAAAAAAATATTGAAAACTCTGAATTACTATATAGGTGGTATGGAGTGAGCTATATAATGAAGCCCGGGTCATTCTTAAACAGATTCTGAAAGCTGAAAAGTAACAAAATCTCTTTGCAAACAAACAAACACACACTATCATGACTAATTTTCAAACAAGTTCTGTGTTTCTGGGAGGGTGAAAATTTTTTTGAGAATATTTAAATTAGTTGCTTACTCTCTTTACCTGCTTGCATTTATGTATGTGTGGAGAACTGAACATATATGTGTAAAGGGTTTATCTGTATAGTTTTGCTTTATATGTAAGTATACACATGGATACACACTAAAATACATATATACACATGTACACACTATAAACATATACACACATATACATGTACATATATAGAGAAAGAATATTCCCTTTGAGATATAAATATTTCTAGGGAGATTACAGTTTGTTACTTTGTAGTTCTAGGGATCCTAAGTTTTACTATTTCATTTTAACATTTATATGTGTCAGAGAAACCCAACCCATTATACATGAGAAAGGCACATGGAAACTGCTACAGTGAGAAGCTATAAAGTCATGGTTACAAGCAGAACTCTGGAGCCCCAGTGCCTGGGACAGAAACCCAGCCCCACCCAGTCTCATCCCTGTGACTTTGTCTAAGTCCTTCCGATCTTCTGTCCTTACCTGTATAATGGACATAATCACAGTAACTTTGTCACATGATTGTTGGAAGATCAATGAAGATAACTCTTATATGCACCTAAAAATTATCTACTGTGAATGATAACGTTTGCCAGTTTCATATCTATTAATATGATTAATTCATTACCCAAACAGTGATATGGGAACACTGAATCTCCCCTACTAATCAATTGAAATCCAGATTTATTTTGAATCTTCTGAGCTTTATGTAGTGAGAAATTCAATGGAGAGAGAGCAGTACAAAACCAGATATAAATAATATATTACCTCTCATATTTTCCCTCTAAAACTATTCTTTTCAAAGCGTATTTCAAATTTATTTTCTCAATAATAGATGCCTGATGAATTTTTTCCCATATTTTGCCCCCCTGCGGTACCTACATGTCTCAAGTGTTGCGTTTTTCTTTATTGGACTTGGCAGAAAGCAACAGTGGGTTCCCCCCGGAGTCCTGGGGAACATAGTCTCCCCGCCTGCCTCCATCCAGGGCTCAGACAGAGCATGTCTCCAGGGCTACACTCTTTAAAAAGAACAGAGAGAGTGCTGGGCAGAAAATAAAAACCCATTCTGCCAAATCTATTTGCCCCTCTGTCAAACTGCAGAGGGAAAGAAATTCCACAGGGGATTTTAAAAATAGGCCTCTACCACAAACCACAGCTTGAAATTGACCTTATGTTATTTATTTTATTTTTTTTAAAGATTTTATTTATTTATTTGAGACAGAGAGAATGAGAGAGACAGAGAGCACATGAGAGGGGGGAGGGTCAGAGGGAGAAGCAGGCTCCCTGCCGAGCAGGGAGCCCCATGCGGGACTCGATCCTGGGACTCCAGGATCATGACCTGAGCCGAAGGCAGTCGCTTAACCAACTGAGCCACCCAGGCGCCCGACCTTATGTTATTTTAAATCAGATGTTCCTGAGGCCTGACAGAATCTAGAGTCAACCTTTAATTAATATTCAAATAAGGCATTCTGTGATTTTTAAGCTGAGATGGTAAATGCATGTCCACTTTATTATTTTAAAAATTAAATATACTATTTAGATGTAAGTCACTACACATTAAATATATAGATACACACGTATATGTGAACACACACACATATTATGTATATGTATATATCAAATGTCTACCCCATTTATCGGAAGCCCCTATGTCTTTTCAATTTCTTAAAAGGCCGTTAAGGTTTGCAGATTGTAAAGAGATGCCATAATTTACTAAAGGTATGTGAATAATTATAGCAAACCTAATATTAAACATTAATTTACTAGGTTAACTCATGTGAAATTGCTAGTTTTGTAGGTCATAACAATCGAATATCTGCAATGTTATGTGGTTCAACATAATGTCTAGATTTTTGCCCCTCTTTAGCAACTGACTAGGCATTTCCCCCCGGGCTGTACTTTTAGTCCCCTCTCTTATCTCTCTTCCTCTCCCCACTTTCTGGGCACCTTCTTCCTACTTCCTCACTCCTTGCAATTCCAAGAACTCTTAAGTATATGGCATTTTGGCTACTTTCTTATGTGGAGCACTTTGGAGCACTTGCTATAAAGTTTATTCTCTGTCTATAGGGCATGGGGAGAAGGCAGGAATTGTGGAGATGCATAGAGGGGAGACACACCTTTTCATAATTTATAGCCAAACTGGCCCCACAAAGGGATTTGATCTAACCAAAGTAAATCTCATTTTCCTATCTGGAATCAGCCCAGATGCTCAACACCAGCCAACATTAACAGCATTAAGAGTGTTTCCTTCCAATTACATTATAACTAAGAATTATATTAACATGAACTGCAGATGTTATAATAGAATTTAGTGAGATTAACAATAAACTCAGGCTCTTTAACTGAGATGGAATCAGGGATAGAAACTGAATTTATCAAGAGTGATCCTGGGTTACTGTTCCTACTCCTACCCGGTTATTCCAAGAACACTGGATTTGTTTTCAGGACAAGTGCTTTTCTGAGTTTTATTCCCTCCTGGCCTTGTTTATTATAAAATCAAGAGACACTCACCATGCACAGTGCCCATTCTTTATTAATTATTTAATACCAGGATCTTATCAAAATTTCTTCTTTGTGACAAGTTTTCCACATTAGTATTCAATCTTCATGTTATTTCAACATTGTTATAGAACTGAGCCATCGTATACAGGGGTTCAGGGATAGAAACGGAATTTATTGTGTCAGAAATAACAAGATCAATGTAAGAACTGCCTGATTATACTTTTGTTCCTGTCTGATTATTCCAAGGTGAGAACTACCTTAAATAACAGTTGTGATAACGGCAGCCCAAAATTTTAACAAGATTTGATATATCAAGTGTTACTATTTAAAATACTTAAATTGGTGTTAGCATATATTTAAATAAGGGCTCTTCATTGGTCACATTTTGTTTAATATATGCCTGGTCAGGAGAGATTAATTCATAGTTTGATTATTCAGAATATGAGTTGTAAAATCAGACCTGCTATTATAACTTGACTCTGCTAACATAGTAACCCTATGACTCGGGGCCAAATTACTCAAGTTCTTGGGACTCTGTGTTTCTGTTGTCTGTAAAATGGGAATAATGAAATCTAGCCCTAGGGATTTTGGAAAGATTGAGCTAAATGATAAATGCCAATATTTAGCACAAAATTATTAATATCTGTTCAATATTATCATTCTTATGCTTACCTTTTAAGGGGAAAAATAAACGGCAAAATTGACCTGATCAGTTAAATCTGCTGGATGACCAATGAAACAAATTATTCCTGATTATTAAGTGATTGCTATATGCAAAATCTATGCAGATAAACATGTTATTGCTGAATATTTTAAGAAAATAGATTATTTATGAATTTTCGTAGAGCTCAAATTCTTTTTCATACTCACCTTTGTATATTCAGATTCTCCTCCTCACATGTGGTCATCATTATCATTTTAGGATCTTTATCAAAGCCCTAGGAAATTGTATATTTCTTTTCTTTTCTTTTCTTTTTTATTCTTATGTTAATCCCCATACATTACATCATTAGTTTTAGATGAAGTGTTCCATGATTCATTGTTTGTGCATAACACCCAGTGCTCCATGCAGAATGTGCCCTCCTCAATACCTACCACCGGGCTAACCCATCCTCCCACCCCCTTCCCCTCTAGAACCCTGTTTGTTTTTCAGAGTCCATCGTCTCTCATGGTTCATCTACCCCTCCGATTTCCCCCGCTTCATTCTTCCCCTCCCGCTACCTTCTTCTTCTTCTTTTTTTTTTCTTAACATATATTGCATTATTTGTTTCAGAGGTACAGATCTGAGATTCAACAGTCTTGCACAATTCACAGCACTTACCAGAGCACATACCCTCCCCAGTGTCTATCACCCAGTCACCCCATCCTTCCCACCCCACCCCCCACTCCAGCAACACTCAGTTTGTTTCCTGAGATTAAGAATTCCTCATATCAGTGAGATCATATGATACATGTCTTTCTCTGTTTGACTTATTTCACTCAACATAATACGCTCCAGTTCCATCCACGTCGTTGCAAAAGGCAAGATCTCATTCCTTTTGATGGCTGCATAATATTCCATTGTATATATATACCACTCTTCTTTATCCATTCATCTCTCGATGCACATCTTGGCTCTTTCCACAGTTTGGCTATTGTGGACATTGCTCCTATAAACATCAGGGTGCACGTACCCATTCGGATCCGTACTTTTGTATCTTTGGGGTAAATACCCAGTAGTGCAATTGCTGGATCATATGGTAGCTCTATTTTCAACTTTTTGAGGAACCTCCATACAGTTTTCCAGAGTGGCTGCACCAGCTTGCATTCCCACCAACAGTGTAGGAGGGTTCCCCTTTCTCCGCATCCCCTCCAACATCTGTCATTTCCTGACTTGTTAATTTTAGCCATTCTGACTGGTGTGAGGTGGTATCTCATTGAGGTTTTGATTTGGATTTCCCTGATGCTGAGCGATATTGAGCACTTTTTCATGTGTCTGTTGGCCATTTGGATGTCTTCTGTGGAAAAATGTCTGTTCATGTCTTCTGCGCATTTGTTGATTGGATTCTTTGTTCTTTGGGTGTTGAGTTTGATGAGTTCTTTATAGATTTTGGATACTAGCCCTTTATCTGATATGTCATTTGCAAATATCTTCTCCCATTCTGTCGGTTGTCTTTTGGTTTTGTTGACTGTTTCCTTTGCTTTGCAAAAGCTCTTTATCTTGATGAAGTCCCAATAGTTCATTTTTGCCCTTGCCTCCCTTGCCTTTGGCGATGTTTCTAGGAAGAAGTTGCTTCGGCTGAAGGCAAAGAGGTTGCTGCCTGTGTTCTCCTTTAGGATTTTGATGGACTCCTGTCTCACATTGAGGTCTTTCAACCATTTGGAGTCTATATGGTGTGTGGTGTAAGGAAATGGTCCAGTTTCATTCTTCTGCATGTGGCTATCCAATTTTCCCAACACCATTTGTTGAAGAGACTGTCTTTGTTCCATTGGACATTCTTTCCTGCTTTGTCAAAGATGAGTTGACCATAGAGTTGAGGGTCCATTTCTGGGCTCTCTATTCTGTTCCATTGATCTATGTGTCTGTTTTTGTGCCAGTACCATGCTGTCTTGATGATGACAGCTTTGTAATAGAGCTGGAAGTCCGGAATTGTGATGCCGCCGGTTTGCTTATCTTTTTCAACATTCCTCTGGCTATGCGGGGTCTTTTCTGGTTCCATACAAATTTTAGGATTATTTGTTCCATTTCTTTGAGAAAAGTGGATGGTATTTTGATGGGGATTGCATTGAATGTGTAGATTGCTCTAGGTAGCATTGACATCTTCACAATATTTGTTCTTCCAATCCATGAGCATGGAATGTTTTTCCATTTCTTTGTGTCTTCCTCAATTTCTTTCATGAGTATTTTATAGTTTTCTGAGTACAGATCCTTTGTCTCTTTGGTTAGATTTATTCCTAGGTATCTTATGGTTTTGGGTGCAATTGTAAATGGGTTCGACTCCTTAATTTCGCTTTCTTCTGTCTTGTTGTTGGTGTATAGGAATGCCACTGACTTCTGTGCATTGATTTTATATCCTGCCACTTGACTGAATTCCTGTATGACTTCTAGCAGTTTTGGGGTGGAGTCTTTTGGGTTTTCCACATAAAGTATCATATCATCTGCAAAGAGTGAGAGTTTGACTTCTTCTTTGCCGATGTGGATGCCTTTGATTTCTTTTTGTTGTCTGATTGCTGTGGCTAGGATTTCCAATACTATGTTGAATAGCCGTGGTGATAGTGGACATCCCTGCTGCGTTCCTGACCTTAGGGGGAAAGGTCTCAGTTTTTCCCCATTTAGAATGATATTTGCTGTAGGTTTTTCATAGATGGCTTTTATGATATTGAGGTATGTACCCTCTATTCCTATACTCTGAAGAGTTTTGATCAAGAAAGGATGCTGTACTTTGTCAAATGCTTTTTCTGCATCTATTGAGAGGATCATATGATTCTTGTTCTTTCTTTTGTTAATGTATTATATCACATTGATTGATTCGGGGATGTTGAACCACCCTTGCAGCCCAGGGATAAATCCCACTTGGTCATGGTGAATAAAGCTTAATGTACTGTTGGATCCTATTCGCTAGTATTTTGGTGAGAATTTTTGCATCCATGTTCATCAGGGATATTGGTCTGTAATTCTCCTTTTTGATGGGGTCTTTGTCTGGTTTTGGGATCAAGGTAATGCAGGCCTCATAAAATGAGTTTGGAAGTTTTCCTTCCATTTCTATTTTTTGGAACAGTTTCAGAAGAATAGGTATTAATTCTTCTTGAAATGTTTGGTAGAATTCCCCTGGGAAGCCATCCGGCCCTGGGCTTTTGTTTTTTGGGAGATTTTTGATGACTGCTTCAATTTCCTTAGTGGTTATAGGTCTGTTCAGGTTTTCTATTTCATCCTGGTTCAGTTTTGGTAGTTGATACATCTCTAGGAATGCATCCATTTCTTCCAGGTTATCTAATTTGCTGGCATAGAGTTGCTCATAATATGTTCTTATATTTGTTCGTATTTCTTTGGTGTTGGTTGTGATCTCTCCTCTTTCATTCAAGATTTTGTTGATTTGGGTCATTTCTCTTCTCTTTTTGATAAGTCTGGCCAGAGGTTTATCAATCTTGTTAATTCTTTCAAAGAACCAGCTCCTAGTTTTGTTGATCTGTTCAACTGTTCTTTTAGTTTCTATTTCATTGATTTCTGCTCCCATCTTTATTATTTCTCTTCTCCTGCTGGGTTTAGGCTTTATTTGCTGTTCTTTCTCCAGCTCCTTTAGGTGTAGGGTTAGGTTGTGTACTTGAGACCTTTCTTGTTTCTTGAGAAAGGCTTGTATTGCTATATACTTTCCTCTTAGCACTGCCTTTGCTGCATCCCAAAGATTTTGAACAGTTGTGTTTTCATTTTCATTGGTTTCCATGTATTTTTTAAATTCTTCTTTAATTTTCTGGTTGACCCATTCATTCTTCAGTAGGATGCTCTTTAGCCTCCATGTATTTGAGTTCTTTCCGACTTTCCTCTTGTGATTGAGTTCTAGTTTCAAAGCATTGTGGTCTGAAAAGAGGCAGGGAATGATCCCAAACTTTTGGTACCGGTTCAGACCTGATTTATGACCTAGGATGTGATCTATTCTGGAGAATGTTCCATGGGCACTCGAGAAGAATGTGTATTTCGTTGCTTTGGGGTGGAATGTTCTGAATATGTCTGTGAAGTCCATTTGGTCCAGTGTGTCATTTAAAGTCTTTATTTCCTTGTTGATCTTTTGGTTAGACGATCTGTCCATTTCCGTGAGGGGGGTGTTAAATTCCCCCACTATTATTGTATTGTTGTCGATATGTTTCTTTGCTTTTGTTATTAATTGCCTTATATAATTGGCTGCTCCCATGTTAGGGGCATAGATATTTATAATTGTTAGATCTTCTTGTTGGATACATCCTTTAAGTATGATATAGTGTCCTTCCTCATCTCTTATTACAGTCTTTGGTTTAAAATCTAATTTGTCTGATATAAGCATTGCCACCCCAGCTTTCTTTTGTTGTCCATTAGCATGGTAAATGGTTTTCCACCCCCTCACTTTCAATCTGGGAGTGTCTTTGGTTCTAAAATGAGGCTCTTGCAGACAGCATATCGATGGGTCTTGTTTTTTAGTCCAGTCTGATAGCCTGTGTCTTTTGATTGGGGCATTGAGCCCATTTATATTCAGGGTAACTATTGACAGGAATTTAGTGCCATTGTATTGCCTGTAAGGTGACCGTTACCGTATATTGTCTGTGTTCCTTTCTGGTCTATGTTGCTTTTAGGCTCTCTCTTTGCTTAGAGGACCCCTTTAAAGATTTCCTGTAGGGCTGGTTTTATGTTTGCAAATTCCTTTAGTTTTTGTTTGTCCTGGAAGCTTTTTATCTCTCCTTCAATTTTCAATGACAACCTAGCTGGATAGAGTATCTTGGCTGAATATTTTTCTCATTTAGTGCTCTGAATATATCTTGCCAGTCCTTTCTGGCCTGCCAGTTCTCTGTGGATAGGTCTGCTGCCAGTCTAATGTTTCTACCATTGTAGGTTACATATCTCTTCCCCCGAGCTGCTTTCAGGATTTTCTCTTTGTCTATGAGACTCGTAAGTTTTACTATTAGATGTCGGGGTGTTGACCTATTTTTATTGATTTTGAGAGGGGTTCTCTGTCCTTCCTGGATTTTGATGCCTGTTTCCTTCCCCAAATTAGGGAAGTTCTCTGCTATAATTTGCTCCATTATACCTTCAGCCCTCTCTCTCTTTCTTCTTCTTCTGGTATCCCAATTATTCTAATGTTGTTTCGTCTTATGATATCGCTTATCTCTCGAATTCTGCCCTCGTGATCCAGTAGTTGTTTATCTCTCTTTTTCTCAGCTTCTTTATTTTCCATCATTTCATCTTCTATATTACTGATTCTCTCTTCTGCCTCATTTATTCTAGCAGTTAGCACCCCCATTTTTGATTGCACCTCATTAATAGCCTTTTGATTTCTACTTGGTTGGATTTTAGTTCTTTTACTTCTCCAGAAAGGGTTTCTCTAATAACTTCCATATTTTTTTCAAGCCCAGCTAGTATCTTTAAAGTGATGATTCTGAACTCTAGATCTGACATCGTACTAATGTCCGTATTGAGTAGGTCCCTGGCAGTCGGTACTACCTCTTGTTCTTTTTGTTGAGGTGATTTTTTCCGTCTTGTCATTTTGTGCAGAGGAGAATAGATTAATGAGAGAACAAAATGCTAGCAGAGTAACAACGTCCCCAGAAAATATACTCTAAAGAAATCAGAAAAGACCTGAAGCAGTGGGAAAAGAAAGGGAAAGAGAGAAAAAAGAAAAAGAAAAAAAAGAAAAAGATAAAAACAAAAACAAACAAAACAAAACAACAACAACAACAAAAAAAAAACCAGAATGTGATCAAATATGATCAGGCAGGTATATAGATCGGTGCCACACACTAGATTTGGGGTGTATTTTGGTCTTTTAGAAGAAAGTGCCTCCCCAAATTTTAAAGAAAGAAAAACCTATATATGTAGAAAAATAAGGGTTGATATGATGAAGGGATGGAATATGAATGTAAAGATGGAAACTATAAAAAATTTTATAAAGGAATTGATAAGAAGTTGTTTGAAAAAAGAAAAGAGTATTTAAAAAAATTAAAAAAAAGGGGGAGAGGATGTGATCAGGCAGGGGAATAGAAATCACCATATACTAGAGATTTAGGGTATATTTTAATCTGTTAGAAGAAACTATCTCAAAATTTTAAAGAGAGAACAACTTATATATATAAGCCAAAAATATGGGTAACTACTATGAAGGGATAGAATATGACTCTACAAATGAAAAATAAATTTTTTTTTTTTTTTTAAAAAGAGATTGATAAGATGTGGGTTGAAAAAGGGAAAAAGAAAAATTCAAAAAAAAAAAAAAGGAAAAAAGACAGTTAAATAAAAATTAACTTTGAAAGACTAAAGAATCATGGTAAAAAAGCCATGAATTCTATGTGCAGTATTCCCCTAGTGCTGGAGTTCTGCCGTTCTCATTGATCGGTAAACTTGGTCTTGGCTGGCTGTTCTCGCTGATCTTCTGGGGAGGGGCCTGTTGTCGTGGTTTCCAAATGTCTTTGCTGGAGGCAGAATTGCCCTGCCCTTAACCCCTCCCGGCTAAATAATCTGCTCAGGTTTGCTCTCCGGGGCTTTTGTTCCCTGCGAGCTTTCCGTACAGCTTTGGAGGCGGAGAGTGAAAATGGCGGCCTCCCAATCTCCGCCCCGGAGGAGCCGAGAACTCGGGGCCCACTCCTCAGTGAGCCCCCAGAGAAAACGGTCAGTCACTCCCCTCTCCCCGGTCTCCAGCTGCACTCCATGCTCACCCAGCCTGTGACCCAGCGTTTCTATCTCTGGCACCTGACCCCGGGTGGAGTCTCCAAACCCAGCATATCCCTGCAGTGTGCTCCCGCGCCGCTCCTCCCAGGGGAGGAAGGGGAGTCTCCCCGGATCTGCCACTTTTTGGGTCCTTGCTGGAGGAGCAGTGGCCCGACTGTGCCGTGGATCACGGTTTATGGCAACCCCGAGCTGAGAGTCTGCGCCTGGGCTCCGCCTCTGCAGCCGGCTTCCCTGCTCTGATACCTGGGAGCTCTGCTGCACTCAGGCACCCCCGGTCTTTCTGTGACCCCGAGGGTCCTGAGACCACACTGTCCCGGAGGGTTCCACTCCCGGCTTAGCCACCAGAGTGACGTCCCTCAGTGGAGCAGACTTTTAAAAGTTCCGATTTTGTGCTCCAAGGCTCTATCACTTGCCAGAAGCGGCCGACTGAGGCCCCTCCCCCGCCGTCTATCCTCCCGAATATCACCTCAGATTCACTTCTCCGCACGTCCTACCTTCCAGAAAGTGGTCGCTTTTCTGATGAGAGAGTTGTTGCCATTCTTTTCTTTGATCTCCTGTTGAGTTTGTAGGTGTTCAGAATGTTTTGATCCCTATCGAGCTGAATTCCTGAGAGGAGACGAAATCCAGGTCTCCTACTCCTCCACCATCTTGCTCCACCCCCGTATATTTATTTTCAATTGACACCCTGAATTCCAATCATTATGAGAATATAATTGGTGAATTGTATTTCTCTCTTCGGAAACATGTTTCCTCTGATTCCTACCAATATAAGTAATATTCACTCTTCAAGGCTTATTCACATGAAAAATGTTTCAATGCTTTGCTTGATCAGCAAGCTTGATATAGTCTGTCTCTTTTTGAAGTTGTATTGCTTTGGAATTATGCTGCTCATTAGCATTTAGCTTAATTAGAATTAAAAAAAATATATTGTTTAGTCTCTCGCCAGTGTTTTTTAAGTGCCTTAACCGTAGGATTGTGTCTGTAATGCCTCTCATTTTTGAGCAACAATCTTGAGCATATGAAAATCACAATAATGTTCAAGGTTATTAGGATTTTGCGGTTCTTTATTGAAACATGCCTTCTTCATTCCTATGCTGTTGTTTATTCTTTTTTTTAATCAGCTTAGGGGTAAGGAGAAGATCATTCATGAATCCAAAGTGTTGAGCAAAATGAATAACTGTTAAAAACAAACAAACCAACAAACTCTAAAACTTGGTTAGCTAATCATGGTATTATTTCTCATGATTCTCTGGGAAGAATGGAGAATTTATTGACAAAAGAAATATGTCTTTCAGTTAGACAAGGCTTCCAAAAGAACCTCTTTAAAAATGGCTTTGTGTTTTTTAGTTATCAATTCTCTTGATATTTTGGCTTGTTTGAGAATTAGCCCTACCTCTGAGAAACGTTAGCCAGTGTGGTTTGGCAGATACCGATTTGTGTGTCACGGGCAGTAGAAATGTCATAGCTGTTTTCAGGATATAAAAAGAGCTGAATTCCTAGTGGTAACTTGTGAATACCTCTTTATAGAGGTTTCTAGGATAAAGAACTTTGTCCATCAGAATGTGCCAGGTAGTAGGGTAGTGAGCAAGGTGAATGAATGAGGGTAGAGATCTATAGTCATCACAGTGTGGGTGAATGGTATGGATGAGCAAACAGAAAAGAATTTTCACTGGTGAACAACATGCCCACAAAGGGACTACATCAGTGGGAGGAAGGGGAACTGGAGACTGTTCTTCCTGTTACAGGTGGGAAAATTTGGGAGGAAGAAACTCATCTGAAGAGGATTTGTCTGAAGTTCATGTTTAATACTTATTTTTAATAGGTTATTATTTAAATCTCCTTTATGTTCCCCACTGATGCAGATACATTTTTCTTCAAGGCTTCTGGAGTCCAATTTGAATGTGTCAAATATTTTTTTATGTGTTTATTTTTTGATGGACAGAAACATGTTTTAAGATGGCCCAACTGGATTTGGGCTATAATAAAAGATAAATGTTCATTTCATATTTGAAGAGAGCTCACTTTGTTTCTTTTGTAAGTATTTTATTTATTTGAGAGAGAGAATGTGAGCAGGAGTAGGATCAGAGGGACAGGGAGAAGCAGACTCACTGCTGAGCAAAGAATCTGGCGTGGGTGACTCTTTGATTTCAGTTCAGGTCATGATCCCGAGCTGAAATCAAGAGTCAGTTGTTTAACTGACTGAGCCACCCAGATGTCCTGACAGCGCACTTTGTTTTTATGAGCAGTCAGTAGATTTTCATTTCTTTGAATATACCGTCTCCTTACTCTGAAAAAGCAAACTTAAGGCTTTTATGGCACGCCATTGTCGAATATTGATAAGCACAACTTCTATAAATTACCTATTCGGATAATGCTGTTAGAATAAAAATTAATTTAAGCTATATTTAAATAAGTTAAATAAAAATGCTAAGAAGAGGAGAGATAATTGTACATAAGAAAGTACTCAGAATGTACCAGACCTAATGGGACTAACTTGAGAGTTTCTTAATGTCTACATTAGGTCAAACTCATAGTTAAAAATGGAAGGTGGAGGGCGCCTGGGTGGCTCTGTTGGTTAAGCGATTGCCTTCGGCTCAGGTCATGATCCTGGAGTCCCGGGATCAAGTCCCACATCCGGCTCCCTGCTTGGCAAGGAGCCTGCTTCTCCCTCTGACCCTCCCCCCTCTCATGTACTCTCTCTCATTCTCGCTCTCTCAAATGAATAAATAAATCTTAAAAAAAAAAAATGGAAGGTGGACAGTTAATTATCCAGATATTTAGAACAAATAGGCAGTCTAAATGTGTTGCTAATCACAGAAGACAGAAGGAGAGAGGAACATACAGAGAATAAGTAAGAATTTTCCTTGTTTAGGGGAACTGATGCGAACTTGACAGTATAACATATGACATATAATAATGAATGTTCTGCCCGGTAATTTTTTTTAAAAGAAAAAAAAAGAGCGTAGATTCCTTATCTTCATTAGCTGAACCGAAAGTACATCAAGTAAAATTAGATGTAGATATATGCAAATGTTACACTCGGGCCATAGCAACTGGCTTTTCTGAGCGCATAAATGCCCCTTTTGAAATAGATTGCCTGCTGGTGTTTCAGATCTACCGTGGATGGACAACAGTCCATTTAGAGTGTATGAAGGGAAATTCCCCTTGTTTAAAAACAGTAAATATCATACAAAATATTGACACCATTACTGAAGATGGATTTAGCTACACTTCAGTCCTTGAACCCTGTAATTCTGCAGTTGTATATATCATTAACCAAAACCCATCTTAGGCAGCCACTACATGATGAAGTCTTTTTTTAACTTGTGTTAAAAATACGCCTTTTTAAATTTCCTATTCTTCCTTTGGAGCCATAGAAACCAGTCCAGCCTCTTTCCCAAGAGAGCTATTCAGAGTTTGAAGTCAGCTATGGGTTTCAGTAATTTCTTCCATAAGTCGTGTCTCCCTTTCAAGTATGGATATCTTGTGTACTGTTGTTATTACCATAACCAGTCATTTCTGAATGTTCCTTTTCTCTTTACAAATGTAGTGTTCTACTGAAGAGCAGTGACTTTGGAGTCAAGTTGCTCTGTTGCCGATTAGCTGTGTGACTTGGGCTTAATTTGATCTCTCTCTGCCTGGTTACTCACCTGTAAAATGGGGATAATGATTATACTTAACTCATAAACTTATTGCTGTGAATTTTACTATAGCTTTTATGTGTTAGGCATTCTTATTATTTATTATTTCTACCCTTATTCTAAATACTCCTTTAGCATGCATGATTTGCCTCTGTTACATACATAGTCAAATCATTTACTATTAGTAAAACTTCAACTTGAATCCCCACTCTCACTTCACGGGCATAATCGCTAATCTTAGATTCCCTTACTCTGACCTGATTCACTTGAGCTGAGTGTGGAATGCAATATTGGTCTATATACTAAATTTATTTTTATCAGTATCAGTCTGTGGTTTCACCCTAACACATTTGGTTGGATCCTGATTTTATCATTTAATGCATTTGTGTTTCCTTTTTTTAAAATAAAGATTTTTATTTATATATTTATTATTTATTTATTTATTAGAGAGAGAGAGAACATGAGTGGGTGAAGGGGCAGAGGAAGACGGAGAAGCTGACTCCCTACTGACTGTGGAGCCCAACATGGGACTCAATCCCACAACTCTGAGATCATGACCCAAGTGGAAACCCAAGAGTCGGACACTCACCTGACAAGCCACCCAGGCGCCCCTGCATTTAGGCTTTCTAAAAAATAATTTATCAAAGTACATTCACATACATGATTAATATGCTTTCTAGACTTTAACTCTGGTCATAGGTAATAAGAATTGAAAAGAACTGCCCAGCATCGGGCTCCCTGCTCAGTGGGGAGCCTGCTTCTCCCTCTCCCACTCCCCCTGCTTGTGTTCCCTCTCTCGCTGTGTCTTTCTCTCTCAAATAAATAAATAAAATCTTTAAAAAAAAAAAGGAATTGAAAAGAACTTAGGTGAGGGGATACATGTAGTGAATGGCCAGGAAGGATTACAGATTGAAATTGTGCATATTTTAGGTACTTTGAAAATTATCCTACTTAAAATTATCAGTCCAGATGTCCTTACATTCACCAACATATGCTTATATAGTTACGTTTCTACAAGAATTTATCAAATACTTTTATGACAAATAACCATTATAAATATCATCTCCATAAGGGCCATTGTGCACTCATTTCCTAATCTCTTGACCCTATGTAAGAAGTAAATAAGTTCAATCTGTAGTCACTTATTTTCATTGTGGCTGTGCAAGTTTTAAGTGTGTATCTTTCCAGTTAGTTTCTTAATATCCCTGAAACAAATAGTTCTAGAACCAATATTGGGATTGATTTTAAGACTAGATCAGATATTTGGGTTTCCTTCTTTGAAAGTAATTAGTATTTTCCATCTTCTAGCCTTTTAGCACTTTTATTCTGATTTCTCAAATATCAATGGTAGTGGTTTAGTGAATTCTTGACACAGTGTTCTCCGAATTTTGAAGAGATGATGACTGGGCTGGGAGACTGCTCAATTCAAAGTAATCTCATGTTCTGTACACTCGAGCAGCTCCCTGGTGCAGTTAGGGATGAAAGGAATGATTTGGGGGATACAGAATCATCATGTACATTTCACTTCAACTTAAGGACAATGCCATTCCAGAAAACTTGGATTCTAAACCCTGGAACTGACAACATAACCAACTTTAGTCATTTTGGGATCCCTAGTGTGCTAATTTCCAAGTTCTTTAAATCTCCAAATAATTCATGACATACCTTATGTTTCCTAAACATTTTCCTTTTATATGTGCTGCACGGTGGCTTTCCAGGCAGACTCAGCTTTCAGTTCCATTCCCCCGCATGTGCCGTCAACCATGTCTTGCATAAGGAAGACATTTGGCCACACGGTTCTTGCCCCTCTTTTTCTAAGGGAGTTCTTCTCCCCTCCCCTTTCTCTCTCTGTGCCCCTCTCCGTTTTCCTCACTAACTTTTAGTTACCTGTGGTGTTCATTGCTTCAGTCACTTCCTCTAGGAGGCCCTCTGTCACTGCCCATCCCTCCACCCACCTTGTCTCCATTAGGCGCCTCTGCTGTGTGTTCCCATGGCTCTCCACGTGGCCACTGTGAACCATTACCACACATCATTTTCATAGCTAGTTCACACATCTATGACTCCACTGGATCCTGACAACAGTAGGAAAAAAAATAGTAACTATGCTCTCTTAAGTGCTTATTATGTACAAGTATGTATATAAATGTATGTATTTATCAATATATAAATGCATATTTATATATAGATATATGGATATAGACATATATTTACTCTTCTCAACACCTCTATGGAAGACTCATATAAGTAATCATTGAAACAGAAGGCTTAAGTATAACCTGTACAAGATCACACAGCGATCAAGGAATGAACCTAGGATTCCCTGCTGATAGGCACCTAATAACTACATTAATATCTTAAAAAATCTAAAATGAAAAACAGTTCCAAAATGATCAACATATGGAATAATGGTGCCCCTACGACATTTATTTTCTGAACAAGAATCAAGTAGACCCAAGGATATTATATCGGAGACATTCCTGATTTTGACACACAAAAACTCATTGTTGTATGCCCAAAAGAAAGTGCTCAGCATGTAATGGGTGCTCACAATATCTGTTGATGGAACTAGTCATTTTTAGGGGGCAACCAAAAGAAATGCTTGCAGCTAAGGAGATGGGTGCTCTGAGAAGTGTGAAGTGGGAGCTGAGATCTCACTTAGACATTCTGTGTTGCTGCATACCTCTGTTTGTGTTCTGGAATTTTGTCAATCCTGAACCCACTATAAAAACCAGAATTAAGGGGTGCCTGGGTGGCTCCATTGGTTAACCATCTGCCTTTGGCTAAGGTCACGATCTCAGGGTCCTGGGATCAAGTCCTGCATCAGACTCCCTGATAAAGGAAAAACTGCATTAAATGATGTGTCCTTGGTGACTGCTCAGAATTCTGAACTTATTCAACCTTTTATAACTCTGAAGGATTTTGATGGAAATATATATTTATATTGCTGACTTCAAAAGAAGCATTTCATTAGGAATAGAAGGCCAGGGGATTTCAATGTTATGAAAGAAACAGGGTGCATGGAGATATCATTTATGTACTGTTTGAGTATAAGGTCATTTTTCAGGATGATGTATATGTATGCATGTATGAATATATGTACACATATACATATATGTACACACATGTTATATGTATATATAATTTATTTCGTATTAAAATATTAACAAATTTTATAGACATAAAGTATCAATATAAGTGGAGTTCTCCTAGTTGAGTATCCTGGGCTGAATTGTGTAAGACTTTTATAGCTGGGGCGCCTGGGTGGCTCAGTTGGTTAAGTGACTGCCTTCGGCTCAGGTCATGATCCTGGAGTCCCTGGATCGAGTCCTGCATCGGGCTCCCTGCTTGGCAGGGAGTCTGCTTCTCCCTCTGGCCCTCCCCCCTCTCATGTGCTCTCTCTCATTCTCTCTCTCTCAAATAAATAAATAAAACCTTTAAAAAAAACTTTTATAGCTGGATTGTGTTCACTGAGTTTTACTAAAGACTGTTAAATTAACATGTGCAATTTTTATGGGAAAGAAATTTATTTTAACCTCTAGGCTATGCCATTGTTCCTTTGGGGTGTGTGTGTGTGTAATTTAGGAGTGTCCCAGCATATCTTCATTTGGTGTCTTTGCTTTATGTTCTGGTTTAGAAGAAAATTGCACAAGTGGCATATTTATCTCATAAGTTGATCATTTGGGAACTGATTTTCATTTTAGAGTCTTAGAGATTCTTGGAGATGTTAATTTAGTCATTAGGGGTATTTACTTTGCTCTTACAAATATATGTGTTGTGTGCATGTGTATCCCACAAGCCCGGATGTTTCCTATTGTGTGTGTGTGTGTGTGTGAGTGTGTATGTTACATATCTGTTTGGGCTCCTTGTTTTTCAACAGAGTGTGCTCCTATTTTTAAGATGTAGCTTGGCAATCAAAAGCTACTCACTCCCTTAGATAATTGTAACTGTCACAATGTCAGTAAGGCTTACACTCCCGTCACATGAGACAAGGTACACATTTCATTTAAATTAGCCCTAATTCTGTCACTTCAGCAGTCCGCTTGTGTGAGCAATGGTGAAGCTTGGCTAGTCACTCTTGTTTTCTGTACTAACACTGAGCAATACTGAAACTGCTGTCAGTATCCATGATTAGAGGATGCTGGAATAGGAGCATAAAATAAGGGTCTCAAAGCCCCCAGAACTAACTGTACAAAATAGTAACAAATTATGAGTATTCTTATGCCACAAGCCCAGATGAAAATTACAATTTCCCTTGGGTTACAAATGTGAATATTTTCACATAGCCTAGAAAACGTTTAATATTTAATATACATTAGGCATATGAGAAAGATTTTAAGGAGTGAAAACTGATGTTCCATATTTGCAAATGTGACCCACATTAATCCTAGCTCTACAATAGATATTTGAGCTGCAAATAGCCTTTTTTTATAGCTACTCTTTCTCTAAATCTGTATTTTGTATAAAGAATTATTCACCATCTATCCACCTTAACAAGTCAGAGATTTTCATTATTCTGCACTCCTTTCTAATTGTCCTTGATCTGCACACACATTTTACCACGGTGTCATAAATTTGTTTTCATGTTCTATACATTTCACTTAATTTATTAGTCATAGGGTTCTTCCATGTGCCTACAAAGCAGTCACAATATAATTTTAATAATGGGATAGTATTATGTCAGAAATTCTATCATTTTAATATATTACATTATTATTGATTCTATGATACCATTGCCCTCTTAAAATAATTCCAAGAACTGTATTTACTAGGTAGAAATCTATAAGTATTTTTATAACTCACATCAAACACATTTTAAAAGTGATAATATTGTGATTTAGAATGTCACAAGGTCATGAAATTTTGTAATTGACATATTTTGAAGTCCTCTCTCTATACAGCTTAAAATAAAAGTAGAGCTTTCTACTCTGGAGGCTTATGAGCAGTATTTGTCAGAATGGTTCTAACAGACTGAAACTAAAGAGGCTTCTCAGAAGACCTACGGAGTTCTCCTTCTTGATTATCATTGTTAGTGACATCAAGAATTTAGTAATGTCTGGGGGACAGAGGCAGGGTATGTTTATTAACTTGACAATTATACCAAATGTAGGCATGAAGCGCTTTAACATTTCTTAATTACTCTAAATTACAGAACTTGATGACAAGTTATATTTAGAAATCAGAGCAGAAAATCTTATATATCTTAATGGACATATTTAGTTCTTTAGCCAATATCTTAACATTATTCAGCAATCATTTATTAAGTGCTTACTATTTACTATATGCAAACATAGTTGTAGATTCTGGGGATGTGCTGATAAACAAGCAAAGTTCTTGCCCATTTGAAGTTGTATCCACTTCCTACTCACTGAAGAAGGACTAAGAGTCTCTGTACCTTCTCAAAATATATTTACTATCAACAGTTTGTTATTTACTGATTATTTTACTGAAGATTTCATGGAAAGATATGAAAGGTTTTATATTGCACTCCCTACAGGGAAACAATAAAAATCCCTTAGAAAAATTAAAACATCCCTGTGGGATTTCTGCTTCAAGCCAGTATAGTATAACAGATACTAATTTTTCCCTCCTACATGAAAAAAAATAACAAAAATAAATAAATAAAATATATAAAACAATACTTTTCATATATTGGAGCTTAGGACAGGGATTCCTGTGAGAGAGAAAACAGATCAGTGAGCACAATGACTGCCTTGAGTTTTGGTCTGCAGAGACTTTCCAAGCTGTACTATTGAGGAGTAACCCAGGTGCAGCCTGGCTATTTCTGAGATTAAGGGACAGAAATAGGTGGCTAAGAAGGCTAAGGCAGCTGGAGTTCACAGGACAGAGGACTGGAGAGAAAAGAGCTTTCGAAAGAGATGGCTTCTGAGATTTGGAGTCATCTCCAGGTCTTTCCCCCCCACCCCCAGTTTTTCTGTATTATCTTTAATTAATTCTAAAGACTTCCAATCAAGTCACCTAGAGACCATTTTACCCACTGCTCTGTTTGGCTGCCAGTCTCTTGTCTCTCTCTTCAGCAATGGTGAGGTGAATACACTTTCCACAGGGAAGAGAAATCCATGGCTTGTCGCCTTTCCCAATAACAAAAAAGTTGGAGAGCCAGTGGGCAAATCTGTTGCTATTGGCATCTTTCATGGGAACTACATCGAAAGAACCAGGTTGTCTCTCTCTGTTGGTGATCACACCAGTTCTTCCCAGGTTAGCACCTCTGGTCACCATACACAGATTACCAGTGTCAAACTTGATAAAATCAGTAATCTTCCCAGTCTCTAAATCAATCTGAATGGTGTCATTCACCTTGATGAGTGGATCAGGAGAGTGGATGATGCCAGCATCATGGGTCACCAGGTGAGGGATTCCTTTTTTTTTTTTTTTAAAGATTTTATTTATTTATTTGACAGAGAGAGACACAGCGAGAGAGGGAACATGAGCAGGGGGAGTGGGAGAGGGAGAAGCAGGCTTCCCGCTGAGCAGGAAGCCCGATGTGGGGCTTGATCCCAGGACTCTGGGATCATGACCTGAGCCGAAGGCAGACGCTTAACGACTGAGCCACCCAGGCGCCCAAGGGATTCCTTTTCTCACAAAGTTCTTTCTCAGATTGCACAACTGATACTTGGCCTCCTCAGGTGTAATTCAATGAACAGAAAAGTGACCCTTGTTGTCACGGGTCAGACAGAAATTCTTTTCAGTCTTGACAATGCTGATGACATCCATAAAACCAGTAGGGTGGGTTGTATCAGTTCAGATCTTGCCATCAATCTTAATAAAATGCCTCATACAGATCTTCTTTACTTCATCTCATGTTGGGACATTATTAAGTCTGTTCCTTAGGAAAATAATGAGAGAGAGACATTCTCTTAGCTTATGAGGACCAGTAGATGGATGAAGGACAAACCCAGTGGTCAGTTTATTCAGCATCCAATGCTCTGAAGATGCTATATACTTCAGATATTTCTGGGGATCATGAGCCATGGCTGTGCTAGGCACAACAAGAGAACCACCTCCTTCTGGTACCTGAGAAAAGAGAGTAGAGTACTCTCTAAGTCTTAAGTTGAATACTGACTGACACAAGCTTATGAGGAAACTCCCTGAGGCTATGCAAAGAGCCTGAAAAGAACAAAGGGATGCTTCTCAGGGCTCACACAGAACCAAGGATAGTTCATGTTCTAACTAGCCAAGTGGAAAACTCTAATTTTCAGAATGGGAAAAAAAAAATCTACATAAGTTAGAGTACTCAGAAGGATATCCTAGGGGTGCCTGGGTGGCTAAGTCCATTAAGTGTCTGAATCTTGATTTTGGCTCATGTCATGATCTCGGGGTCATGAGATCAAGCCCTGTGTCAGGCTCCACACCGAGTGTGGAGTCTGCTTGAGAGTCTCACCTTCTCCCTCTTCCCCACCTGCTCATGCTCTCTCTAAAACAAACAAACAAAAAAAACAAAAACTGGGCGCCTGGGTGGCTCAGTTGGTTGAGCAACTGCCTTCGGCTCAGGTCATGATCCTGGAGTCCTGGGATCGAGTCCCACATCGGGCTCCCTGCTCAGCGGGGAGTCTGCTTCTCCTCCTGACCCTCCCCACTCTCATGCTCTCTCTATCTCGTTCTCTCTCTCAAATAAATAAATAAAATCTTAAAAAAACAAAACAAAACAAAACAAAAACCAACAACAATAAAAAAAGGATATCCTACTAGTGGAGATAATTAATACTCAGAAAGGTATTTTCTTAGTAGTGGGGATAATTAGTCCTACACTGAGCACTGTTCTGGACACAGCTAACAAATCTAAAAGCCATTTTAGAAAAAAAAAAATCACACTAGTTCCAACTAATGTGCCTGCTTTCTAGAATAATGCTGAAAAGCATTTAGAGGAATATAAAACCATCCATGATTCAGCAAGGTAAAACACATAGTGTCTGGTATTCAATGAAATATTATATTGGTATTCAAAGAAGTAAGAAATTATAACTCAAAATATAGTAAACAAATAATAGAAATTGACATATAGATTGTAAATATGATAGCAGTAGTGGACAAGGACACTGAACAGTTGGTATAATTATATTCCAAATGTACAGAATGGTAGAGAAAAACTTGAGCATGATAAATATGAAATAGAAAATACGTAGGATGAAATTGGAAAGAAAATTAAACACTGTAAAAGAGAAGTCCAGAGGAACTGAAGATAGAATAAATAGAAACTATCTGAAATGAAACAGTGAGGTAAAAGACTAAAGACACAAAGAAGAAAACATCAGTGAACTCTTCTAGGATAGTATCAAGTGGCCATTTGTAATTGCTATACCTGAAAAAGGAGAGACAGAAAAAAATATTTCATGAAATAATGTCTACAAATTTTCTAAATTTGAATTTGAAATAATGTCTACAAACTTTCCAAATTTGATGTAAATTATACACCAATAGATTCAAGAAATTCAAGAAATGCCAACTATGAGGAACACAAAATTGCAACAAGGCATAGGATAAAAATAAGCCTAAAAGCAATCTTAGTAAAGCAGTTACAGATAAAATGAAAACAGATATCCCATTTGACACAATGTAAGCTGGAAAACAATGGAAAGATTATGTTTAAAATCCTGAAAGAAGGGGCGCCTGGGTGGCTCGGTCTGTGAAGCGTCTGACTCGATTTCAGCTCAGGTCATGATCTCAGAGTTGTTAGATTGGGCTTCATGCTGGGTGTGGAGCCTGTTTGAGATTCTCTCTCTCATTCTCCATCTTCCCCTCCCCTCCCCTCACCTCCTCTCTCTCTCTCTCCCTCTCTAAAAAAATTTAAAAAAAAATCCTGAAAGAAAAACAATTGTCTATCTGTAGACTATACTCTTAGGAATATCTTTAAAAAATGAAGTGACTGGGGTGCCTGCGTGGCTTAGTTAAGCATCTGACTTTTTTTTTTAATTAATTATTATTATTTTTTTGAGAGCGAGAAAGAGAGAGAGTGCAAGTGGTGGGGAGGAGCAAAGGGAGAGGGAGAGAGAGAAGCCAAGCAGGCACCATGCCCAGTGAAGAGCCCAAAACATGGCTCAATCTCAGGACCCTGAGATCATGACCTGAACCAAAATCAAGAATTGGCTGCTGAGCTACCCAGGTGCCCATAAGTATCTGACTCTTGATCTCAGCTCAGGTCTTGATTTCAGGGTCATGAGTTCAAGCCCTGCTTTGGGGTCCATGCTGGGTGTGGAGCCTACTAAAAGAAAAGAGAAGAGATGAGAAGAGAAGAGAAGAGAAGAGAAGAGAAGAGAAGAGAAGAGAAGA
>NC_058408.1:71393801-71454410 GCF_002201575.2 Neomonachus schauinslandi
GAGAAGAGAAGAGAAGAGAAGAGAAGAGAAGAGAAGAGAAGAGAAGAGAAGAGAAGAGAAGAGAAGAGAAGAGAAGAGAAGAGAAAAAATAAAGGGTGACTAAACACTCACCGCTAGCAGATCTATATAAAAAACAAATAATAAATGTTTAAAAACACCTTTCAAGTAGAAGGATAAAAACACAATATAGAAGATATAGAAGTTTGTATCTGTACAAAGGAATGAATAGCAGCATAAATTGTAAATATGTGGGAAATATATTAGATTTTCTTGTTCTCCTTTTAAAAAAATATCTTTAATTGATTTTACTCTTTGAAGTAAAAATAATAAAAGTACTGTGGCTCTTGTACAGGTAAATATGCAGAAGTAAAATATGTGAAAAATATGACAAAGACTGAAATGGGGAATTGTCAATATACTATATTATAATTACTGTAATACTGGATATGCAGTGGTAAAATGTCACTCAAAAGTAGTGGTGAAGTAAAGATCTATTGTATAAGCCCTATTAGCAGGTAGATAGATAAACAAATAGTGGTATATCCATACAATGGAATATTACTCAGAAATTTTAAAAAAGAACTATTGATAGAATAACATTAAATGAATCTTAAAATAACCCCATTAAGTGAACGAAGCTAAACAAAGAAAACATACTAATTTCATTCATATAGCTCTAAGAGAGTGCAAACCATTCCACAGCAACAGCGGGTCAGTGGGTATCTGGGGATGTAGGTGGGGGTGGGTATGTAAGCAACTGGAAGGAAAAGGGATGGAGGGGTTCCACAGGCACCCAAGGGAACTATGGAGTAAAAAATGTCATCATTGTCTTGATTGTGGTAATGGTTTCAAGGGTTATACATCTGTCGACATCTATCAAGTGGTAGCTTTAAAGTAGGTGCAATCTAAAGTGTATCAATAATGTCTCAGAAAATATGTGAAAAGCAAAAAATTCAAAAAACCAACCAACCAAACAACAAAAGCTCAGTTCTTCCTTCCATATTTTTTTCTAGCCTGCCATATTATCTTTCTACCAAACATAGCCTAGAACAAATTTTCCTGAATTTACTTAGTAATCCAGCTCTTGTTCTCATCCTGCAATCACAAGTCAGCAAAGTCTAAGTAGTCACTGAATGCTGCTGACCATGTTCCTTTAGAATATCCTTTATTTTTTTTAATTTTTTTAAAGATTTTATTTATTTATTTGACAGAGAGAGAGATGGATCACGAGTAGGCAGAGCGGCAGGTAGAGGGAGAAGGACAGGGAGAAGCAGGCTCCCCTCTTAGCAGGGAGCCCGACGCGGGGCTTGATCCCAGGACCCTGAGATCATGACCTGAGCCTAAGGCAGATGCTTAAACAACTGAGCCACCCAGGTGCCCCTAGAATATCCTTTAATGATTAGTGTTTTCAATCCCTATTTTATGTGTTTCATTTCATTCTAATATGCATATTATATATATAACACATATAATTATATATTATATAGTGTATACATATATAAAATATATTTTATGTAATACATATATAATGTATATATACATATACATATATTATGTTTAATACATATACACATAAAATATATATTATATATACATATAATCATATAGAATATAGAATACATATTATATGTGCTGTATGTGCATCTATGATGTTTACACATATATTAAATACTATAGTATATGTATATACGTATGTGGGCATATGTATATACACACACAAAGACACAGTATTAGTATGTTGTGATCTTAACAATTTTGACATAGTTCTTCATGAATAAGCTACTTAAAGAGTTATGTGAAATCATGTTAATAAGTTTATTTTACTGTAGATTCACAGGAAAAACTGTTTTTAATTAGGACTACCCCACTGGCGAAAATTTTTGAATTGGAATATGGTTGTGTTATGGAGAAACATTCATATAGCTCTCAAAAGACACAGCAAACCAATGTAAATGAAGCAAAGTTTCATAAATCTTTACTTTGTGAAGTGAATGCTGATAATTTCTATTTTTTTTGTTCTAAAATATAGTAAATTGATTCCTTATCTGCTAATGGGTCATGACCAAAAGTGAATATACTTAGATCTATCTATACATATTTCATGTGTGTATTGTAGCTAATATTCTCTTGTACTAGGCTTCTAGCACAACCTGACTTTATCAAGGGTAGATGAAATGTTACTTTAAATATTCCTAATCTACAAATTAACACCACCTTTCCTAAGTGTTTGCAAAAGTTACAGAAGTTGTAACACATTGTCTCAGAGTTGGTTGCTCTTTCTGACTGTTGTGAATAAATTATCATTCATTAGTGCCTTCCTAGTGGTCCCCAAGGTTGTTAAAACTTTTCCTACCTCCTGGGTAAGGGGAATTGGACTTAAAGGCTTTATTGCTGTTCAGAACTTGACCTCAATAGAAAAATAACATAATTTTAAGCCCCGGAAGAAATGACCTCTTACTTCCCAGGTTTCCCTTGTGATCCCCATCAGTGATATTATTAGCATGATTTTGTCTTTTAAGTGTTTCAAAGCATCTCAGTGTCTTTTGCATCTTTGCAGTGCAGTGGATTGGAGAGGGACGAGGCCCTTTTTGTTTCTGATTCTTCATATGGATACAATGAGGCCACATGCTTTCCAAAATGTTTGCAACCCTATAGTTCATTAATGGACATGTGGAAACAGAGGGGCCGTGGAAAAACCAGTCATATTTTTTTTTTCAGACCAATATTATTCCCTTCTGTTCTTATAATGGCAAAGTGCAAAAAATTTTACAAAAAGTGATTAAAGTTACTAATACTTTTTAAGTGTTTTAGGGGACTTGAGTCAAAGATACACTGACATTCTAAATTCCTTCCCAGTTCTTCTGTGATGCTGAACATTTAGATTACTATATACAAATTTCACTAATTGTACTTCATTGCCCATGTGTGGCTTGCCAAAATAGCAAATCTCAAATGAGAAAATTAATATCATCAAAATCTCTTAATCATTCCCATAAGGAGGAAATAGCATCCTACTTCTGCCCAACCGAGAACAAACATCTTAGGTCAAAAGCAGTCCTTATTCCTTTCTTGCTCAGTGTTGGGATGGTTATGCCAATATTTTATCCCCTTTTTTTTTTTCCCCTGGAACTTTTCAGGAGAATTTCCCTTTAAAACCTACAACCCCTGTGGGGTTCCTGGGTGGCTCAGTCATTAAGCATCTGCCGTCGGCTCAGGTCATGATCCCAGGGTCCTGGGATCGAGCCCCGCATCGGGCTCCCTGCTCCGCGGGAAGCCTGCTTCT
Organism: Neomonachus schauinslandi; assembly: GCF_002201575.2. NCBI lineage: Eukaryota > Metazoa > Chordata > Mammalia > Carnivora > Phocidae > Neomonachus > Neomonachus schauinslandi. The sequence goes on from NC_058408.1 coordinate 71,397,085, forward strand.
CCCCCTTCCACTCTCCCTGCTTGTGTTCCCTCTCTCACTGTGTCTCTCTCTGTCAAATAAATAAAATCTTAAAAAAAAAACAAAAACAAAAACCCTACAACCTCTGAAAAGGGAGACTAGAATTATGGTGACAGCTAAGGAAAGCAGGGATGCCAAAAATACCAAACCTGAGAAAAACAAATCTTGAAAACATCCTTAGAATCCTTGAGTCTCAAAACATTATTATTATTTTTAAAGACTTTATTTATTTATTTGAAAGAAAGAGCGTGTTGGGGGGGGGCAGAGGGAGAGGGACAAGCAGACACAGCACTCTGCACTGAGAGCTTGATCTCATGACCCTGAGATCATGACCTCAAGCTAAAATCAAGAGTTGGACGCTTAACCTACTGAGCCATCCAGGCTCCCCAAGATATTATTTTGATTACAAACTAGCCAGGACCTTCACTGAAAAACATTAGTTAGTTTTGTTCGGTATCATGAGCCACAATTTAGCATGAAATTCACAGAACCTATTCCATACATCTATGGTAATTAGTATAGGGGGGAAAGATGGTATTACCTTAAATTTGTGAAATAAAATTAGAGTTGTCATCTTGGGTAAAAATCCATATTCAGAGGTATTTGACCTGGAATCTAATATCCAAGCCTAGATCCCCCTCAGATGTTCATGTGTATATTTTTCATGGAGAAAGATTATGTTTTTCTTTCCTGTAATTTAAAAAAAAGTTATATGTTTTGTTATTGTTACTCTGTTGGTTTGTTTTAAGTGCAGCATAACATCAGAATCAGGTCTGTTTTAAATTCCAAGTGACTAGCCTGAAATGTGTATGGCTCTGTTTTATAAGATGTTCTGTATTCTGTTTCTGGAATGTTCCAGCCCACAGATACATACCATCATAGATGTATTGCCCTCTTTGCTGTATAGACCCTCAAAAACGGGCTCCATTTTGCCTTTTTAATGTTTATGATAACTAAATTTACTGTAAAGGAGCAATGGTTTTAAAAAGGCATTCAGTCATATATTTCTACTGCAGGTATAAGGTTTAATTATATAGTTATTTTTCTAAAGCTCATCTGTCATTGCCAATAACATCTTCCCAATAGTAGGTTGCCAAAAGACATCTCTTTTTTATTTTTTAATTTACTTATGGAAAAAAAAATGGGCTGGGTATTACTTATCTTCCTTGATTACATACATATTGACTCAAACCAAAACCACAAATTACAATGGAACTGCAGAACATAGCATAGGTCGCAAGTTCAACAGCATTAATTTTGCTTATTGGCCCTCTATAGAGGTAGTTTGCTTATTGGCACCTTGGTGAAATAGTGTCCACTTCAATAAGGGAAATTTATATATCCATATGCCTTAAGGACCACTGAGTAAATCATCTTAAATATATTATTTCACAGATGTCAGAATCTTTCATTTATCCCCTTATTAGTTTATTAAAATAAATGAGATAGATTACTCTGATATTTTTATTTTTACATTATAGGTAATAGGGCTAAGGCACAAATCAAATTTACTGTGCACAGTTTGCCTAGCTAGTCAGTGACAAAGATATTAGAACGTAATGATGTTCAGGTGAGTGGTCCAATGTACAGATACAGAAGGGAGAGTCATTCATATTCAAGTAATTAAATATAAGAATAGAGCATTTTCAAAATGGATGAAAGTCCTCAATATGAGACAGGAATCCAACAAAATCCTAGAGGAGAACATAGGCAGTGACCTCTTTGACATTGGCCAAAACTTCTTTCAAGATTTATCTCCAAAGGCTAGTGAAACAAAAGCAAAAATGAACTTTTGGGACTTCATCAAGATGAAAAGCTTCTGCACAGCAAAGGAAACAGTCAACAAAACAAAGAGGCAACCCACAGAATGGGAAAAGATATTTGCAAATGACACTACAGATAAAGGGCTGGTATCCAAGATCTATAAAGAACTTCTCAAACTCAACACCCAGAAAACAAATAATCAAGTCAAAAAATGGGCAGTAGACATGAACAGACACTTCTCCAAAGAAGACATACAAATGGCTAACAGACACATGAAAAAATATTCATCATCATTAGCCATCAGGGAAATTCAAATCAAAACCACATTGAGATACCACCCTACACCAGTTAGAATGGCAAAAATTGACAAGGCAAGAAACAACAAATGTTGGAGAGGTTGTGGAGAAAAGGAACCCTCTTACACTGTTGGTGGGAATGCAAGTTGGTACAGCCACTTTGGAAAACAGTGTGGAGGTGCCTCAAAAAAAATTAAAAATAGAGCCACCCTATGACCCAGGAATTGCACTACTGGGTATTTACCCCAAAGACACAGATGTAGTGAAAAGAAGGGCCATATGCACCCCAATGTTCATAGCAGCAATGTCCACAATAGCCAAACTGGAAAGAGTCGAGATGTCCTTCAACAGATGAATGGATAAAGAAGATGTGGTCCATATATACAATGGAATATTACTAGCCATCAGAAAAGATGAATACCCAACTTTTACATCAACATGGATGGAACTGGAGGAGATTATGCTAAGTGAAATAAGTCAAGCAGAGAAAGTCAATTATCATACGGTTTCACTTATTTGTGGAACATAAGGAATAGCATGGAGGACATTAGGAGAAGGAAGGGAAAAATGAAGGGGGGGGAATCGGAGGGGGAGACGAACCATGAGAGACTATGGACTCTGAGAAACAAACTGAGGGTTCTAGAGGGGAGGGGGGTAGGGGGATGGGTTAACCCGGTGATGGTTATTAAGGAGGGTACATACTGCACAGAGCACTGGGGGTTGTACGAAAACAATGAATCGTGGATCACTGCGTCAAAAACTGGTGATGTATTGTATGGTGACTAACATAATTTAAAAAAAAAAATAAGTACAGCATTTTCTAGAGGAAGTGGAAAATAAGAAGAGCAAAGGTCATAGGACCAAGCCTTGTCTCAGGACTAAATAAACAACCAATTTTCAGAGACAAAAAGACCATTACCACTACTGCGGTCATCCAGCCTTCCTGTATGCATTATGTCCAGAAAGCATTGCCTCATCTTTGGGCCTGACTAGTGCACATCAGGATGAGGATCGACGTATTGGTAGGATGGGGCATTTTCTCCTTAGTCTTTTTGTTGTAAAGCAGCCTATTCACTTCATTTTCCCGTGACAACCAGGTAATTTTTTTTGTAGGATATTTTTGATTTATCTGATTATTTCCTCTTGGTGTCTTTTACCTTGTTCCTTTATTCCCTCAATTTCCTATAAATTGGAAGATAAGTCTAGAGGCTAGATTAGACTCAGATTATATATTTTTGACAAGACTGATTCATAGATCATATTATACACTAGTTAATTCATCTCATTAAAGGGTACACCCATATCATGTGGTCCCACTAGTAGTAAGGTCAATTTGTATTTCTTTCCTAATAAAGTATTATGAGATGTGTTCACTTTAAAGTTTTTCCATAGGTATTAGCAAGAAGCCTTGCTGTTTTACTTTATTACCTTATAATTGTCCTGTCCCAAAACTTAATCAATGACATGATAAATGGTTACAAAATGGTGATTTTTCTAATTCTATCATTCCATCTAAATATGTTAGTTGGCATTCTTCTGAGAGGTACCTTCTCTCATTAAGGGATAAAATGCTGTTCTTCCTAAGAAGGAATAATAAAAGCTTATTTCTTTGCCATGAATTATCTATTTTTCTGTTTCATGTTTTTGTTTTCCTCCTCCTCTTCCTCTTCTTCTCCCAACCCCTGCCATGTTTTTACATGATCACTATGAACTCGTGGATTTGTATTTTTCCAGTGATTTACACCCATTTACAGTTACTACATTTTTCCAATCAACTTTCATTGAATAAAATGTGTCCTTTAGCTCACTCCTTAAGAGTACTTGGGTGTGTGGTATTTTTCCACGTCACTGCTGATGTGTCCTCCAGCGGGCATAGTCAGTTTTACCAGGATCGCGGAGCACCATTTCCATATGCACATCACCAACATCTCTTATGTCATGAAAATTTCCTGGACTTTTAAGTTCTGTTCCTTTTTAGGGTGGGGAATTTCCTTTGTCCTTTTCTCTGATTCCTTTTATCTCCTTATTTGCTTCATTTTCATGGTCTCGGCTCTATTTATTCTTATCTCTCCTTTTCTGTACATCCAGTTGTGCTATTTAGTCATAAATTCTGAGTGGAAATGATCATTTCCTTCAATTTTCTCAAGGTCTGTTTGGCTCCTATTTCTAATCTCCCTATTATTTCTATTTTAAATATCTAAATGTTGGATTCATAACCGCAGATTCCTTTTTAAAATTATATTAATTCAAGTGGGAGAGTTGTGTATTTTCTTCTGTTTTGGTTTTTTTGGGGGGGGTTGCCCAAAAGTTTAATTTTTTCCTACTTTTTTTGTTTCACTGTTTTTCAGTTCCTTTCAGTGAAACGGTAATTCAACAGCTCTAGCCTTTCCCCGCCGAGCATGGCCAGGGCGTGCAGCCGGGGTCTGTCCTTGCGTCATCATCCGGGGGCTGGCCCGTGTGCCCTGAGGGGGTCCGTCTGGTCGCCCGCATGTGCACTGGCTGTTCACTGGGCTCTCCACCCAGGGCCGGTCCAGCAGTGCTGGGCGCAGGATTGGTGCGCCTCCCCGGCCACCTCTGAATCCGGCCACCTGCGGTGGTCTTCCTGGGATCTGCCCCGGCAGTTTCCCTGTGGCTCATCAGGCACTGCCCACAAGCACCTTGTGTGCACCCTAGCTCCTCCCAGCCCATGCAACCCCCGCAAGTGGGTACCCCGGAAGTGCCCCTTCCCCCACCAAGCAGGCTCCCAGAAGTGGGCCCCCCCGGAAGTGCCTGTATCCCAGAAATGCCCCCCTCTGGAAGCTACCACCCCAGAAGCAGGTTCCCTGGAAGTGGCTCCCCATTAGTGTCCATGCCCCCCCCTTAAGTGGGTTCCCTGCAAGTGCCCCTCTCTGGAGGCGCTCCCACCCTGCGAGGAGGCACCTGGCAGTAGGCACCCCGAAGAGGGCTCCTTGGAGACCCTGCTCTGCTCTTCCCCCCCAGTTGCCCCCTCTGCCCCCAGAGCCACTGTGGCCCAGGCACCCCAAGATGGCCCAACTCTCATTTAGGTCCCACCCTTTCCTGCTTCCTTTTCAAGGGAACTGCGCACATAGGTGTTTTACCAGGTTATGTTGGGGTTTGATTTCCCTTGAACTCTGCAGGACCTCTGGTCCTCCTTTCCTCTGGGGCAAGCTGAGAGTGGCTTCTGGTAGTTGCTTCTGTAGGACATGTGAATAACTGAGCCGCATCCCCAGCTCATGGTCCTAGTGCTCCCAGGCTTTCTGCTTCCTGCTGGGGAGAGAGCCCCACCTGCTTCTGGCGCACCTGACCAGGCCTCTGCAGGGCACCTGCAGGTGTCCTTCCCGCTGCCCAGTCAGTGATGTGGCCCCTAGGACTTGAGTACTGCCCCTGGGGACCCGTCTCCCCGGGGTTCTTCCCTTGTCTCCCTGCAGGGCTGCTCAGCTGCTCTCACTCACTCCACCCCTGCTCTGAAGTGCAGGGAAAAATGCTTTATCCTACTAACCACCTTCCTTTGAAAGGCTCCCTTTCATACTGAACTCAAGGAAGACTTGAGGCCTCCTGCTCTCCAAATCTCAAATGAAAATTGTGTGAATGCCACTCTCTCAAATTCTGCTTGTATTTTCTTCAGAGGGATTCTACTAACCTCCAAATCTGTCTTTTCTTTAGTGCCAATTCTCCTTCGGCCAAAATTCTACTCTGGGTACACAAGGCACGTGCTTGTTTTCAGCTTTCCACCGCATGCACATGTGTCTGTGAAGTAGAGAACACAGTTATAATTATCCCAACGTGACAATTGTGTCACAACGTGACGAAGGTACAGAGCTTAAATGATCAGTTAGTGATCACTTGTCTAGGCTTCAGAACTGCAGCAAAAATTCAGACACTATGGGGCTTTTTCTATATACCAACCTGCTCCATCTGATTAGCAGGAGGACAGAATCAAGGTGAAGTCTTGGGACAGACCAGGGTTCTCCTCCTGGTTCCATATTCACTAGCTGACCCTGGGCACATTACTTAACCAATGATGGCTCACTTTCTTCATCTATAATATTATAATAGTATTTTATAACTTAAAATTTTAATTGAAATAATAGTTTGAACCATAAATCAATTTCTGAAATTCAGCTGTTTTTATCCTAATGGCAAGTATGTTGTGCATACTAAATATTTGATATGTGTTAGGTATTATCATTGTCAAACAGCCTTGGGTCATTGCCGAACAGGAGTATGCTAATACTAACAACTTTTAAGATGATTTCCATCTTTTACATAAGCAGAAGAAAGTGTTACCAAATAGCATTAGTTTTTACATGTCAAATTATTAAATATACCTCATTTTTTGCTCTTCATCTTAAGACTAACTTCTTTGGAAATGTAGAATTCTCTAGCTTTTACCCTTTATGATGCAAAATGACCTTGTGGTAATTATGCATATTCTTAGTGCTTTTTTTCTCCCAAAGATTTTATTTACTTATTTATTAGAGAGAGAGAGAGAGAGCAAGAGCAGAAGCGGGGGAAGGGGCAGAAGGAGAGGGAAAAGCAGACTTCCTGCTGAGCAGGGAGTCCAATACAGGGCTCAATCCCAGGGCCCCAAGATCATGACCTGAGCAGAATACATAACAAGGAGAAAATCAAATTGATTTTATGGATATAAGCACATGCTCTATTATAGTTCGAGGTTTTTTTTTTTTTTTTTTCTTTTCTATTTTATAACATAGCTATATTATAAAGGAGGCCTAGGTAAGTGAATATAGGATTAAGACCTTGTCTACTTAAAAGTTTTTAAATTGTATACAAACAAAGCAATCACTTTGGAGAAATTATTATAAAAACCAAAATAGTTTCCTTTTTTTTTTTGATGTCTGAGATAATAATTGTTTGAAAATATTGGTACAATTTTGCAATGAGAGAGAAGGAAAACACAAGAAAAATGCTCTTCTTTTTTTATTTGTATAAGTTGCGGAGCAATAGGATTCTTTGATGTTAATTATACCTCTGTGTTTCAGCCTTCAGGCTTCACAGTAATTTGTTAAGTATAACTTTAATCCATTGAAACAGCTATAGTGCTGGAGTTTGATTTGGTTGCTTTTGCCAAGAAAAGTTTCTGAAACGAATGCAGAGAATTCGTTATTGGACAATTAAGAAAGGGGTGAATGATGTTAATAGTTTATAAAAAATTTAAAATGATCCCCAACCAGAATTCACATGATTTTTCTGGAGCACCTTTGATGTATATATTTAAAATAAGTCTATGTAATGGAGTTTTAGAATATAATTGAGGTTTCGGTGGGGGGAGGTCCAGAGCCCAGAACCAAGAAAGAATTCTTGAGACGTCTTTGGTGCATAATGGTGGTTTTATTAAAGCACAGGGACAGGACCCGTGGGCAGAAAGAGCTGCTGCCCTGGGGTTTGTGAGGGGTGGCTGATTATATACTACGGCATTGGGGGAAGTAAGGAAAAGGGAGGCTTTCAAAAGAACTTCCATATGCTAAAGAGGACCTACAAGATACCAGAGGTCTTACCATTGTCAAATTAAAGTTTTTTTTGTGTTTTTTTTTTTTTTTCTTCTAGAAAGGTATTAACAGTAAGATAGTTGGGCTCTTCCTGGAGGAACATTACACTTTGCCCACTTCAGGTATCTGTCAATGGGCTGCAGGTTATAAGGATGTTTACATTTCCTCCTAAAAATTATGGTATTGATAGAAATTCTTCATTCTTGTAGATTGCTAAAACCTTTGTAAACTGAGGGAGACTCATGTCTTGTAGGATTGTAATCTCCTAAGTAAGCTATTTGTTTTTCCTTTAGGGCAGCCAGGGGTGCCTGAGGAATGTCACTTATATCCCTTGGCCAGGGTTATGGGGTGTCAGCTTCTCCTTTGTCCTCAGCTGGCCTTCTGTTCCCTTATCATATGTATTTATATATGTATGAAAAACATTCACAAGACACATATATGTCTTAAGTGTATTAATCTCTAAATTAGTAGTCCTATATTTTGTTCAACATTTATCAGGAAACAAAATTGTTTTAGGGCTCATCTACCCTAACCAACTTCTTCCTTTGTAATCCAAAATAATTTAAATGAAATGTGATAATATCTTTGAACCTAGTAACAAATATCTTCAATTTATAAGATTAACAAGTTACAAGATTATAAAAATCCTAAAAGGGCTAAAAGTGAAGTAAGTATATATATATTTCTTATGTTAGAACATGCAAATAGAGCAGGGCATCTGTTTAGAAATAACATGGAAGGCTCCACAAGCTCAGCAAAGATGTGTGAACTGGCCTTTTGGAAATGCTGCTTTCCTGAGTAATGGCTGAAGGATGGGTGTACTGGTAGGTGGTGAGGGCACTGAGGGACGGATAAAGGCTTCAGTTGGCCATAGAAGTCAATAGGATAACTATCTTGAGTAGGACTACCCTTAAGAGTGTTTTAAGAACAGCTTAACAGGGACTGTGAGGAAGTACCCGGTAGGATGATGTTGACAGGCACCGAGTAGACGTTAGGAAGGTGGGGTGCAATGACCTGTAAGAAAGTGTTAGACTATGTGTTTTTGATGAGGGAGCAGGAAAGCGGCAGACAAAGCACAGGCTAACACCCTGCAACCTCTCCAGACCCCCACTCCTGGGTGGGACATGTGTGACATTCTTCCAGGAAGCTCCCAACTCTCTAGAGGGAAAAACAACCTTAACTTGACAATGGCAAGATCTCTGGTATCAGGAGTCTTCTTTAACATATGAAAATGCCCCAACCCCATAGTATATAATCAGCTACCACTCACAACCCTGGGACAGCAGCTCTTTCTGCCCACGGGTCCTGTCCCTGAGCTTTAATAAAACCACCTTTTTGCACCAAAGACATCTCAATAATTCTTTCTTGGCCATCAGCTCCAGACCCCAGCCCACCTAACCTCACCTGTATTCCAAAACCACATCACCTGCACAGTCAATCTTGGTGGAGTTAAAAAGAGCCCAGGAGAATAGGGCTTGTTTCAGACCTTCTAGATCTCTGCAAGAATTGAATGAGCTAGTCCATGGGAAGAGCATAGCTGAGGTATAGTGAGTGGTCACAAAATGTTAACGGGTGTTATGTCTTATCACTTGTTATTGTTTGTTTCTTCTTTGCCCAGAATAGCGCCTTCCATGTAATAGCTATTCAGTTTACTAGTTGTTAATAAAGAAACAGGAATCCTATAGTAATGCATTTTAAATTACCCAATCTGCAAAGAAAAATAAATACAGTCATTGCATTACCATTTGCTTATTTGTGTTTTAGTGGTCCGCTGGTAATTGTGAGTAGACCATTGCTCATACAGATGTACCTTGTTATACACAGCAGATGAAGTTCTAAAATGTTGTGTTTTATTCAGTTCTTTTGGTGAATTAAATCATATATTTTTCTCTCATTCTCTTAGAGGAGCACAAGGAATCTGAAATTATAAACAGTTATCAATGAACAGTGATTCCTTTTTTTTTAAAGATTTTATTTTATTTATTTGACAGAGAGAGAGAGAGAGACAGCTAGAGAGGGAATACAAGCAGGGAGAGTAAGAGAGGGAGAATGAACAGTGATTCCTAATACTAGTTGTAAGGATCTGTCTAATGCAATTGCTCCATCAAGTAGTAAAATCACCTATAAAATGCTTTGATTTACTAGAGAGAAGTCACCATTTAAAGGTACTGTGTATTGAATCATTCTTCAGATTTAAGAGGCACTCTTGTGCTTAGGCAATCATCCTGTAAACTAGCAGTTTAAATTTTGCAAACTGGTTTTCCTGATAGCTAGTCCCAGCGGTATACCTACAATGGCCCAGAGATCATAGTTACCTAGCTATCAGGTATATTTTGTGTCACAAATGTGGAAATGCAATGCTAGCATATTGTTCTCTCCCTGTGTTCATCATGCAAGGGACCCCATGAAGGAGTGAGAAGACTCCTACTTCAGGATCATCATCTTAACTAGGGAAAAAATTCAGATTACTAAAAAAATAATGTAAGAAAAAAGAAGTACAACTTGAAAGCGAATACTCAGTGTCCTACAGAGAAAGAGAGCGGAGACCTGGCCTATGGTATCCCTTATTTATATGCTACTGATGTCATATTTTGGAGAGGAATTCCAAATTCTTTCATAGTCTAGCAGGTCTGTGGCCATTTGATGTATATCCTGAGTTTCCCTTACTGTGATTCCAAATTCACCAAGAACATTCCCATAACAACCTTAGCTCCCTGTATAGTTTGTACCCAGAGAGAAGTGGATAACTAGAAGATCAGCGAGTGCATTTCTCAAGGTAAATTAATGAATTGGTATTCTGCTGTTAATTCAGTATGTCTGCTCAATTCATGAACTGAGGAAAGTGAAGCACACATTATACTTATTTAGAAGGCAGAGGTCAAGCATTACACCAAAGGAGTCACTTTTGAGAGTATAAACTCAACCCTTGCTTTTCAAATGAGTCCTCGGGTGCTGCCACTTGCTGACATTTTTAGACTCATCCATATGAACTTAATGCAGCCATTTGAGGTAAAGTTGGGCCATAAAAATGGATGAAAAGGGTCCTTGCAGCACCTACAGATTCCAATGGCTGCATGTGTGGCCACTTTTAGAAAGCCTAGTGCTTAGACTAGAAAAAAGAAATCCTTAAGTAAAATAGTAATAAAGTTCTGTTTAAGAACATAGTTTTCAGTGTGTAACTATTTACCAGCAGGATTGTGTGTTTATATCTTTGTCAAACACAGATCAATAGAATTTCTTATAGCAGTTTCTTAGGCAGAGGAAACACTAAAGCATGGCATTAAAAAGTCACATGGTAAAAAAACAAACAAAAAAACAAACACAGGTTTTTAAAAGCCAGGAAGAACTTTTCCAGTTGTCTAAGTCATGCTGTTATCTGTCTTATCCTGTCTCGTTTTACCTGACTCCCAGGAAGATTCCACGGATGCACGGTGTATTAGAAGGATCCTATGCAGAAGGGAGCCAAATTTGACAATGTTACAGATTTAGTGACTGAGCTTCTCTATCCCAAACATCCCCAGATCTACTTAACGGTGTAAAACAAAACAAAGATCCATTTAAAAAGTAAACTTACCCACTCAGGTCAGCCTTTTCTAGTTTAACATGGTCTTTTCAAGGCAGACTCAATCTCATTTAGATGAATGATCAGGCTTTCCCGGTTTCTCCCTTCAGTCCCCTCCTCCAGATCTTTCCCCTGCACACGCCAGCATGCACACATCCCAGCCCCACACGTACCACAGCGATAGAATCTCATCCTTACCTGATGGTATGTGGATGCAACCTGAGCTAGGGAAACAGGGATTTCCGTTGATGAGTTTGCTGGCTTCTGCTGACCTCTGGCTGAAATGTGGACCGGTGTTTACTCAACAACTTCCACTGTCACGGATTAGCTGCTGCCTCTTCTCTGCCTGTATAAAACCTGACTATTCATCCCATAAAGCTGGCCAGTTCCTCTGTCTGGCCTCAGCGGGTTCTGCTAATCTCCTGTGTTTCTCAGCCTGGCCCTGCCCCCTCCTTGTAATTCAGACTTACTATGGGCTGACTCTGTTTGTCATCACCCCAGGAAATCTCTAGCAGGTCTGTGGGCTTGTGGTCACAGAAACCCTTTGAACCCCACAGAGTACGTCGGAACAGAGAGATTTTTTTCAGTGTCACATGCAGACTGCACAAGAAGAGAGCTAACACTCTCAAGCCCTTTCTCAGCCTAAACACATGAAGCCACTTTCTCCTCTACGATAATCACCTCATGTGATCATAGATCACAGGAGAGCAGCTGAGTTGTTAATGCTTTGTGCTAGCCATCCCTTTCACTTCTATAGGATCTTAATCCTCAAGCTCCAAAGGCTCACGTTTTAGACCTTGGTCTACTTGAGCAGAGGTTACATTCTTAGGAACATAGACAGAATTTTAACCCTGGTTTTATCCCCTCTGAATCTGTCCTCTTGGCCAAAGGCCCCATTGTCCTGAAAGGCTTTACTTTTTGCTGTGGAATAGAAACTTTGTTTACACCATCTTTCACCCCCTCTATGTCAGGACTTATAGTAAAGAGCTTTACTCAAACTTTCCTCTGTTCTAGCCAGAAAACCCTTTGGAATTTAGGAAATTATTTTATTTTTAGAAAAACCTAGCTCCCAAGATCGTGCTTTTGCTTAAGATTCAAAACATCCAATTTGAATCTCAACATGAGCAATGACACCTTTATTCTAAATTGTACTTGCTCTCCCCATAAAGCTTGAATGCCATTGATACGAAGGATGTTGACTCACAGAAAAACAAGATTTACAGGATATCAAAAACATATTGACTTTATATTTCAAATGCATGATACCCATTATGATGTTTTTTCACATACTCTGTAGTCATCTGTTGACAGTTCTCCCAGTTGTACTTGAGATCTGATTTGTCATTGGAAGAAAAGCATGTACTTTCAAGTTGCACCCTATTGGGGAAAATCATTAAACATCTCTGAGCCACAATTTTGTTATGGCTTAAATGGATATTAAAAAAATAGTACTAACCTCCTATGACTTTTATAAGGAAAATTTTATAACGTATGGAAAGAAATTGTGGGCACATTATTTAGTAAAATTTACTTGTTACACTGATTAATTGTGGTGATGATGATGATGGTAATATAGCACAAACCCTGAATCCTTTGTATTATATTTGTCAAGATGATGAAATTTAAAATTAAAAAGAAGAAGAAGGAGAAAAATAAAACAGTTCCACAAAAGTCACACTCAACAAATGGATAATCACATCATGGATAAAAATGTATGAGTGAATCAATTTGTACAAGAGTCTGGAAAACAGCAAAATGTAGAGTCATAGCCAACTAACTCTAAATTAATTAGGGAAAGGAAACTATCTCAAATAATGGTTCATCTGAAAATGTTCACTAAAACAAGGTCAAAATTCAAAGGTAAAATGTCTGAGGAACTCTAGACTATTGAAGAAATATGGGTAACCTCTTGTGAAAACTTTATATTCATAATATCCGCCTGCAGAACTACTGTGCAAGAATAATTTAATAACAATTCTGTCATCTATGGGTGAAATACAAGATCATCGGAAACTATTATTTCTCCCATTCTTAACAGGGCAGGAATGGAACACAGAAACACAACATGAACATCTAGAGTATCTGCAGTCAGCAGAATAATGGCCTCCAAAAGATGTCCATGCCCTGAGTCCTAGAATCTGTGACGGTGTTCCCTTATATAGAATACAGGAATTTATCCTGCAGATAGAATTAAGTTTGCTAATCAGCCAACCTTAAAAAAAGAAGATTATCTTGGATTTTCCGTTTGGGCCTGTTGTGATCATAAGGAGACTAAGTGGAAAAGGGCGACAGAGAAGAAAGTTAGAGTGGTGTGATCAGGTAGGGATTTCTCCCGATGCTGATGAGTTTGAAGATGGATGCCATGAGCCAAGGAACACAGGAAGCTTGCAAATGTCAGGAACGGCCGTGAAACAGATTTCCCCCCGAGCCTCCAGGAAAGAACATAGCCTGCCTTGCTAACAGCTTGAGCCCTGTGAGACCGGTGTTGGAGCTACAGCCAACATAATTGTTAAGATAATAAGCATGCGATGTTTTAAGCCACCACATTTGTGATATTTTTTGAAGCAGTAATAGGAAATAAATATGGCTTCTTCCAGTTGTGGAATACAATGAGTGATAGTCTCCCTCGGGAGCTTTGTTTTGCTCTCAGTAGTGACTTAGACAATCAATTTAACTCGCCTGACTAATCAGGCATCTCAACATGGCCTGTCGTAGAGCGTGCGCCGCACTCTTTAATGTGCCTCACAGAGTAAGCCTCTAGTTGGGTATTTGCTGAGGGCAATAGTGGTGGGCACATCTTTACTTGTTCTTCAGCGGTTCTCTGACCTACTAGTAAACCGCATTAGTTAAGTCCCAATAATTTTTAGAAATTTTCTTTGACATCACATCCCCTCTTTAAACAGTCAAGAAATTTATAAAGTAAATCTTTAATCCTGTGCCATACATTTAACTCAGAAAACATGCATTGAGTCCATAATGTGTAGAAAGCACTATGCACTCTGGTCTGTCATTTCAGGTGTGAAAAAACAGTTGAGGTGTACAGCCAATGTCAGGATGACGCTCACAGTATCTAAGAGCTATATGACAAGGAGATTTAAAATGTGTTATAAAAATTGAGAAATGACTTCTAGAATGATGATATGAGGAGCTCCATGGACCTGGTCCCCAGAAAAATGACAATAACTCATGAAAACAAAACAAAAACTAGCCATTTACAGCCTCAAGAAATTGTCTAAAGGACATTCCACAAATAGAAAAAAAAAAAACATATTCAAGAAAATGTACTGACTGTTGATAAGAACAGGAAAAGTCTGTGGTGTTTGAGCCAGAACTCACACACTTCTTCCCCTCATCTCTGCGTGAGAGAACTTTGCTGTGGATGGGTGCAGAATGCAGAGTTCCTGCTCCCCACAATTCCCAATCTAGGGCTACAGTATGCTCCAGGAGGGGCACATTGTCAGTGCTTCTATCCCCTTCGGCTCCATGTTGCAGTAGCTCTCTAGGCAAGAGCCGAGAGAGGACTGGGTTTCCCTTCCTTCACCAAGCCAGCACGCCAGGGTGCAGGCTGTAGCCCAGGTGTGGCAGGCTGAGAATAAGGGGACCTGATCGTCCTCACCACGGCCCTGAGAATGGTCAAGGCTCCATGCTGAGATGCGAGCTGAAGAGACCAGAGGACACCACCACTCCTCCGCACACTGTATATAAAGCAGAAGAGGAACGATGTCATGTCTGCAGTTTCTGAGCACTGACATAGCGGTTTGATCTGGGAATGGTAACAACAGAGAGCTTTGCTTATCATACCAATGGAATTGAATTTATTTGGGGGGAAAATGTATGGAAGTTCAACCCTAAGAGCCATATCAAAGTCAGTGGGGTTTTTGGTGGTAAGCAGTTTAAAGGGGCGGCGGGGGGGGTGGGCAGGGAGTAGTAGCTTCATGAGAGCAAAACATTAAAGCACAAACCAGCTAGAAGTTTATCTGAGAGAAACAGGAAGAGAGCTAAGAAAAGCCTAGTAACTATGGTCAGAACAAACCCCCAAGACTGGCTTTTAAGATTGCCCCTGAAAGTGACTCAAATGTAATTGGATCAAACTGTGAAGGAATATCAACCCCCTGAGCATTGTCCAGAAAAATAGAGTAATTGGATAGGAATTAGTGGAGGGTAGCAGCTGGATGTGACACCTGCAGAGGTAGAGAAATTGGAGGAGGAAATAATTAAAGATTGCCTTACTAAAATTGCAGCCCAGAGTGACTGTGCACATTCCCAGGGCTGTGCTCTTGGAGGACCAATATCAGAGGCTGTGTGCTGTGCAGGAAATAAGCTTCACCAAAATAGTCAGTTCAAGTCAGTAAAGAAACATGCGAACAACATAAATAAACCCTGGTGAGGAGTGGGGTCTCAGTATCCAGATTTCTTACAATATATTTCCTGGAATCTCTAGTTCTTAGCAAAAAAACAAAAACAAAAACAAAAACAAATTGTAAGATATGCATATAAAGAATAAAGTGTGACCAAACAGATTGAAAGAAAAACAAACAAACAAGCACAGAAACTGCTTTGAGAAGGCCCTAGGTTTAGCAGACAAAATCTTCAAAGCATCTGTTATAAATATGTTCAAAGGACATACTAAAAAGATAAGAGATAACAGGGATGGGGAGAAAAGGGGACTCTTGCATACTACACTGTTGGTAGGAATATAAATTTTTGCAGCTATTTTGGAAAACAGTATGTAGATTCCTCAAAAAAATAAAAATGGATCTACCAGCAATCCAACAAACACACAAACAAAATAAAAATACATAAATTTACTTTATCAGAATTAAAACTTTTGTGCTTCAGAGGACATCATCAAGACAGTGGAAAGACAACCAAGGATTGGGAAAAAAAAATATGCCATTTATGTATATGATGAAAACTTGTATCCTAATTATGTAGTAAAGAACTTTCAAAACTCAATAATATGAAGAAAAAGAACTCTTAAAAATATACAAATGAGAAATAGATATTTCTACAAAGAAGAATAAATAAAATGGTTAAGAAAATATTTTTAAAGGCTATAAACACATGGACATATGCCTTAATTAGTCATTAGGGAAAGGCAAAACAAAACCACAATAAGATGTAGCTTCATATACACTGGAAGGTTATAATCAAAAAGACAGATTAAATGTTGAATGTGAATGAAGTAGAACCCCCTTGGAATTGCTGTTGGAAATATAAAATGGCTTAGATACTCCAGAAAACATTTTGGCAGTTACCCAAAATTTTAAGCTAAAAGTGACCATGTGACCTAGCAATTCCACTAGGTATGCACCCAAGAGAAAGGAAATCATGTGGCTATACAAAAAGTTTTACACATTATTATTATTATTCATAATAACCAAAAATAAAAACAAGCTAAATGTCCAAATATACTATGGTATCCCCACACAAGGGATGGAATATAACAATAAAATAAGTGAATGTGTATGCTGTAACATGAATAAATGTTGAAGACATTATGCTCAGTGAAAGAAGCCATTCATAAAAGACCACACATTGGGGCGCCTGGGTGGCTCAGTCGTTAAACATCTGCCTTAGGCTCAGTTCATGATCCTGGGGTCCTGGGATCGGGCTCCCTGCTCAGCGGGAAGCCTGCTTCTCCCTCTCCCACGCCCCCTGCTTGTGTTCCCTCTCTGGCTGTCTCTCTCTCTGTCAAATAAATAAAATCTTAAAAAAAAAAAAAAAAGACCACATATTGTACGAGCCCTCTTATGTGCCATGTCATGCATAGGCAAATCTGTAGAGACAGAAGTAGATTTGTGGTTGCCTAGAACTGAATGATTGAAGGGGGACAAAAAGGAGTAACTACTAATGGGTATGGAGTTTCTTTTTGGAATTGAAGAAAATGCTATAAAATCACTTTGGTGATTGTTGAAAACCTCTGTGAATATTCTAAAAAACATTGAACTATACAGTGTAAATTGGTGAATTGTATGTGAGCTATATATCAATAATCTGTTAAAAATGATTTGAGGATGGGATGCCTGGGTGACTCAGTCAGTTGAGCATTCAATTCTTGGTTTCGGCTCAGGTCATGATGTCTCGGGTAGTAAGATGGGGCCCCGCTTTGGGCTCCACGCTCAGTAAGGAGTCTGCTTGAGGATCTCTCTCCCTCTGCCCCTCCCACACTTGCACACAGGTGCACACTCTCTCTCAAATAAGTAAATAAATCTTTAAAAAATGCTTTGAGGTCATAAAAGGAGTGGTTTCATCACTTTGTGGGCATATTCACACTTAGGGAACTTAAGAATAGCTTAATTTAACTTAATAACTCTAATTCCAGTAAAATTAAGTACTACAAGCAAAAATGCAGAGGCAGCAATGAGCAGGAGTTATGTGGTAAATAATGGGTCATCCAGATGAGGGGATGGAGGAGACATGGTAGAAAATCATGAGCAGTATGTTTGGGAACTTAATATGTGAGTACAATTTGGATGGCCAAACTGCCAAGGTGAAAGATTTTATGTTTTGTGTGTAATTTGGAACAATCAAAGATTTCTGAGGACAGCAAAATGGTGGTTGCAGACGTGGACACCATAGTGATCTACTCAATATTTAATTAGTTTTAGGATCCAACTCAATTTTAATAATGCTAATGCATTGAAGTGTGTATTTTAAGCAATCAAACTCTTAGAAAATTCATTATACAATGTGGCCTTAATGTCTGGAAACATGGGCAAATAGATCTAATAAATGCTTCACAATAAAAGATTCCGTTGATGTATCGTCCCTTGGCACCAATGCCTGGTTTTAATGTATTCTCAAAAGTTGCGTTGAACACAGTGCATTAATGCAGTATTTTCATTTATCTGTGCATAAACATCTGTGATGTGTTACCAAAGATGATTTTTTTTTAAAGATTTTATTTATTTGACAGAGGCACAGCGAGAGAGGGAACACAAGCAGGGGGAGTGGGAGAGGGAGAGAAGCAAGCTTCCTGCCAAGCAGTGAGCCGGACGTGGGGCTCGATCCCAGGACTCCGGGATCATGACCTGAGCCGAAGGCAGATGCTTAATGACTGAACCACCCAGGCGCCCCAAAGATGATTTTTGTCTCTAATTTTTACTGAATGCCCTGCACAGTTAGCATACCCCAGAAGAAATGATGAGGAGGGTTCAAAAGAGATATTTTTCTACATTTATAGACTTTATAGCCACCCTGTTGATAATATATCACTATTAATATCATTTCTTCATACACCCATGGTGCTATTTTATGATCCTCTCTCCTGCCATGTGTTTGTCTCAGTTATTTTAAATTTGGAGATCAATTTAAGTTCACATGAAAGTAAAAACTGTGTTCTTAGTAACATACAAGGAAACTAAGAAACAGACAATGGAAAAAAGAATAGCTCACAAATTATTAAGTTCTATAGTTATTAAATCACAGGTTTATTTTCTAATGGCAAATTGAGTACCCAAAAATCTGATTTGCAGTTTACGTAGAAAAGCTATTTTAAGGAGTTGCTTACTGTTCTTTGCCGCTACCATTATATTTTGATTGTCTTTCTACATCTTAATTCTTTGCATTCAGGGTACATTGGAATAAAAATGCAAATAAATGGAGCTTCTAATTTATATTCAAAATGAATAATATCAACCTAACCTTGGTACTTTCCGAACACAAGAACAAGTGCTAAAGCAATTGTCTATGGATAACGATTTAATTTTACTTTACACAGCTTTCAGAGTTATTACAGAGTCAATTGAAAAGTAAGAGCGCAGCAATATAATAATAGTTGCTCATTGGTGAAGCTTGCACATAGAATCCATAATTAAAAAATCCAATTAATATGGCTCACCTATCGTACATGAGTTTAAAAGAGGCCAGCTTTGTAAGGGATTTTATCAAGATTTCCATAGCAGGAAGAGGGTACTAATTAAGGGAAGCAAGTAAATTTGTTAAGTCTCAAGCTGGCAATTGGCTTGATGCTGATGAATTTCCTATATCAGAAAATATGTCAAGCCTAGAGCAGTGTGATACCCTTCCCTTCTCCTTTTCTCTTCTGTCCGTGTGTGTGTGTATATGTCAGGATTTAGGATATGAACTTGAATCTTTTCTTTTCTTTTAAAGATTTTATTTATTTATTTGAGAGAGAAAATGAGAGAGAGAGAGCATGAAAGGGGCGAGAGTCAGAGGGAGAAGCAGACTCCCTGCCAAGCAGGGAGCCTGATGTGGGACTCGATCCTGGGACTCCAGGATCATGACCTGAGCCGAAGGCAGTCGCTTAACCAACTGAGCCACCCAGGTGCCCATGAACTTGAATATTTTCAATCTACCCCTTAAGAATAATCAAGTTTTCTATTTCATACCCACTGCTTTTGGCAGTTGGTGGGGGGGAGAAAAGGAGAGAGGTCAGGACCAGGAAGGAAAACATAAAACACTTCATTTATATAAAAATTGCCACCGTTATCAAATCCATCAAAAGCTTTAATTCATAACTACTTGTAATTTACTGACCTTTTGCAGGTAATCAGTTATGTACAGTTTAAGTTGAGCATGAATGCAAATTGGTCTTTCAGATGGTACTGTCCCAAGGCTTGGCTTGAAACTCCTGTTTTGCTCTTTCCAAAATGATTCTGGACAGTATCCTAAGCCTCTTTGAACTATGAAAAAAAATGAGACAAGATACATTAAATGATTTCTGAAACTACAAAGCACAATACCTGCTTTTGGTTTATTATGATACTTAAAAAAATGCAAAAGGCTGTATAATCACGAGAAGTAGGGATTATCATAACCATTGCATCTTTATTTCTCTCTCTCAATATCGGTGCTTCTCAAAATTTAGGGTGGATAATAGTGATTCCCACCCATTTATAAAATGTGAGGCACACAGGGATTACACTACTTGTAAGGCTTCTTGAAGTAAATGTGTGAGGCTGTTTATGCTCCAGTTGACCATATGCTCTGAGGAATTAACGGGATCGATAATTCAGGAGAATTATAATCCATTTGTTGACCACTAGTGTGAGGCAGAAAACTCTCCCTGCATAGGAGAATATCCTGGGGATCCCAATTTCATAGGTTTGGTTCAGGGCCCAGAAATTTTCACTTCTAAGTATTACCCCATGCGGTTTAACACCACACTTCAGGGGAAATATGTGCTGACCTACTTGCTCCTCCTCAACTGAACAAAAGAATATAGAGTTCTTTCAGACTAATCATGGTTGAGAACAGTACATGCCAATGTCAAGTTAGAGTAGTATGGCAAAGAAATAACTTTAAGATCAGAAGACTCGATTTACTTCCCAGTTGTAAAAATTACTATGACTCTAGGAAAATCATTCAGTCTGTCTTTGCCTTCATTTCTTTGACCGCCTTTGCCTTCATTTCTTTGACCGAAGTTAAAATCCTTCAAAGGGACGCCTGGGTGGCTCAGTCATTAAGCGTCTGCCTTCGGCTCAGGTCATGATCCCAGGGTCCTGGGGTTGAGCCCCGCATCGGGCTCCTTGCTCCACGGGAAGCCTGCTTCTCCCTCTCCCACTCCCCTTGCTTGTGTTCCTTCTCTCACTGTGTCTCTCTCTGTCAAAAAATAAAATCTTAAAAAAAAAAATCCTTCAAAGGGTCTTGGTGAAACTTAAGAGAGAGAATATTTGTGCAAACAACATTATAAGCCATTTGTGTTTTACAAATGTCAGAATTGTATTATTATTATTGCTAATGTTACTATCATCACTGTGATTGCATTTCCTTTGGAATGTAGAGGTTAATTTTGCTTGAGTTTGTGTGATTATTTTGAAAGTAACTGCATCATCACACAATGATTCATTTGAGATAAATAACTTCTCTCTATTTAACAGAGTATCTTCCAGGAACACTTGCAGAATGACAGGCAGAAATCTATCAGAAAGATTGAGGCCAGAAGATAATATAGCTCATCACTATAACTTCATAACATTTTTCAAATACTCATAAATATGATTTTGAAATAGTTTCATGTATCTAAAATAAACATTAAATTGTGACTTGATAAAGTGAGCCTATAGTTTGAAAATAAAATACTGCAGAAAAATGGAATGTGAGTCCAAAGGAAATTAAGTAAATATGTAATGTATCAATTTTGCCAATAGTGTTACTAATTCATAATCCTGACAGCCACGTTGCATGTTATACATAAGGGATAAAAAATTGTCAAAACCTTTTATTACTTAATTAAGAAATCCATATACAATTGATTACATCTGTCCTGTTAAATGTATCTTATTAGAAGATTTTTTCATTCAATCAAATAATAAATATTAATTGAATGCCTATTCTTTATCAGGTATTTGGAATTTAAAGAGGAACTCAGCCTAGTTCTTCAGAAAGTCTATTGTACTGGTGGAAAATTAGTATTAATGGGTAAATATAATATAAGATAATAATAATATAATTGCAAGGCTATGCTTTCTATGATAATAATGAGTAAAGTGCTAGGTACAGAGTCATTAAGAGGACATCTAAACCAGTAAGAGGGGTCAAGGTAGGCTTGCCGAAGAGGTCATATTTGATTGAACTCAGGAATTCCAGTAAAAGGAAGACCAAGAATAGACAAATGGTAGAGCAGGCCAGATAATAAAAAACAGGACCATTGGAAATTGTGCTGACTCGGGGAGTGGATTCCTCATGCAATTCCAGGTGATGGTGCCATGCAAGATTGCAAACCCACTGACATCATACATTCTGGTATTTTCCAGAAAAGCCAGATATTCAGACTTTTGTGTAAAATTTTCATTTAAAATATTGGCAACTGATCTAATAATTTTATTAATCATTTAAAAAGGCCATATAATATATTATGTCTGCTGACCATATTCGGCCCGTGGGCCACAATTTGCAAACTCTACTGTAATTGGGAACAATGATAAGTCAAAGAAGGATGATAGTTGTTGTTTTTTTTTTTTAAGATTTTATTTATTTATTTGAGAGAGAGAGAATGAGAGAGAGAGTGCACAGAGAGAATGAGAGTGAGAGAGAGACCCACACAGGGAGGAGGGTCAGAGGGAGAAGCAGACTCCCTGCTGAGCAGAGAGCCCCATGTGGGACTCAATCCCAGGACTCCAGGATCATGACCTGAGCTGAAGGCAGTTGCTTAACCAACTGAGCCACCCAGGTGCCTCCCCCACTGGGGTTTCTAAGGACTACTTAACTATCAAGACGCTTGTCTACACTAAAATCTCTCTTTAACTTCAGGAAATAAAATGTATGTAAGAAAAAAGTATATGAGAGTATATTTGAAATATAGAACTGGGAAACAAACATAAAAGTAAAAGGATATGAAATTTGGACAAGCTTCTACATGAATTACCTACATGTAGGTACAATACTCTAAACAGCCAAAAAAATTGAGAGAGTTTAGATACAAATGTTTAACTCCTCTAAGTAATGAGTAGGAGCCCTTTACTATATCTTAGAAAGGAAGAAGGGAACATCCCTTGGAACATGAGTCTCCACCCAAGTTATAAGTTACACATAGACATATCAAATCAGGGGCACAGCAAAAGAGGAAGTATCACAGATCAATTCATGAGAATAATTAGGCTTCAGTGACAGGCAGTAAACTTTCAAGGAATTTATATTGTTATTACTGATGATATGATAGTCATCATCAAATAGATTTTGGGCTACTTACTCAAAAAGTAATTCACCATTGAATTGGCAAAGTTCAGAAAAAGCCTTAAATTTGTTTGCTAGTTTTCAACTACCCCTTGTTTGGAGAACAATTCTGTATGTTCCATTCTGGTAAAACTGCATACTTACTAATAGATGGCAGAGCCTCTGGATTTAAGCTGAGATTCTTACTCATGAATCTTGTTTCCAAAAGTAGAAATTCACACTTATCAATCCATATTTGTTAATGAAAATTTGGGCGATGGACTCTGCAGATGTTGTACTTGGTTTCCTTTTGGAAAAAGTTTCATGGGTGAAAGTCTTTGAGAAAACCAAGACCGATGCTAATTTGTATAAAGCCTCTCTCAGTAATGCAAAAGTTATACATCCTTATTTTAGTTGTTTGTTAATATCTGGATGTTCCCATCACCTAATGCATGCATACACCAAAGAAATTTTTACTTTATAGTATTTCCCATTGTTGTGTTGGTCTGAAGTAGTGAATGACTCAAAGGACACATTGGTATCTTCTTTCAACTGGGCAAAAACTAGTTTGATCCTTGGCAAAAATTAATTACCTATTTGGAGGAGATATGACATATAGACAGCATGTAAGGTGATCTCAGATCTTAGGATAATGATGGCTTCTGCTCCTCAGGATAGAAGAAGATGGGGGAAAATGTATGATTTATTCTTTCCTCATAAATTACTGCCATGGCTTCCAAAATAGAGACACACTAAATTATTTTTTTTCTTTTCAAATAAATCATCCTATTAACCTTATCACTTATTTAAGGCAAATATAGATTTGGTAGCTATGGGAGTTGACACAGATGTCAGCAGGGGAATGATATTACACTCAATTCATATTTGAACACGAACTTCACCTTTGCTGTAGTTGCCTGTATACCGAAAAGGGATAGAAAAGAGGAAGTTCATAGAGGCAAACTGTTTAGTTATTGTGTCAGTGCAATTTTGGGGGGCGGATAAATATTTTTAGCTAAATGAAAATGAATGAAAAAATGGGTAGTCTCAAGTTTTTTAATGTACACAAATTCAAGCATCTTGAAGAGTGATTTAGAATGTTTCAGGATGGGATAGAAATACCGATTATGCAGATAATTTCAGCTTAAGAAAGTCATTTTCCTGCTGGTTTTGAAGCAACTTGTCCTTGAAATATATTTGCAAAAATTACTCAAATTCCACATTTTATCTGTGAAATTTTCTATCATGTTATACTTTATGTAGACTCTAGTAGATCACTGTTTCATATAGGCCTGTGTCTCTCAAAATGAAACTCTCAGACCACTGGCAACCATGTCAGCTACCAACATCCCAATGAAGTTGCATTTTCTTGAGTCCTCTGCTTCACACATGATGAATTCTCATTTTATTTGTAATCCATGAGTTAATTAATGAGTGTGTGATTCCCCCAAACAGGAAAATTCAAAGCTTCACATAAGATCCTTATCTATGAAAGCCCTCTTCTTTCTCATGGACACCTGTATTCCATACAGTTTTAGAAGTTTTTTCTTATACATAATTTTCTTACATATCATTAATATCTAAAACAGAGTCTGGATCCACAAAACTTTGTTAACGGAATGAATGAAATGAAAATGTGAAATGGCAGTGGGAAAATATAATAATTAAGTTTTATAATTATATGAGAAAGATATGAATTGGGTGACATACTGAGTCAAAAATGTTATCAAATTCCACATTATTAAAAGTCCAAGAGTCAGTTCTTCTGCATTTCTAATATATGCTTTTCCAGCATCTGCTTGATTATTTCTGGTGATAAGTACCTTAACAACTTCACAAAGCAGACAGTTCTATTATAGAGCATGACTGTTAAAATTTTTCTTAAAGGTAGCTTAAATTTACTGCATAATAGCTAATTTTCTTCTGGAGAGTGACACAAAAGTATGTCTTGATTCTTTTGACAATATTGCAGATATTTAGAAACACCTGTCATGAGTTTTCACATTATTCTCTCTACCAACTTAAGAATCCCTAATACTTCAATCATCACTTATATTATATTAGCAAATCAAAAGGCTGAAGGACTATATGGTCTTCCATGTGACTAGTCTCAGAGAAGATAAACAGTAATTTTCTGGTATTTGTACATCTAAGTAGTAAAAGAGTTGAGGTTAGAACTCTGGTTTTATCCTTCAAGAGTAGTTTTAATTGAAAAAAAAAAATGACCTCAGTACCTTAACTATTCTTAAAGAATCAGACAGTTGCAGGCATTGGTTGAAGTCTTAATACTATGGGTGTTACAGTTTGCATGACTTTTCTAGCTTTTATTTCATGGGGAGAAGATGACTGTTGCAGCTCCTACCAATAAATCTATGTTTCAGAGAAGTAGGAAGGAGAAATGTTCTTGCCTTTGCAAAGAAAACAAAGGCTCAATCTAGCATCCTGAAAAAGACCTTCCACTTGCTTCTCCATTGGCTAAAAAATGGAGTCATAGAGCGAGTTATTGGCCAGTCAACCAGCTGTGTATACTGAGGTATCTTCAGATCTTAGATGTGAACCCTATTTATGACAGTCTTCTGTCTAGTTTATTCCTTGTATGTCACTATTTCCAGAATTATAAGCATTTTGGTCATCTTTTTTTCATATAATACTGTATTAACAGTAAGAAGGATAATAATTAACTGAACACTGGAACACATGGTTTGATTGTTCCATATGATTTGACGATCGTGCCTGTGATACCTGGCTTGTCTCAATGTCTTGCTTTGGTTAGTGATATGGGGTAAGAGTGACATGTCCCATATCCAAGGTAGCCATCATAAGGTTCCATCTGTGTCTTCCTCTGCCATAACAATCGCATGTCTCAGGTAAGGCCTGTTCTTTCAGCTTGTTCTCTGAGTGAAGACAGCTGATGGACAAGTACAACAGTCAGTATGGTCAAGTGTCAGGGATGACAAGTCTTTGGTGTCATATCACTGAGATTCAAGGGGTTTTAGTTATCCCAGCAAAATCTGGGAAAAGCGGACTAATTTGTAAATAGCTTAATAGGTGCTACACATACATTTTTTGAATGTGATATTCAGCACAAATCAATAAAGTAAGCCAAATTGTTGTCATTTCTCAGAGAAGAACTGAGGTTCAGAGAGATTGAAGACATTTCCTAAGGTCCCACAGTGGATAACTAAGAGCAACATTAAAATTTCTAGAATGAGATCCACTATTCCAGATTTGTTCTCACTACAAAGAAGCTCCACAGAAAATGAATAACTTGGGTCTTGATTATATGTATTATTAAGGAAATCTCAGATTGAACTGCTACTTTTTGGCACATGATCAGCTCAGAAGGTGATAAAATAAAACTTTTCTCCACTGGTCTTCTCTGCACCTGATGGGTTTGTGGCCTACATATTGCAATTATCCTCACATTTATTGGATACTTGCTCTTGTCCAGGTAATATGGCAGGTTCTGAGGAGGCAAAAACTAATAGGGCCTCCACCCTAGGACCTAAACATCTGAGGGAACCGACATCCCCATAACTCATGGCATGCCCAGCCAGCTGCATGAGCTGGAGTTTATACTGCTTCAGAAACAGAGGAATTAATGTGGGATTTTTAACATTTCTCAGCCAAAAAGTGGGGGAGGGAGTCATTTGGATTGTTCCTATGTATGTGACAGAAGAGGAATGTTCTGTCCCCAAAGGAGATATCTAAGGACATGATATTCTATGCAAAGCTGCCGATTATTGCATGCTGTCTGGTATATTAGGCCACAGCACACCTTTATAAGCCAATGCCCTTGACTGTTGTATTTCCAGAAGTGCTGTGCTCTGTCTAACTCTGCTCCCACTCCTATGGGTTATCTCTCAAGCAAACGGGCAAGGGGGTGATGAAGACCGTCTTTGAGCCTCAGTTATAAGGGCCTAGTGCTGGCTTTTTAAGGAAAGCATCTTACATACATCATCTCTTACAACTCTGACACAAAGCCAGTCATCGTAATTCTGAAATAAAGGGAAAAAGGAAATAAAACTTGGCATCTTTGATTTCTGTTTTCTGTATACATGTTTGCATTTGTGTAGTCATGCATTTATTTACTTTATAATTAGAGCTTGGTAACTTCAGTAGCGGTTTTTGAGTAGAGGTATATTTTCATTGTTGCAGTTGAAATTAAAAGTGGAGAGGACACTGAAATGACCTAATCTGTTTCTGCCCCCTCTAGACAGGGGTGTGTGTTTTAAAGACAATATCCAGAGAGAACAGGCACCTGGGTTCTCCACCATTGATATGCTGGTGCCCACTTCCATGTGGATTATATCCTGACACTGTTTAAGTACAAAGAGGGCATTGGATTCTCTGTGACCTGGGAAATTCCCAGGCCGCCCGGTTTTGATCTCTGTCCCCTGTTGCATAGGGGGTATCGGGTTTAGTTGTTTGGTAGTTTGGTGTGGGCAGGATGCTGAGCCTGACCTGTGGGTGAAAAGAGGGGTTTGCCTCCTACTTCTTTGTCCTCATTAGTGACTTCCCTCTGCTTAAGCCTCTGGACTGTGCATTGTCACCCCACGGGAAGCTGAATGGGATTGACCAAATTGGCTTAATCTGAGTATATTTAGAAAGTAAATCTGTTAATCTGAATTAAAATGGCTTATCATATTCAAAATGAAATGTCCAGAGAGAACAAAGTCTGTATTCACGGTAGACATGCAACGTATTTTTGACAGAACACCTTTCCATGAGCCAGAGATTTTCATCCCTGTTCCTTCCCACAGGGGAGAACTGTGCCTCGTCTTGTCTTGGAAGAGACAAGGACATCCAGCTTTCTAAGGATGAGGGCAGTACTCTCATTCATGACCTAGTTTCTTCGAAAAGCATTGCCTTCTCAGGCTCCCTGTAACTGTCCTAGGACCTAGCATTTCTTTTTCTTTTTCTTTTTTTTAATTTTTTATTTTTTTAAAGATTTTATTTATTTATTTGACAGAGAAAGACACAGCGAGAGAGGGAACACAAGCAGGGGGGAGTGGGAGAGGGAGAAGCAGGCTCCCCGCCGAGCAGGGAGCCCGATGCGGGACTCAATCCAGGGACTCCAGGATCATGACCTGAGCCGAAGGCAGTCGCTTAACCAACTGAGCCACCCAGGCACCCGGACCTAGCATTTCTTATGTTCGCACGTAATCCGACGTTCTCTGAGCCATTACTAAGCTTCAGAAATGATCCAGAACTCAACTAATTAACTTGTTGCACCATAAGTGAACGATGATGGGGAGGCATTTATAAATGCATGGTTTTATTTCTTTGACAACATTTTGGACATGGCATTCGCTGTGTTCGTCACATCATTTCTCAGTGAAATCCCTTGGGAATCCTGGGATTTTATGCCTTTTGGTGAACACAACATTGTGTTTAGGACAATAGAACAATGGCTAAAAGGATTGAAGGGATTAAAGCCTGTGTTCAACTTCTGATGGTAACTTTTTGTTCAATCCTTGCTTAAGGCAAAGGAAAAAGAAGCGCTTTGGGTATTCTTCTTTTCTTCAATGTGTACACACCTATGGAGTGGGGCCTTGCACCCCCGAGGAAGGTGCCCGGCTTCCGGGCCAGATACTGGCCCCGCCACTTATTCATGCGCGGTGGGACCTCAAACCACTACTCTGAGCATTGCTTTCCTCAGGGGAGTTGGACAGGGTGACAGCAGTCTCTGCTTCCTAGTGGGGCTGAAGCCAAATTGTGCGGCCCCAACCAAAGTAGGTAATACAGACTGTCTCACCTGTGCTGACTGTTCCACAGGCAAAAGATAGTTCTAAAAGTAGTTGTTTCCCCATATTTTATCCAAACCCTAATCCACCCTCTTGCGTTGTCTCCACACTACCTCTTGTCCTTCTCATGAGCCACAACACCCAAAATGGTGTGTAGAAATTGATCACGGCTAAGAACGTGGGTGTTGGCTGGAGTGGTGTGATGAGATTCGAAGATTGCTGGAAAATCATTCAGCTTTTGTTTGCTTGTTTGCTTGAGTTGTAGTTTATTTCTAGTTTTTCCTTATTTTTAGTCACCTAAGGGCCGTGGTCTACTTTGATGGGCGAGCAAGGCAGAGAACCAACCTCTTTATGTTCTTACCCACTCTGCTGTTATGTAGCTATATCATTGTAAATGTAGTGTAGTGGAAGCTATAATTGGAATAATGAAACTATTTGCCATGATGTTATGTAGATTTTGTTTCAATGTGAGTTTGTTTTTTCCCTTTAATCACCATATCATTGAGTTTAAACCAGGTTAATTTAGGAGGGAAAATATTTAGAATAGACATTAAAATAAATTACTGCTACAATCAAAGATAAAGTTGTATTTAATTATCCCCTTCTCTGGTTATATTTAGATGGGATCTAACATTCTACTGGATGTGTCATCTACACTACAACCTTACATCATTGAGCAGAGATCAGATATTTCAGAGTTTCTCTCTACCTTAAGATTTACAATTAAAATATATAATTCTAAGAAAATAACATTAAATATACTTCCATTGCAAGTCATCTAATAATTTTACAAAGTTCAAGTTAAAATGAAGAAGAAAGCAAGCCCCAAAGGGTGAGGGTTTCTAATTTGGCTTTGCCTTTATCTTAATTTCAGAGCATGAAATTACTTCCTTGATATTAAATCAAATTCAATAAAAGTGATAAACTGAGGGCATTGATTTCTTGTTGAAAGAAATAGAACAACATCATAATTAAAAGTGGACAAACATATGTTCAAAAAAGGTGATTATTATTGGTGTCATAACAGTGATACCACTGGATTGGCCAGAGGGCCCTGAGAACAAATGTCAATTATACACCTTGGCTCCACAGCCTGTTGCTTTATGGGCATTGCGGGAGGGACCGAGCTCTTCATAACTGTCCTGACAAGCAAATAAACCAGGTCATTTATTTATTTTTTTAAAAATTTTATTTTATTATGTTAGTCACCATACATCACATCATTAGTTTTTGATGTAGTGTTCCATGATTCATTGTTTGTGTATAACACCCAGTGCTCCATGCAGAACGTGCCCTCTTTAATACCCATCACCAGGCTAACCCATCCCCCAACCCCCCTCCCTTCTAGAACCCTCGGTTTGTTTCTCAGAGTCCATAGTCTCTCATGGTTCGTCTCCCCCTCCGATTTCCCCCCCTTCATTTTTCCCTTCCTTCTCCTAATGTCTTCCATGCTAGCACTGCCATAAAATGAAGATGTGCAGAACATCATGTTCGTGCAAATGCGACTTTGCACAGAACCTGTTCTTTTGTTTTATTTTTATGTTTTAAATTTCATTTTTGGTTTTGCAGTAACTGTACCCTATTCTGCCTGTACAGAGAAACACTCTGGAGATGAAACAAAGGTGACCCTTATGTTCTTATAGCTATTTTATTTGGGAGTCTGGAGGGTGATAGATTTTGTAGATTTTCCTTAACCAGGGAATAAAAACCTTCCATTGAGATAACTCACAATACTGTGCAATCATTCAGTTAAACACTTGGAAGATTATAACATTTGGCATCTTACTTCCAGAAGGATCTCATCTTCAGTTGGTTGATGAAGGACCACTTCCCACCCAAGATACACCATAGGGTTCATTCCATGGTCATGGTCATGATCCTCCTGCTTTCAAACACCCACTCCTCTTCCTTTGTACCACCCACCAACATCTTTAGGAAGGACACTTCTTCTTCCCCCCCTGCATTTGAGTAAGGGAAGGACAATGAAAATACTTATAAATATTTGGCCATCAAGAGAACAAAGTATAATTTGAAAGACAAGAGATACAAGCTATTATTTGTTGAGTGAGTGAGGTTCTGTCACAAAGATTACCCTCCTAATACACAGCAAGAGGAACCTGCCATCCAGGGAGGTGAGGCTACTCAGCCAAGCGTTCGAAGCCCAGAGTGTTAAATAGAATGTAGCACAGAGTGTGTGTCTGTGGCTGTCTTTATTCCAAGCTCCTGGGGTGCCTGCAGGGCTCAGTCGGTGAAGCATCTGCCTTCAACTCAGGTCCTGATCCTGGGGTCCTGGGATTGAGTCCTGCATCGGGCTTCCTGCCCAGTGGGGAGACTGTTTCTCCCTCTGCTGCTCCCCCTGCTTGTGCTCTCTCTGTCTCCCTCTCTCTCTCAAATAAATACAATCTTTAAAAAATAAATAAATAAATAAAGCCCAAGCTCCTTCCCTCCCTCTCCTCCACTTATGGCAATAATTAGCTAATGATCAAGTGCTACAATTAACTTATAATATTGTGTATCCAGAGCAGATTACAACCATTTTTAGGGAGAGGGTAAGTATGCTTCTCCAGGAAAGGCCTCTGGGATTTTACTATGAAATTTTGTATCTCCTGGGGTGAAGCGTCCATGTATCAGCTCCTTCAGATCAGATGATGAACCCTCATCTAGTTTGTTTTTCTCACCCTGCATGATGATGCATGAAAACAAGTTTGAAGCTTATTGATTAAGCCCAACAACTCAATATCAAGATATAAAATATAATCCATTTCCAGGATATAAAACAGAGGGGCATTTTTGTCTGTTTCAGTTACATTAAGCTGTTGGTGAATTTGTGACTAGGGTTTATCAACTTTTTGCAGTATATGTAGTATTATCAAAAAGATTTTGTCTGTACTTATCAATATGGATATCTGGGTGAATTTTATTAACAAATATTTATTTTCAAGAGCTTCAAACACATAATTACAAAACTATAACTGAGATGAAATTCAACTTTATTCCTTCTTAGTGAGGTTATTTCCTAAATATATTTTATGTAATTTATTTTTAGGACTTTTGATAATAAATATATTAGGTATGAAAGAGTTGGCTATAAATATTTAACTCTTTTTCAAATCAATTTGTTAGAGGAACTATATATGTGACAAACATTATCAAGTCATTTTTAGTAGGATTTTTCAGCAGAGATAATGATTATGATATCAATCATATGAGAACTTCCTAAGATCTTCAGTGTAGGTGCCAGCTAAATTACAATAACTAGATATTGAAAAAATATGACATTTGGGTGGAAAGAAATCTCTAAGATTATGTGCTCAAAAAATATATAATATGTGTGTGTGTGTGTGAATTGATGAAAAGTGAGGGAATAATACTATATTATAATCCACATTCTTGAATAAATGAGATTATTAGCATGCATATGATCATTAGACAATAAAATTATCTCATAAACACTGAAGTCTAGATTTGAAAGCAGTTCAAGAGGTAGCATAGAGTTCATAGAGGCTTGATACTGATGGATGAGGCTCTGCAAGAAAAATTTTACCAGATAAACAATTCAAGAAAACTTCAACCCTGATGCACCTGTTGCCATTGTTCTATTTTAACATCTACTTGATGGTTATAATTACAAGGCTCCAGCACAAAGGATATCTTAGTGGATACCAAAATATGTGCTGGGTCTTTTACTGATTAATCCCGGGAGCAACCAGATCATTACATGAAGACTCATAGCATCCTAATTTTCTCCTGACAAGCTCAAGTGGAGGGCTTTTAAGGAGCTTAGCGTGGTTATTCTGAAGGCAGAACGTTTTGTGGTAGAACTTTCCTGCACTAGGACTGACACATGAACTGAGCCGCTTCACTTTAAGCTGTACCCCAAGTTCCTACACAGCGGTGACCTGATACCTAGAGTGACATATTGTTGCCTTTTTATCCATTTCCGTACGCACCCTGCTTGTCAAAACAGACAGGGATATATTTTGGTGACGTGTTTGTGTTAAAAAAAATAATAATAATACCATGACAGCATCTCAAAGGCAGTCCTGAAAAAGTCTGCAGAATGGGGAGTGCACAGGTATTTTTCTGTACAAAAGTAATGAAACAAAATTAGTTTCTTCCTTTTGACATTCAAGCAAGTTTGATTATTTTTACTAATTAGGTAGCACCTTAACTTAAGGCTAATAAGCTTTATCATAGACTTTAGATACATTAAACAAAGATTACGTAAGACTTTGCTCAAATCTTCCCATGGTCCACGCTCTTCGGTATCACAGGCTACGGACATCCCACTCATAACCCTCCTTCCTTAACTGACCATTTGTCATTCTTACCACCTGCCAAAATAAGTCTGCTTCTTTTATGCTTATTACATATTGCTTATGCTCTGTGTGTTGCTTTATTATAATTGCCAGAGTACAAGATTTAAAAAAAATTGTTTACCGATATATTCCAGATGCCTAGAAAAATGCCAATTACATAGCTACAGAATGACCAATAAATATGTATTAAATGAACACATAAAATGTTTATGCAGTTAATAGCAACAACACAGCAACTCCTGAGAACCTCTGAAATTTGTCTGTTTCCAGTGAGAATTCATATTTGGAACTATGTCACTTTTTGGATAAATAGTTATGTGAAGAATACAAATATATAGTCAATTATTTTCAATTATGAACTAAAAGGAAAACGATTCCAGGTATGGATTTATAAACTTATAAATCTCATTTATTTCTCATTTTTGTGCAGCTAAAGAACAAAACACCATTGAATCACAGATAAACATTTATTTTTGTATCCTTCTGATAAATACTAAAATTGGAAAATATTAAGCCAAAAATTAAAGGTTTTTAAAACATCTTAAGGAGAACAATTTTAGCATCAGACCTTTGCATCATCTTTGCAATTTGGGACACAACTTGGATTCACTTTATATTCATTTGATTTCCACAAATAAATATTCTAAGTCCAACAAGTGAATTATGTATAGGAACTTCATACAGTTGAATTTATTTTCATGTAATATCTTTTAAAGTGACAGTAGTTCCTTTTATGATGTGTTCTAGCTCCATCTCTGGTACCAAGATGTTACATGACCTTAAACAGTATACTGCCTTTCAGGGCATCATTTTGTACCCCCCAAAATGTGGGGCGCAATCTCCACGCCCTCCAAGGTTCTTTCTGCTTCTGTGATTGATTATGCGTCTCTGTATCTTAACACTTCACTGATTGTGTGTCTTTTTATTTTACTATATGTGATTGTGTTTTTATATCAAAACACCTAATATTACAAATGTGTCTGGATCCACTTTTAATTTACCATTTCTACATTTAGAAAAAGTGAACATGTTCTATTGGTTAGTTTTAGAATTAGACATGATCTCTTAGACTCTATGTTATCAATCTATTAAAAATATTACATATCATGCACTATACTGTACTAACATGACAGATATCTTTAATAAAAGATATGTTATATTTATAAATATGTACTTTATAAGTTAAAGACAGAAAATATTTCTGTCATGATTTCCTTGGAACTATACTTTCTAAAGGAAATTACTCTCATTTATCAGGAGCCTGCTTTGTTCTACTGAGTTGGGTATCATACTTCCAACATCTTATTTACAGAGAAAAGTTAGAGTTGCTAAAAACAAAACAAAACAAAAAACAAAACAAAAAAAACTGACAAATTTAAGGACCATATTTTGTTAATATTAGTTTAGATGATAGCTTAGTTATCTTGCCCCAAATATGAACTTAGATACCTTGTCCCGGAGCCAACACAATAAACTTTCCATTTTTCAATAATTGAAATATAATGCTAAACAAATTATTGATATTTCAATTATTTTGCCCCAAAATTTATTTCAGTCTTTTCCAAAAAGCCAAATCATTGCAATGTGAAATACATTACCCTTGCATTTGTGAATAAATGAACATATTGAATGTGTACAGGAAGAAGGATTTTTAATGTCAATTCTTTTATTCCTCAGGTGTAACTGTGCTAGTATACATATTTACATATATTTATTGTTCAGGTTGGTTAAAACTTCTTTTTTATTAAAACTAACCACAACATTTTTATGCTTTATTTCCATATTTCTTGTGAAATTGGAAGAATTAGCTTTCAAATGATCCAATAGTATCTGGACCTAAAAACCATTGAGAGTATTTTAATACACATTTAATGAGAAGTACAGTTTTTAATGATACAGTCACGCTTTATGTTGGTTTCTGTATGTGAGAATATATAAGGTGAATTATAAAAATGATATCAGTACTGGAAGTTATGAGGAAATATTTGATGGGTAACAAGTAGTTTTGCCTTAATTGCATAACTATCACTCAGATTCACATTTGAAAGTGCACTTGACTCATCACTTCCTTTTATTAACAGGAATTTGCACTGTCATGTTTCTGAATACCGTGCACATGACCTACAAATAAGGTAAAGTACAACATATTTTGTTTTATGTTGAAGTTACACATAAAGCATCTTGTCAGTAGTTGAGTAACTGAGAGTTGTGCATCATAAAGAAAATCATAAGTAAATTGTGGGTTTGGGGGTCCAAGTTATAATCATCATCGATATGTTGGCAATTTGTGACTGTTCTTTTGTTTTACTGAAAACCCACTTGCATGGAGATATCTACCATTTGCTGCTTATTCTCTCATGTTAGTTGTTTGCAGCAAACTAAAAATGCTTGATTGACTTAGTTTCTCTGCCATCCAGCAAAGACTTTCTTGCTAAGCATCATGAGGCAGCTGTGATGCAGCCACTGATCCACCTCATGTAGACACATCTGTCCAATCCAACGGCCACAAGGACAAAAGCAGGGAAGTGTAAATTTCCCAGGGCTAGGAGAAACATAAAATCGACAATTGTGAGTGTGGAACAATGTTAAGAAAGTGAAAAGAGTCCACTTAAAAAAAATACGTGGTTCTCTATTCTCAATATCGTATTGGTTTACCTGCGTCATTAAAAACTGAGCAATGTTATTGAACTGACATAGGATCTGAGACAATAAATTAATGGTATACATTTTGTTTATCCCTTTATATATACTGGGGGCAGATTTTGTATGTAACAGCGAAAACATTTTGATATGCAAATCCATTCACTTTGGCTCTTTTTCTCTCTGAAGAGGCTCTCATCAGTGTACTTCTGGCTCTCATCCATTAATAAGAAGGAAGGAGCAGGGCAGGGCAGAGATGTCCTTACCTGAAAAGCAAATGCCCCTGGTTAAGGGTCTGGCTTCTCAGAGAGCTGGATGGCAGGAAACACGCTTGTTTGAAAGGTCCTGTTGGAGTGACCTGGGGTTCAAGTTACAAGGACCTGCGTTACGTTATTGCTCAGAAAGCAAATTATGTCTTGGTCTCAGAAATAAATCAAGGGACAGGCATCACAGTTCAATATGTTAGTCATGTTTTCATTCTTAGCTTCTCATCAGAACTTTCAAAAAAGTCTGGGTGGAAGAAGTTGGGATCTTTCCAAGCCTTGTATTTCTCAGCTATATCTCTTCTGGTTTTGGAAGGAGGCAGGATTAGATGTGAATACACATATTTCTAATTGAATATAGTAAGATAAAATTGAAAATTGGATGAAAAATAACTGATTTGCATTTATATTCAATTGTTTTGTTTCTTGAAAAATATCCTTTGATACCAGTGGCTATTTTTGCAATTAATTTATCACTGTTGATCATATAAATTTAAAAGAACGGTAGAATGATATGTGTGATTAAAAAAAAATTCCCTGGGCATATTCAGCTTGTCTTTTCTAGTGACATCTACCTCAAAATAAGAAGTCATTATTCCTTCAATCTGTGACATGATTAATAATGAAAGTAGAAAACATCTTGCAATAAAACAATCCCAAACTAACCCACCTAAGTTTTTGCCTTCTTCAGGAATCCTATTAGTGACATAATACAGGGACATAATGCATGATACAGAATGGATTTGCATATGCTATTAGTGACATAATACTAGTCTGACAAATGAAGTGTAATGCAGAGTGTTTGTAATGCAGAGTGCCCAAACTTTCTCTAAGGTCTTACTCAGAGAACAGTACTTACAGAAGGAGAGTAGTGATGAAAGAATTTACTCAGTGTTGAATCTGTCCCTTGTCTTCGAGGTATTTGTCTGAGTTTACAATGAAAGCTCATCCAGACACTCAGCTCAAGAATTGCTATGTCTTCGACAGTCTTCTGTCTGTGTGTTTGGACCAATCTTCTCACTGCCTGTGTGGCAGTGGGTATGAATAATCTGTAGAAGTATAATTGTCTACATAGTAAATCTAGGATTTCTTTTGGATGCACTCTTTTGTTACTGACTTTTAGGAGAGGAAAGAGGAATTAAGAGTATCCACAACCCAAATGATCCGTATGTGCCGTTGCTCTACGCTTATTAGGATAAAAGTGAATATACATTGTGCTTATTTTTTACTGCTCATTCTAAGAAGCTGTCTTTGTAGGCCTATTTTTATGTCTCATATTTAAAAGATAAAGCAATGCACATCATGTTTTCTTATCTGAATTTTTATTCTTGATTCTGTTGTCGGAGTGATGAATATGTATAGATAGGCACCTAGCAAGAGAGTTTCTGAAAGTGATGGAGATAAAGAAATGCTTAGTATTCTCAGTAACAGATAAATGAAAAGGAAATGTGTTACATTGGTATTCAGTTCTTTTTAATCAGTGCTTCCTAAGGCAGGCTTACAGAGCTTTTTAGAATATTTGACATTCACTACTTCTCATAGGCAAGCTCAGAGGACATTAACCAAGCAGAATGTAACTGCTGTGGCTAATTCCATCTGTCCCATTTTGAAATAGTTCATTATAAGCAGCTTTCCTTCAGGGCGCCTGGGTGGCTTAGTCAGTTAGGCATCTGACTCTAGGTTTCAGCTCACGTCATGATCTCGGGGTCATGAAATCGAGCCCCGAATCAGGCTCCAAGCCCAGTGTGGAGTCTGCTTGTCCCTCTCCCTCCCCCTCTGCTCCCTACCCCTTGCATGCATATTCTCTTGCTCTCTCTTTCTCAAATAAATAAATAAATAAATAAATAAATAAATAAATAAATGCTTAAAAAATCCTTCATTCACGTGTCATATTTTTTATTTCTTTATAGACCTTGGTTTCTAGTTGACCATTAGGATACTGGATTTTTAACACAGATAACCACCATCTTCATTCCATGTCAGTTACCAGTTGCAACATAGACAACCACATACCAGATATTTGAATTCCAGAATGTTTTTTTTTTCTTTAAAGATTTTTAAAATTTATTTATTTGAGAGAGAGACTAAGAGAGAGAGCACATGAGAGGGGGGAGGCTCGGGACGGTCAGAGAGAGAAGCAGACTCCCTGCCAAGCAGGGAGCCCGATGCGGGACTCGATCCAGGGACTCCAGGATCATGACCTGAGCCGAAGCAGTTGCTTAACCAACTGAGCCACCCAAGTGCCCTGAATTCCAGAATGTTTTGATGAAGTTTAACCTCCAGCTAAGTCTGATAACCACTTGATTCTGTGTCTCCTTTCTTTAAAATATATTTATTTATTTATTTGTCAGAGAAAGAGAGAGAGCACGAGCAGGGGGAAGGGCAGGCAGAGGGAGAAGCAGACTCCCTGACGAGAAGGAAGCCCAATGCAGGGCTTGATCCCAGGACTCTGGGATCATGACCTAAGCCAAAGGCAGGAGCTTAACTGACTGAACCACCCAGGAGTCTCATGTGTCTCCTTTCTTCTGGGTTATATCCTCCACCCCAAGTGTGACTAGGGCATGTTACCTTTGTTGTGCCTTATGTTGTTTGTAAAGTGACTTCCAGATTCTGCTATACCTGCCCTGCCCATCCCGTGGGGCCTCCTTCGCCTGGCTTAAAAGCTTTTCCCTACACATTGTAACCTTGCTAACCCAAAGTCATTTGACCCTTTTTATACAGTAATGGAACTCCATAAATGCCTACCTGTTATAAATCCCTTATCTTTTAATAGCACTGAATAATACATTACTTTATTGATGCACATAATTGTCCACTGACTTTGTATTGTACTAACGTTGTCTCACCAGCTATATGGCAAATTTCTAGTGGGATTGTCCATGTTTCTATGAGAAAAGATGAAATAAAAAGGCTTCTGAAGCTAAATACTCCAAGTGGCCATGTCCTAGGCATATGCTTTACAAAAGTAGTTGCTCAGAAATTGATGATTTATTAAAAGAGGTGTCTTCTTATGAGAAGCTGATGAAAAAGTTCTTACAAATTTGGTTTTGCAGTGATCGGACATGAGAACCTGTGCTGAGAGGACATAGGTTTGACAGATCACAACAAAATAACTTACCTGGAATTTATAATTGGTCTTCTCTACAAAATTACATCCTGAGCATCTGTCCAGAACCTGATTTGATTTGATGGATTGTTTGGAGTTCCGTCCATATCCAGAAATGCCATAACATTTTCACCAGCAAAAAATATGGATTCATGTATTTTATATCATCATGGAGGCTTTTACTCTTTATTTTGTAAAAGGAGGAATAGAGAATGTTTAGCTACCCAACTCCTTTTTAGTATTTATTAATTTGGGGTTATAAACTTCATTGTTCTTCTTTTTTTACTAATATTTAAAAACCTTTTCATAGACACACACACAGGGAAGTTAGCCTGCTCACAGAGAAGTTACTTAACAGCTGTGAGCCATCAGTGAGACTGTGGGAGGCAGAAATTGGGTCTGGGAGTACTTACCTCACACAACTGATACACAGATTGACTATTGTTACTGTAACTAAAGAGCTTAATGAAATGTCTGGCACTTAGCAAATGCTTAATAGACAGTATATTCAATGAATAGCAATCACAGAAACATTGTTAAAATTCTCATTTTCGGGCGCCTGGGTGGCTCCGTTGGTTAAGCGGCTGCCTTCGGCTCAGGTCATGATCCTGGAGTCCCTGGATCGAGTCCCGCATCGGGCTCCCTGCTCGGCAGGGAGTCTGCTTCTCCCTCTGACCCTCCTCCCTCTCATGCTGTCTCTCATTCTCGCTCGCAAATAAATAAAATCTTAAAAAAAAAAAATTCTCATTTTCAGGGTATCATGACATATTTTTCTAATTATTTTTAAACTCTCAATTATCAATTACCTTTTTTGCTCTTCAGTTTTTAGAAAGGATGTCTTATTCTTTTATTTCTTCTATACATCTCAAAATGTCTTTTTCTTATAAGCATAATGACGTATTTGCTGGAATAACGTTTTTAAGCTGAAACTTCATTTCTCTTATGAGTTCTGTATATGGTTGCCTAGCATATTCCAGTGTCTAATGATGTAGAGTTTAGGTGCCAATCCAATTCTTATATCTTTGGGTGTTTTTCCCTCTGAAGCTTTTATCTTTCTTTATCTTTCATTGACATTTGAAAATTGCAAAAGGATGTGTCTTGTGTAATACTTCTCATTAAGTTAGTCTGGAAACACTCAATTTTTTAAAATGTGATCTTCTTTAAATGAGGAAAGTTTCTTTTGTAATTATCTTTTTCCATGTTCTTTTGGTTCTGTTCCTTTTTCTTTACTTTCTCTAATTATAGATTGAATCTTCCAGATCAGTCTTCCATCTCATTTTTTTCTTTCTTTATTGGTTTATTCTCTACCCTTTTGCTTTGAATTTCTGGGAAATTTTACTGCATTATATTCTGTTAATATAGATGATTGTGTTCTTTCTTCCAACTGTTCTTTATTGTTTTTTTTTCTTGAGTTTTAATTTGGCAACCTCGCTTTCCTTTGTTACACTATCCTTCATGAATTTATATTATTCTTATACCTAGATCACATGATTTTACTGACAAAAGTGAACCTTAGATCTGCAGAGAAAATGAAATTCTCCTCTTGAGGCTGTAACTCATTTGAAGTACATTTTAAGCCTTCATGTCTTATTAGCTAGAATAAATAAATAAATAAATAAACCCATCTAAATTTAATTTACCCAACTATGCAATATTCAATCTCTCTTGGATAAAAAGCAAACAAAAGGCACTAAAATTCAGAGCTCCCCTCTCCCTGACAACAGATTTGTGTGTGTATGTGTATGTGTTTGTTTTTTTGTTTTTTTGACAGGGCTTCCACATTCAGTTCTCAAGGATGTTTGTTTGCATTTGTCACTCTTCCGTCATCATGATTTTTCTTCTCACAAATACTGTAGATTAGAATGGGGAGGCCAAGCTTTTATTTCCCATCTTTTCTCTGTATCTGCCAGATGTGGGAGCAGTAATAATCAGAAGTGGGGTCACTAGCTCTGAATCCTTATGTTCAGCTGCTTTTATGCTAAGCTGAGTGTGGAGATCATTCTCTCCCAACACAGTGACACAACTCCCAAGGCTACTGACTCCTTCTATCAGACCAATTTATAAGTTAGAAGCTGAAATTCGTGTCCTTTCTCTCAGTATGCCCATCTGAAATATATTCCAAACTTTCCAAAACATTCTGAGGTGCTGGGTAGACCAGAAATGATGTTCTAGTACCCAGAAGACATGAGAGAAGCTCACAAGTATTATTCAGTTATCTCATGAATTTCTTAGAGTGGTAAATAATTTCTTTTTCAATCACCTCTTCTATTTCCTATAGTGAATCAGTGTCAAGAGGAATGCTCATTTCCTTTTTTTTTTTTTTAGCCATTAAAAATCTGACTTTTATTCCAGAAAAGCTTTTGATAGTAGTTTGTACTACACTTGGTGATATTTTTCAATTTTTTTAATTCTTATGTTAATCCCCATACATTACATCATTAGTTTTAGATGAAGTGTTCCATGATTCATTGTTTGTGCATAACACCCAGTGCTCCATGCAGAATGTGCCCTCCTCAATACCCACCACCAGGTTAACCCATCCTCCCACCCCCCTCCCCTCTAGAACCCTCACTTTGTTTTTCAGAGTCCATCGTCTCTCATGGTTCGTCTACCCATCCGATTTCCCCCGCTTCATTCTTCCCCTCCCGCTACCTTCTTCTTCTTCTTCTTTTTTTTTTCTTAACATATATTGCATTATTTGTTTCAGAGGTACAGATCTGAGATTCAACAGTCTTTCACAATTCACAGCGCTTACCAGAGCACATACCCTCCCCAGTGTCTATCATCCAGTCACCCCATCCCTCCCACCCCACCCCCACTCCAGCAACTCTCAGTTTGTTTCCTGCAATTAAGAATTCCTCATATCAGTGAGAGCATATGATACATGTCTTTCTCTGTTTGACTTATTTCACTCAACATAATACCCTCCAGTTCCGTCCACATCGTTGCAAATGGCAAGATCTCATTCCTTTTGATGGCTGCATAATATTCCATTGTATATATATACCACTCTTCTTTATCCATTCATCTGTTGATGGACATCTTGGCTCTTTCCACAGTTTGGCTATTGTGGACATTGCTGCTATAAACATCGGGGTGCACGTACCCCTTCGGATCCCTACTTTTGTATCTTTGGGGTAAATACCCAGTAGTGCAATTGCTGGATCATATGGTAGCTCTATTTTCAACTTTTTGAGGAACCTCCATACTGTTTTCCAGAGTGGCTGCACCAGCTTGCATTCCCACCAACAGTGTAGCAGGGTTCCCCTTTCTCCGCATCCCTGCCAACATCTGTCATTTCCTGACTTGTTAATTTTAGCCATTCTGACTGGTGTGAGGCGGTATCTCATTGAGGTTTTGATTTGGATTTCCCTGATGCCGAGCGATATTGAGCACTTTTTCATGTGTCTGTTGGCCATTTGGATGTCTTCTTTGGAAAAATGTCTTTTCATGTCTTCTGCCCATTTCTTGATTGGATTCTTTGTTCTTTGGGTATTGAGTTTGATGAGTTCTTTATAGATTTTGGATACTAGCCCTTTATCTGATATGTCATTTGCAAATATCTTCTCCCATTCTGTCGGTTGTCTTTTGGTTTTGTTGACTGTTTCCTTTGCTTTGCAAAAGCTTTTTATCTTGATGAAGTCCCAATAGTTCATTTTTGCCCTTGCCTCCCTTGCCTTTGGCGATGTTTCTAGGAAGAAGTTGCTTCGGCTGAGGTCAAAGAGGTTGCTGCCTGTGTTCTCCTTTAGGATTTTGATGGACTCCTGTCTCACATTGAGGTCTTTCAACCATTTGGAGTCTATTTTTGTGTGTGGTGTAAGGAAATGGTCCAGTTTCATTCTTCTGCATGTGGCTATCCAATTTTCCCAACACCATTTGTTGAAGAGACTGTCTTTGTTCCATTGGACATTCTTTCCTGCGTTGTCAAAGATGAGTTGACCATAGAGTTGAGGGTCCATTTCTGGGCTCTCTATTCTGTTCCATTGATCTATGTGTCTGTTTTTGTGCCAGTACCATGCTGTCTTGATGATGACAGCTTTGTAATAGAGCTGGAAGTCCGGAATTGTGATGCCGCCGGCTTTGCTTTTCTTTTTCAACATTCCTCTGGCTATTCATGGTCTTTTCTGCTTCCATACAAATTTTAGGATTATTTGTTGCATTTCTTTGAGAAAAGTGGGTGGTATTTTGATGGGGATTGCATTGAATGTGTAGATTGCTCTAGGTAGCATTGACATCTTCACAATATTTGTTCTTCCAATCCATGAGCATGGAACGTTTTTCCATTTCTTTGTGTCTTCCTCAATTTCTTTCATGAGTATTTTATAGTTTTCTGAGTACAGATCCTTTGTCTCTTTGGTTAGATTTATTCCTAGGTATCTTATGGTTTTGGGTGCAATTGTAAATAGGATCGACCCTTAATTTCTCTTTCTTCTGTCTTGTTGTTGGTGTATAGGAATGTCACTGACTTCTGTGCATTGATTTTATATCCTGCCACTTGACTGAATTCCTATATGAGTTCTAGCAGTTTTGGGGTGGAGTCTTTTGGGTTTTCCACATAAAGTGTCATATCATCTAGAAAGAGTGAGAGTTTGACTTCTTCTTTGCTGATTTGGATGCCTTTGATTTATTTTTGTTGTCTGATTGCTATGGCTAGGACTTCCAATACGATGTTGAATAGCAGTGGTGATAGTGGACATCCCTGCCGCGTTCCTGACCTCAGGGGGAAAGCTCTCAGTTTTTCCCCATTGAGAATGATATTCGCTGTAGGTTTTTCATAGATGGCTTTTATGATATTGAGGTTTGTACCCTCGATCCCTATACTCTGAAGAGTTTTGATCAAGAAAGGATGCTGTACTTTTTCAAATGCTTTTTCTGCATCTATTGAGAGGATCATATGATTCTTGTTCTTTCTTTTGTTAATGTATTGTATCACATTGATTGATTTGTGGATGTTGAACGAACCTTGCAGCCCAGGGATAAATCCCACTTGGTCATGGTGAATCATCCTTTTAATGTACTGTTGGATCCTATTGGCTAGTATTTTGGTGAGAATTTTTGCATCCATGTTCATCAGGGATATTGGTCTGTAATTCTCCTTTTTGATGGGGTCTTTGTCTGGTTTTGGGATCAAGGTAATGCTGGCCTCATAAAATGGGTTTGGAAGTTTACCTTCCATTTCTATTTTTTGGAAGTTTCAGAAGAATAGGTATTAATTCTTCTTGAAATGTTTGGTAGAATTCCCCTGGGAAGCCATCTGGCCCTGGG
Organism: Neomonachus schauinslandi; assembly: GCF_002201575.2. Classification (NCBI taxonomy): domain Eukaryota; kingdom Metazoa; phylum Chordata; class Mammalia; order Carnivora; family Phocidae; genus Neomonachus; species Neomonachus schauinslandi. The sequence continues at coordinate 71,441,194 of NC_058408.1, forward strand.
CTTTTTTTTCGGGGGAGATTTTTTATGACTGCTTCAATTTCCTTAGTGGTTATAAGTCTGTTCAGGTTTTCTATTTCATCCTGGTTCAGTTTTGGTGGTTGATACATCTCTAGAAATGCATCCATTTCTTCCAGGTTATCTAATTTGCTGGCATAGAGTTGCTCATAATATGTTCTTATAATTGTTCGTATTTCTTTGGTGTTGGTTGTGATCTCTCCTCTTTCATTCATGGTTTTGTTGATTTGGGTCATTTCTCTTCTCTTTTTGATAAGTCTGGCCAGGGGTTCATCAAGCTTGTTAATTCTTTCAAAGAACCAGCTCCTAGTTTCGTTGATCTGTTCTACTGTTCTTTTAGTTTCTATTTCATTGATTTCTGCTCTGATCTTTATGATTTCTCTTCTCCTGCCGGGTTTAGGCTTTATTTTCTGTTCTTTTTCCAGCTCCTTTAGGTGGAGGGTTAGGTTGTGTACTTGAGACCTTTCTTGTTTCTTGAGAAAGGCTTGTATTGCTATATACTTTCCTCTTAGCACTGCCTTTGCTGCATCCCAAAGATTTTGAATAGTTGTGTTTTCATTTTCATTGGTTTCCATGTATTTTTTTAATTCTTCTTTAATTTCCTGGTTGACCCATTCATTCTTCAGTAGGATGCTCTTTAGCCTCCATGTATTTGAGTTCTTTCCCACTTTCCTCTTGTGATTGAGTTCTAGTTTCAAAGCATTGTGGTCTGAAAATAGGCAGGGAATGATCCCAATCTTTTGGTACTGGTTGAGACCTGATTTATGACCTAGGATGTGATCTATTCTGGAGAATGTTCCATGGGCACTAGAGAAGAATGTGTATTCTGCTGCTTTGCGGTGGAATGTTCTGAATATGTCTGTGAAGTCCATTTGGTCCAGTGTGTCATTTAAAGTCTTTATTTCCTTGTTGATCTTTTGCTTAGACGATCTGTCCATTTCAGCGAGGGGGGTGTTAAAGTCCCCCACTATTATTGTATTGTTGTCGATGTGTTTCTTTGCTTTTGTTATTAATTTACTTATATAATTGGCTGCTCCCATGTTAGGGGCATAGATATTTACAATTGTTAGATCTTCTTGTTGGATAGATCCTTTAAGTAGGATATAATATCCTTCCTCATCTCTTATTACAGTCTTTGGTTTAAAATCTAATTTGTCTGATATAAGGATTGCCACCCCAGCTTTCTTTTCGTGTCCGTTAGCATGGTAAATTGTTTTCCACCCCCTCACTTTCAATCTGGGGCTGTCTTTGGTTCTAAAATGAGTCTCTTGCAGACAGCATATCAATGGGTCTTGTTTTTTAATCCAGTCTGATAGCCTGTGTCTTTTGACTGGGGCATTGAGCCCATTTACATTCAGGGTAACTATTGAAAGATAGGAATTTAGTGCCATTGTATTGCCTGTAAGGTGACTGTTACTGTATATTGTCTGTGTTCCTTTCTGGTCTATGTTGCTTTTAGGCTCTCTCTTTGCTTAGAGGACCGCTTTCAAGATTTCCTGTAGGGCTTGTTTTGTGTTTGCAAATTCCTTTAGTTTTTGTTTGTCCTGGAAGCTTTTTATCTCTCCTTCAATTTTCAATGACAGCCTAGCTGGATAGAGTATTCTTGGCTGCATATTTTTCTCATTTAGTGCTCTGAATATATCTTGCCAGTCCTTTCTGGCCTGCCAGGTCTCTGTGGATAGGTCTGTTGCCCATCTAATGTTTCTACCCTTGTAGGTTACATATCTCTTCTCCTGAGCTGCTTTCAGGATTTTCTCTTTGTCTTTTATTTTTTATCTTTTATCTTTTATCTTTTATTTAGTTTTATTTTATTTTCCTATAGTTCATTGAAGAAAAACCTGAGCCTGAAACCAAAATAAGGAAAGGCCAACTCTATCCATATGAATGAAATTCATCAATTTAAATAGCATCACATGATAATCATTGTAAATACTCAAATGAAATTAATTTCTATCTCTTAATTTCCCCCAAATGAATGTCTTCTTATTGTGTTTTCTATTTAGACATGATTTTATCATTTATTTCCATTTAATTTAAAATTGTATCACATTACTTTTTTCATTTATATTTTCTTTATAGTCTTTTGAAACAGTGTTGACATGAAGCTATCTGACTTGGTTGTAAATGGACTTGCATATGAGTCAGTTAATGGGGAGCAGAAGAGGAATGTAGTTAGAATTTCAATGGGTAAACTTAAACACTTTATATCAAGTTCTATATGTAAATCTAGACACAATAAGAATAGGAGATATGCACATCTTTATAAAGTATCTCTTCACCATAGAAATTTTCATGTGACTTCATTAATAATTACAAAGGCCTGCTGTTGTAATGACCCCAAGGGGAGGAGAGCAGATATAGAGACTATGATTTATCAATTTAGATGTTCTGGCAGAATTTAATTCAGTCCAGAAGTACAGATGGAGTGATGTCCTAATTGATTCTCTGCCTATTCCTAGTTGTCTGATAACCTCTCAGTCAGATATGAAGATAAGCAGTGCATTTGTCTGAGCCCTGCCCCATCCTACTTCCTTGTGTAGCCCTCTTGGGAATTTCATTAGCAATTTGGAGTTCCAAACTAATAAGTGCGGTACAAAGGATATCTGCAATTTTTAAGAGAGCAAACTTTAAAAGACTCTTATTCAAGAGATTTATAAATATGTGAATATTTTATATTTTAAAATACACAGATTAATATTATAGTTTGTGTACACACAGAATTTGTAATTTAAGATATGCACACAGTTTTCTCTGTTACTTTAAGAAATGTGGAGAGAAATAGCAAAACCTGTGTATTTACTTGAAAGATCAGTCTCCCCAGAGTAACCGGAATATAGAAGAGGGGAAAAAAGGCCTGGCAAATATAGTAGCTAGATCATTCTTTTTAAAATTATTTTATTTTATTTTATTTTATTTTATTTTTTACCACTAGATCATTCTTGAGGTAAATAAGTACTGGAAGAAATAACTGCAAAATATCAATAATTCTTAGATATTTTTCCCGGTGCAGAACTGTAAAAACAGGAGTTTGATATTTCTCTTAAGTCAGATTTTAGACAGTTAATGAGAAAAACCAAGTCATTTAGTTCTATAAGCTTAGAAATCAATTTAAAGATGTTTTCATACATGAGGGAAAGCTATTCTAACTTTTAAAAAGTAAAATAAAGATGGAATATTTTCCCATTATTATACACAGATCATCATATTTATGTGGATCTTGAATTTACTGGCATTCATGTGAATTTCACTGAACTTACAGCTCAATGAGCAGTTTCTGTATTTACAATGTATAAAAACAATGCTAGAGAATAGAACTCATTGAACTCTGTTGTGAAAACAATGTCTTATTAAACTCACCGGCTGCTTCTGAGAGAGACGGAGACAGAGGGGGAGGAGGGAGGAAAGGCAGGAGGGAGACTGTGCAGGCAGCTCAATGGGTTCTTCTTGTGGTATGTTTAGGTGAAGTTAGTCATCTCCTAAATACTCTGAGCTGTTGAAAATGTGTGAGTGTGACATTTCTTTTTATCATTTTTAAGGTAAGCATAAGTGGATGATCCAGTCTCATCAACCAGGGAGGGAAAATGCATTCACATTTTCTTTAACAGCCAAACTGTCATGTCCTTAAGGTCGTGTCCTTCCTTATTTAGGGACTTAGTCTTCACTGGGGTTTCTCTCACCACTTTTCTCCAAGGCTCCTACTTTTAAGATTCCAAATGTGTAGAATAGAGAGAAGCAAAACCACTACTGAAAAGTACCCTGTGTCTGTCTTACACTTAGCCAAATATGAACATATTTAGTATCTGGATGAGTATACAATTATTCTAAATTTGTATTATTTCCATATTAATTATATGTTTTACTACGTTTTTTATACCTTTGGGGTGTACCTGAGGAGTCCTTTTCTATTACTCTTCCCATTCCTTTCTTTGTTTATGCCTTCCTGCTGGGCTCTGTTTTCATCCTGCCAATCTCCCTGTGGCCAAAGCTAGCAAAACCCCACATGTTCTAAGCCATCACTTTCTTCCCAATGGAGTAGTTATAAAAGGAAAAAAGTCTTTTTTCACTGCTAATATCAGTAGCTTCGTATAGCATGAGTTTGGTGTGGTAGTATGACCTTGTAATAAAATTCAAAAGTTTTCCAAATAGCCTCCATTTTTCTATTGAGAGTTCAGTGTGATCTCAGTGCTCAATGAGAGTCAAGAGCCCAAAGTCCTTTGTTTTCCTCCCTCTTTCTTGAAGCCCTCACAAGTATGTAATTTCTCTCTGGAACCAGCGTGGGAATAGGACCATTACCAGTCTAGTGCATTCTTCTGCTTTTAGTCCAAGAGTCAATGGCCTTGGTCATATCCACTGAACTTTTAAATTTTTCAGTTCATTCATTCATTTATTGTGCCGGTTGCTGTGAGTGAAGCAAATGAGGACATCTATGCTCTTAAGGGGTTGACATTCTTGGAAGGAAGAGATTAAAATTTATCAATAAATGTCATAATGTTTCTAGGTACAGATATTGGTGTATATAATTATTAGTGCTGTTAGGGCAAACAAACAGAATAAAATAAATAGAGTCTGAGGGTGCCATTTTGTATAAAATTGGAGAATATCAATACCTCATTTAACATCAAATATGTCATTGCATGAAGACTTCAATGTATTTAACAACACTGAAATGGAAATGATAGAATAACTGTCTTGATATACAAATAATAGAATTCAGCTTAAGTTCTCAGAGCACCAGAATCATATTTAAATTCATATTACACTGAGAAAACTATTACTTTCAAGACATCTCACATAATTTGTCTCATCGCTTCAATACATCTCTTTGTAGTCCCGAGGCTCATTAAGTTGGCTTCTATCTGCAAACTGTTTGACACAGGGAACTTTAGGTGCTGGCCCATCACTGGTTCAACATTATGGAGAGAATCCATTTTCCTGAGATTCTGGTCTTGCAGGATTAAATATGTCTAAGGGCGATTTGTTCAAAGTCATAAATATGCACATACAGAGACACCCATTGTAGTATTCAGCCCATCCTGGCTCTGGATAGTGTTTGTTTTCATTCTACTTTTTATTTTACACAAAGTTGTAATAATCAGTGGCACTTTATTGGTTTTGGCTTTCTTCCTCCTCCAAACACTATTGAAGGTAGAATATAAATTAGTGTGTTTATTTGATTTAATGTGTCTCTTCACATTTAGTGTCAATAGATTTTCCTTTCTTTTTTTCTTTATCACCCCCCCACCCCGGATTGTCATTTGCCTTTTCACACCAGGCATTGTACTTATCTACCACCCAAACTGGTTAACATTTCAACACCGGAAATCCCATAGCTATAATAATACTACTCATTAAAAAAAAAAAAAAAAAAAGAGGGGGAGAGGTATTTAGGACATCCTTTTTCACTGCTTTCTTGTCACTCTTAGACTGAGGACCCCAACGTTCCAACTGCGATCATAGTAACAAAACTGATTTGAGTATATAATTATACGCTCTTGAGCTATACCAGATAATAAATCTCATAATGCTACCTCATTTTTAATCCAAATAATGTGTAACTAGATTATCCACTCTTTTTTTTCTCTAGTTATGAATAAAGTAATTTATTTCCAGGTAATAAATTAAGTTGAAACATAAAATGATTTTTTTTAATTTTAATTTTAATTTTTTTTTGAAACATAAAATGATTTTCCACCAGTGAGGACAACTTCTTCAATATTTCCCACTTATGTAAAATCATTGTGGTTAAAACAAAGCCATACTGACAGTTTACTCATTTTGTGTTTCCTTTTAGAATCTACCACTCTGAAAAACTGGCAATCAACTTTATTGACTGGTAGCTGAGTAAAGTCATGGCTAGGAAAAATAATTTGAAAGTTATATATATTTTTATTAGATAAAATATTTTATTTTAAAATAAGTTTCTTTTCACACTGAGAATCTCTATAGCATAATGAGGTTTGATAACACATAAAAATGCTAGAATCCACTTTATACATGACTCTTCCCCTTTTACCTGAAGGTAATTTTTCATATGTATATATCTGCTGGGATATATAAATATCGAGGTGAATGCTTCTTAGATAGCCATATTTTCTTCAAGATACCTCCTGTCATCTAAGTATAAAATTAGATTGGAGACATTATTCATTATTTCATCCCATCCCTGGGAAAAAAAATCCTCCCAATTTAACTAAATTAGATTCCAGGATACTTACACTAAAATATAAGAATATATACATTTACAACACCCATCTTATGAAAGTATCCAGTAGAAATTTATTCTAAAATTCATTTTCTTTAGAATAGCAATGGAATGTATATGATAGAAATTCTGAAATTGGTTTTATTTGTAGGTAATATTTTGGAACACATTTATTTATTTTATTCCAAAACTTTTCATCAAATGAAGCTTAAGTACTTTTAAAGGGCTGCAGTATAGTTTTGGAATATAAGCCACAATAAATTCAAGAGGATAGCTCTTGGCTTCAGTCTTCCCTGGGTGATTATTTGAAAGAAAGGAAAGTTTGGGTCCAGATAGAAAAAGAAAACAAACAAACAAAAAGCACTTCCTCTGAGGCCTTGAACACCAACTTAAGAAGTCAAACTCTTTCACAGAGGAAATTCCCCTGACAGCATCATTTAAAGCTGGTTTTCTACAGGTTCCGTTGTGTTTCATTGAACTAGATTACAAATCAAATCAATTTGGCATGAACTACATTTACTCTGAGGACAGCAGTGCTCCAAAGCTTCACAGCCTCCTTGAGGCATTAGGAGAGATTTAATTAAGTTCAGCGGTGTTTTTGTTTTTATTTTTATTTTATTTTTATTTATATTTATTTTATTTTTAAAAATTTTTTGAAGATTTTATTTATTTCTTTGAGAGAGACAGAGATAGTGAGGAAGAGCACAAGCTGGGAGGAGAGGGAGAAGCAGGCTCCCCCTGAGCAAGGAGCCCCATGTGGGGCTCAATCCCAGGACCCTGGGGTCCTGACCTGAGCTGAAGGCAGATGCTTAACTGACTGAGCCACCCAGGTGCCCCTGTTTGTTTGTTTTTAATAAAGAGATTTTTTTTTTTTTTTTACCCTTTGCTGACTCTTTACAATATCAGTAAGAATGTAACTGTGAGGAAGTAGGTATTTTCTGAGTTTGAGACTATGGGAAAATTCAGCACTTAACATACGGTTTCTATGATATAATTTCATAGGTAAAAATGCAAAATTATAGCAGGCTATATGAAACAAATTTTAATTGTTTTAGCTATAAAGGTAAAAATAATTGTCTAGTAGGTCTATTAACAACACTAGGAAATGTGATACTGTGAAAAGTCCATTTCTTTTAAATCTGTTACTAATAAAGATAGGAGACCCTTTCTTTTCTTTAATGATTTTTTTAATTCTTTTTTGATGCTAAAATAAAACTTTGTCTGATATGTTTGGTATCTAAATAATGTAGATTTGGTCATTCAACAAGGGAACACTGCTGGGAACACTCACTGGTCTAAACTCTGACAGTCTAGTCATGAATGAAAGAGAAAAGAAACCTGCCCCCGTTGGCACTTACTTTTAACCAATACGGATATTTTCCACTTTGCATTACTAATGCATTTAGTTAATAAAAAACCTATAACTGGGGACATTCTTGCCCATGGCTTCAAAACACCTTTTGAGATAACATTTAAAAATAAAATGATATATTACTTTTAAAAACTTTGACTTTTAAGACAGACTTATGTGAGAAAGTACCACCAATTTGTTGACTTAGATTCCACATCATTCTGATGATTTGAATTAATCTTCAAAAATGGAGGTGCAGCCTAATCTGTTTCTCCCATTGCTTACGAGGCTCTTACTTACCTGAATTTTGAGGTGGGAAGTAAGATCTCTAAGTCCTGGGATCCACAGCATTAATTATGGTGCTTCATATGGTGAATTGACTGTGAAGTCTTTGCATCAGGAATCCCCACTTGGGAAGTAAGAGAAAGGAATTATTAAAAAAGAGAGAGAGAGAAAGAGAAAGAAAAAAAAAAGTGTTATCTTGCCAGTGTTTGAGAGACTTTATCCTATTTCTGTACCCTAATATTTGTGAGGCTTCCAAATTATATTATTAAGAAAGAAAGTAAAAGTACATCCTTTAAACTATTAACTCAGCATCTATGTCTCTGAACTCAAATAGAAAGTCAATTAAATACAGCTTCTGAAAAACTCCTATATGACCATATTCATATGCCTTAAGGCCTAGAAGAGGCAAAACCACTTCTTTACATTCACTCTCCCAGAGGGAATACAGACAGGTCTATTTGTCACTCCCATTTAATACCCCCTGACCCCACTGAGTTATTCCTCAAAGGTCCCCTGCTGCAAAGCTCCTGAACCCACATGGCAACCAAACTACATTCTCATTTTACCCTGGGAGAAAAACGCAAAATTATCAAAGACATTTAAAACCGTCACAAATTGTGGGGCGCCTGGGTGGCTCAGTCGTTAAGCGTCTGCCTTTGGCTCAGGTCATGATCCCAGGGTCTTGGGATCGAGCCCCGCATCCGGCTCCCTGCTCGGCGGGAAGCCTGCTTCTCCCTCTCCCACTCCCCCTGCTTGTGTTCCCTCTCTCGCTGTGTCTCTCTGTCAAATAAATAAATAAAATCTTAATAAATAAATAAAATAAAATCATCACAAATTGCAAAGACCTTCCTTCTTCATTTTCCAAGTGCTGTTTAAAAGAAACAATATTGGAAGTCAATGCTGTGTTTAATTCAACCCTGCCTGTGTATCTCCGTCTGAAATTTCAGTGGAACTTTTATCACAGATATAAAATATTCTTGGCGAGAACCTAGAGGATTCTTCTTTTTTTTTTAATTAAGTTTTTTTTTTAATTTTAATTACAGTAGACTTAACTTACAGTGTTGTATTAGGTTCAGGTGTACAATATGATGATTCAACAGTTCTATACATTACTACGTTACTCTGTGCTCATCATGGTAAGTGTGCGCTTAATCCTATTTCCCCACATTCCCCTACCCACCTCCCCTCTGGTGAATAGAGTGTATTCTCTAGAGTTAAGGGTTTGTTTCTTGGTTTGTCTCTCTCTCTCTTTTTTACATTTGCCCATTTGTTTTATTTCTTAAATTCCATATATGAGTGAAATCATGTGGTATTTGTTTTTCTCTAAATGACTTACTTTCACTTAGCGTTATACTTTCTAGCTCCATCCAGAAAATAAAAAACACTAATTCAGGAGATTATTCTTTTTTCTTTCAATATAAAGCTTTTAAATTATATACAGAAAAATGTATTTGTAAATGACAGCATCAACAGGAAGTCAACCAAATGTTATATAAATATCTTTTTTTTTAAGATTTTATTTATTTATTTGACAGAGAGAGAGAGATAGCAAGAGCAGGAACACAAGCAGGGGGAGTGCGAGAGGGAGAAGCAGGCCTCCTGCAGAGCAGGGAGCCTGATGTGGGGCTCGATCCCAGGACCCTGAGATCATGACCTGAGCTGAAGGCAGATGCTTAAGGACTGAGCCACCCAGGCACCCCCATAAATATCTTTTATATTCCTGTATTTTATCCCATTAAAGATAAAATTTTCTTTAATATATGTCATTTAACATAAATATTACTAAAATCTAGTATGTGCTTGATTCCTTATATGGAAATGTATAAACATTTTTCCTCCTGATTTAGGGCCATCACAAATTTTGATTATTGTACCCAATTTTAATCTGTGAGATAAGAAACAAGGAGCCAGTCTGCTCAAGGTATCCTCATCAATAGCAGTTTGAGGATCTACACACTACACATTCTGTCGTATTTTTGTTGGTTGATGGTAATAAGAGGTGTGGTATGTGAAAATTTAATATGGAATCTGGGTCTAAAATATTGAATCAGGATTTGGGACTTATCCTAAAGACATATGGATCTACTTCAGGAAACTGGAGAGATAAGAAGCATATGACTTTAGCTAAATCTCTAATGTTTTGTTTTTCTTTTAAATTTACGATTTACTTATTTATTTGAGAGGGAGAGAGAGCATGTGCACATGAGGGGTGACGGAGAGAGGGAGATAGAAAGAGAGAATATCAAGCAGACTCCCCACTGAGTGTGGAGCCCAACTTGGGACTCTATCCCACCATCCTGAGATCACGACCTGAGCCAAAATCAAGAGTCAGACACTCAACTGACTGAGCCACCAAGGTGCCCCTCTTTTCTTTTTAATGAGGTCTGAAGCCTGTTTTGAAAATGTTAACATTAAAAAATCATGGTAGTTATAATATTAATCTGTAAGCTTTCCTCAAAGAAATATTGACACTCAATAGCTATAAATTAAAAATCAGTAGGTTCATATTTATTTGTGGTTTTATACAAACTATATTTGTTATGTTATATATCATAAAGTATGAATCTGCATTACTTTATGAATTATATTTTATAAACTAGAATATTGATCTAGCTAATAAGATTACATTTTTTTTAAAGATTTTATTTATTTATTTGACAGAGAGAGAGACAGCGAGAGAGGGAACACAAGCAGGGGGAGTGGGAGAGGGAGAAGCAGGCTTCCGGCCGAGCAGGGAGCCCGATGCGGGGCTCGATCCCAAGACCCTGGGATCATGACCTGAGCCGAAGGCAGACGCTAATGACTGAGTCACCCAGGCACCCCAGATTACATTTTTTATATTAAAGAGGAAACCACCATCCAGTGGACTTTTTTCCAACATCAACATATGTAAATCACACTGTCCTCTGCACTCCAAAAGTACTTTGCTATTTTAATTTATTTTACTAAATACTGTAGTACAGTTTTCCATTTTCATGTTGTATTGCATAATATATATCTTTAAGAACCAGACAGATCTTTGACCCAATCTTTACCACTTTCTAAGTATGTGTCATTGGAAAAACCAGTTAAACTTGGTGAGCTTCAATTATTTCAATGTTAGAATAAAGTTTTAAAATGAAAATGATATTTGTTCAGAGTACAATAACAGAAACACATCTTGAACACTGAATATGTAGGAACGTCAAAAATTTATATATATATATATATTATATATATATATATAAAATATTTTATCTATAGCTCACATCTCTATGATGTAGGTATTATTATCATACCTGTATCAGAGAAGAAAAATCTAAGAAACAGAAAGTTGGAGTCATTTCCCCAAAGTTGTAACTTTGGTTTTAAAGACTTGAGGGTTTCTTTAATCCCCTTGATGTGGAAGCAATGGAATGAGCTCTTTTATGATAAATAGAAATGGAGGCTAGCCCAAGGTTGATCAAGTCATGTAGGTTCTGACTTTCCCTATGGAATATCTTTGTACTTGTAAATTGCAATAGACACCAATATCGCAATCACATGATAAGGAAGTGTGTGTAGATGGTAAATACTTTGGAAATCATTTTGCCCCTGTGATTGCTTGATTAAAAGCTCTTTGGGGCGCCTGGGTGGCTCAGTCGTTAAGCGTCTGCCTTCGGCTCAGGTCATGATCCCAGGGTCCTGGGATCGAGTCCCACATCAGGCTGCCTGCTCAGCGGGAAGCCTGCTTCTCCCTCTCCCACTCCCCCTGCTTGTGTTCCTGTTCTCGCTGTCTTTCTCTGTCATATAAATAAATAAAATCTTTAAAAAAAAAAACTCTTTGAAGTAAAGATTCAACATCTCATTTCATTGTTTTATTTCTTACAGAACAAATAAATGCTGTTCAGTATGTCTTGGTTCCCATGTAATGCTTCAAAATGTTAGAATAATTTTCAAGCAATTGTTAACAAATGGTTGCCTTTGAGGAAGGAGCTGGTGATGGAAGAGACGTGGCCAATTTTGTCTGTTGGTAAAAATGCAGATGTCCTCTCCAATACTTCTCCCCCAAACTCTGCATTTGAATTAAAAATGCATCACACCAGTCAGAATGGCTAAAATTAACAAGTCAGGAAACGACAGATGTTGGCGGGGATGCGGAGAAAGGGGAACCCTCCTACACTGTTGGTGGGAATGCAAGCTGGTGCAGCCACTCTGGAAAACAGTATGGAGGTTCCTCAAAAAGTTGAAAATAGAGCTACCATATGATCCAGCAATTGCACTACTGGGTATTTACCCCAAAGATACAAAAGTAGGGATCAAAAAGGGTACGTGCACCCCCATGTTTATAGCAGCAATGTCCACAATAGCCAAACTGTGGAAAGAGCCAAGATGTCCATCAACAGATGAATGGATCAAGAAGATGTGGTATATATATACAATGGAATATTATGCAGCCATCAAAAGGAATGAGATCTTGCCATTTGCAATGACGTGGATGGAACTGGAGGGTATTATGCTGAGCGAAATAAGTCAAACAGAGAAAACCATGTATCACATGACCTCACTGATATGAGGAATTCTTTTTTTTTTTAATTTTTTTTTTATTCTTATGTTAATCCCCATACATTACATCATTAGTTTTAGATGAAGTGTTCCATGATTCATTGTTTGTGCATAACACCCAGTGCTCCATGCAGAACGTGCCCTCCTCAGTACCCACCACCAGGCTAACCCATCCTCCCACCCCCCTCCCCTCTAGAACCCTGTTTGTTTTTCAGAGTCCATCGTGTCTCATGGTTCGTCTACCCCTCCGATTTCCCCCGCTTCATTCTTCCCCTCCCGCTACCTTCTTCTTCTTCTTTTTTTTTTTTCTTAACATATATTGCATTATTTGTTTCAGAGGTACAGATCTGAGATTCAACAGTCTTGCACAATTCACAGCGCTTACCAGAGCACATACCCTCCCCAGTGTCTATCACCCAGTCACCCCATCCTTCCCACCCCACCCCCCACTCCAGCAACCCTCAGTTTGTTTCCTGAGATTAAGAATTCCTCATATCAGTGAGATCATATGATACATGTCTTTCTCTGTTTGACTTATTTCACTCAACATAATACCCTCCAGTTCCGTCCACATCGTTGCAAATGGCAAGATCTCATTCCTTTTGATGGTCGCATAATATTCCATTGTATATATATACCACATCTTCTTATCCATTCATCTGTTGATGGACATCTTGGCTCTTTCCACAGTTTGGCTATTGTGGACATTGCTGCTATAAACATCGGGGTGCACGTACCCCTTCGGATCCCTACTTTTGTATCTTTGGGGTAAATACCCAGTAGTGCAATTGCTGGATCATATGGTAGCTCTATTTTCAACTTTTTGAGGAACCTCCATAC
>NC_058408.1:71459410-71460418 GCF_002201575.2 Neomonachus schauinslandi
CCCAGTGCTCCATGCAGAATGTGCCCTCCTCAATACCCACCACCAGGCTAACCCATCCTCCCACCCCCCTCCCCTCTAGAACCCTGTTTGTTTTTCAGAGTCCATCGTCTCTCATGGTTCGTCTACCCCTCCGATTTCCCCCGCTTCATTCTTCCCCTCCCGCTACCTTCTTCTTCTTCTTCTTTTTTTTTTCTTAACATATATTGCATTATTTGTTTCAGAGGTACAGATCTGAGATTCAACAGTCTTTCACAATTCACAGCGCTTACCAGAGCACATACCCTCCCCAGTGTCTATCATCCAGTCACCCCATCCCTCCCACCCCACCCCCACTCCAGCAACTCTCAGTTTGTTTCCTGCAATTAAGAATTCCTCATATCAGTGAGAGCATATGATACATGTCTTTCTCTGTTTGACTTATTTCACTCAACATAATACCCTCCAGTTCCGTCCACATCGTTGCAAATGGCAAGATCTCATTCCTTTTGATGGCTGCATAATATTCCATTGTATATATATACCACTCTTCTTTATCCATTCATCTGTTGATGGACATCTTGGCTCTTTCCACAGTTTGGCTATTGTGGACATTGCTGCTATAAACATCGGGGTGCACGTACCCCTTCGGATCCCTACTTTTGTATCTTTGGGGTAAATACCCAGTAGTGCAATTGCTGGATCATATGGTAGCTCTATTTTCAACTTTTTGAGGAACCTCCATACTGTTTTCCAGAGTGGCTGCACCAGCTTGCATTCCCACCAACAGTGTAGCAGGGTTCCCCTTTCTCCGCATCCCTGCCAACATCTGTCATTTCCTGACTTGTTAATTTTAGCCATTCTGACTGGTGTGAGGCGGTATCTCATTGAGGTTTTGATTTGGATTTCCCTGATGCCGAGCGATATTGAGCACTTTTTCATGTGTCTGTTGGCCATTTGGATGTCTTCTTTGGAAAAATGTCTTTTCATGTCTTCTGCCCATTTCTTGATTGGATTCTTTGTTCTTTGGGT
>NC_058408.1:71460518-71502147 GCF_002201575.2 Neomonachus schauinslandi
CTTGTTAATTTTAGCCATTCTGACAGGTGTGAGGTGGTATCTCATTGAGGTTTTGATTTGGATTTCCCTGATGCCGAGCGATATTGAGCACTTTTTCATGTGTCTGTTGGCCATTTGGATGTCTTCTTTGGAAAAATGTCTTTTCATGTCTTCTGCCCATTTCTTGATTGGATTCTTTGTTCTTTGGGTGTTGAGTTTGATGAGTTCTTTATAGATTTTGGATACTAGCCCTTTATCTGATATGTCATTTGCAAATATCTTCTCCCATTCTGTCGGTTGTCTTTTGGTTTTGTTGACTGTTTCCTTTGCTTTGCAAAAGCTTTTTATCTTGATGAAGTCCCAATAGTTCATTTTTGCCCTTGCCTCCCTTGCCTTTGGCGATGTTTCTAGGAAGAAGTTGCTTCGGCTGAGGTCAAAGAGGTTGCTGCCTGTGTTCTCCTTTAGGATTTTGATGGACTCCTGTCTCACATTGAGGTCAAAAAAAAAAAAAAAGTCTATTTTTGTGTGTGGTGTAAGGAAATGGTCCAGTTTCATTCTTCTGCATGTGGCTATCCAATTTTCCCAACACCATTTGTTGAAGAGACTGTCTTTGTTCCATTGGACATTCTTTCCTGCGTTGTCAAAGATGAGTTGACCATAGAGTTGAGGGTCCATTTCTGGGCTCTCTATTCTGTTCCATTGATCTATGTGTCTGTTTTTGTGCCAGTACCATGCTGTCTTGATGATGACAGCTTTGTAATAGAGCTGGAAGTCTGGAATTGTGATGCCGCCGGCTTTGCTTTTCTTTTTCAACATTCCTCTGGCTATGCGGGGTCTTTTCTGCTTCCATACAAATTTTAGGATTATTTGTTCCATTTCTTTGAAAAAAGTGGCTGGTATTTTGATGGGGATTGCATTGAATGTGTAGATTGCTCTAGGTAGCATTGACATCTTCACAATACTTGTTCTTCCAATCCATGAGCATGGAATGTTTTTCCATTTCTTTGTGTCTTCCTCAATTTCTTTCATGAGTATTTTATAGTTTTCTGAGTACAGATCCTTTGTCTCTTTGGTTAGATTTATTCCTAGGTATCTTATGGTTTTGGGTGCAATTGTAAATAGGATCGACCATTGTAGGTTACATATCTCTTCTCCCGAGCTGCTTTCAGGATTTTCTCTTTGTCTATGAGACTCATAAGTTTTACTATTAGATGTCGGGGTGTTGACCTATTTTTATTGATTTTGAGAGGGGTTCTCTGTGCTTCCTGGATTTTCATGCCTGTTTCCTTCCCCAAATTCGGGAAGTTCTCTGCTATAATTTGCTCCATTATACCTTCTGCCCCTCTCTCTCTTTCTTCTTCTTCTGGGATCCCAATTATTCTAATGTTGTTTCGTCTTATGGTATCGCTTATCTCTCGAATTCTGCCCTCGTGATCCAGTAGTTGTTTATCTCTCTTTTTCTCAGCTTCTTTATTTTCCATCATTTCATCTTCTATATTACTGATTCTCTCTTCCTCCTCATTTATTCTAGCAGTTAGCACCCCCATTTTTGATTGCACCTCATTAATAGCCTTTTTGATTTCTACTTGGTTAGATTTTAGTTCTTTTACTTCTCCAGAAAGGGTTTCTCTAATAACTTCCATATTTTTTTCAAGCCCAGCTAGTATCTTTAAAGTGATGATTCTGAACTCTAGATCTGACATTGTACTAATGTCCGTATTGAGTAGGTCCCTGGCAGTCGGTACTACCTCTTGTTCTTTTTGTTGAGGTGATTTTTTCCGTCTTGTCCTTTTGTGCAGAGGAGAATAGATTAATGAGAGAACAAAATGCTAGCAGAGTAACAACGTCCCCAGAAAATATACTCTAAACAAATCAGAAAAAACCTGAAGCAGTGGGAAAAGAAAGGGAAAGAGAGAAAAAAGAAAAAGAAAAAAAAGAAAAAGATAAAGATAAAAACAAAAACAAACAAAACAAAACAACAACAACAAAAAAACCAGAATGCGATCAAATATGATCAGTGCCACACACTAGATTTGGGGTGTATTTTGGTCTTTTAGAAGAAAGTGCCTCCCAAAATTTTAAAGAAAGAAAAACTTATATATGTACAAAAATAAGGGTTGATATGATGAAGGGATGGAATACAATTGTAAAGATGGAAATTATAAAAAATTTTATAAAAGGAATTGATAAGAAGTTGTTTGAAAAAAGAAAGAAGAGGATTTAAAAAAAGAAAAAATAAAGGGAGAGGATGTGATCAGGCAGGGGAATAGAAAACACCATATACTAGAGATTTAGGGTATATTTTGATCTGTTAGAAGAAACTATCTCAAAATTTTAAAGAGAGAACAACTTATATATATAAGCCAAAAATACGGGTAACTACTATGAAGGGATAGAATATGACTCTAAAAATGAAAAATAAAAATGTTTTTTTTTTTTTAAAAAGGGATTGATAAGATGTTGGTTGAAAAAGGGAAAAAGAAAAATTCAAAAAGAATAAAAAAAGAAAAAAAGACAGTTAAAAAAATAATTAACTTTGAAAGACTACAGAATCATGGTAAAAAAGCCATGAATTCTATGTGCAGTAATCCCCTAGAGCTGGAGTTCTGCCGTTCTCATTGATGGGTAAACTTGGTCTTGGCTGGGTGTTCTCGCTGATCTTCTGGGGAGGGGCCTGTTGCCGTGGTTTCCAAATGTCTTTGCTGGAGGCAGAATTGCCCCGCCCTTGCCCCCTCCCAGCTAAGTAATCTGCTAGGGTTTGCTCTCTGGGGCTTTTGTTCCCTGCGAGCTTTCCGTACAGCTTTGGAGGCGGAGAGTGAAAATGGCGGCCTCCCAATCTCCGCCCCGGAGGAGCTGAGAACTCGGGGTCCCGCTTCTCAGTGAGCCCCCAGAGAAAAGCCGTCAGTCACTCCCGTCTCCCCGGTCTCCAGTCGCACTCCGTGCTCACCCGGCCTGTGACTGCGCGTTTCTATCTCTGGCACCTGACCCCGGGTGGAGTCTCCAAACCCAGCAGATCCCTGCGGTGCGCTCCCGCGCGGCTCCTCCTGGGGGAGGAAGGTGAGTCTCCCCGGATCTTCCGCTTGTTGGGTCCCTGCTGGAGGAGCAGGGGCCCGACTGTGCCGCGGATCACGGTTTATGACAACCCTGAGCTGAGAGCCCGCGCCTGGGCTCCGCCTCTGCAGCCGGCTTCCCTGCTCCGATACCTGGGAGCTCTGCCACACTCAGGCACCCCCAGTCTTTCTGTGACCCGTGGGTCCTGAGACCACACTGTCCCGGAGGGTTCCACCCCCCACTTAGCCACCAGAGTGACGTCCCTCAGTGGAGCAGACTTTTAAAAGTTACGATTTTGTGCTCCGCGGCTCTATCACTTGCCAGAAGCGGCCGCCGGAGGCCCCTCCCCCGCCGTCTATCCTCCCAAATATCGCCTCGGATTCACTTCTCCGCACGTCCTACCTTCCACAAAGTGGTCGCTTTTTTGATGAGAGTGTTGTTGCTCTTCTTTTCTTCGACCTCCTGTTGAGTTTGTACGTGTTCAGAATGGTTTGATCCCTATCCAGCTGAATTCCTGAGACCAGACAAAATCCAGGTCTCCTACTCCTCCGCCATCTTGCCGATCCTTGATATGAGGAATTCTTAATCGCAGGAAACAAACTGAGGGTTGCTGGAGTGGGGCTGGGGTGGGAGGGATGGGGTGACTGGATGATAGACACTGGGGAGGGTGTGTGCTCTGGTAAGCACTGTGAATTGTGCAAGACTGTTGAATCTCAGATCTGTACCTCTGAAACAAATAATGCAATATATGTTAAGAAAAAAAAAAGAAGAAGAAGAAGAAGGTAGCAGGAGGGGAAGAATAAAGGGGGGGAAATTGGAGGGGTAGACGAACCATGAGAGACGATGGACTCTGAAAAATAACTGAAGGTTCTAGAGGGGAGGGGGTTGGGAGGATGGGTTAGCCTGGTGATGGCTATTGAGGAGGGCACATTCTGCATGGAGCACTGGGTGTTATGCACAAACAATGAATCATGGAACACTACATCTAAAACTAATGATGTAATGTATGGGGATAATATAAGAATAAAAAAATTAAAAAATATATATATATTTTATGCAAACTGGTTTTATATGAATGCATGCTTGCATCTTTATTAAAAAGTAATATTTGTTTCCTTGAGATGCTCATTGTTTAATAGTGCAGGAAGTTGTGTTATTGAAAATATCAATCATACATTGACCTCAGGGATATAATTGATTAGATGGGGGGAGGTTCTTTTTTTTTTTTTAAGATTTTATTTATTTATTTGAGAGACAATGAGAGAGAGCACATAAGAGGGGGGAGGGTCAGAGGGAGAAGCAGACTCCCTGCTGAGCAGGGAGCCCGATGCGGGACTTGATCCCGGGACTCCAGGATCATGACCTGAGCCGAAGGTAGTCGCTTAACCAACTGAGCCACCCAGGCGCCCAGATGGGGGGAGGTTCTTTAGCAGCAAGTAAATTGGTTAAAAAAACATACATTATACCCATGGACCAATATCATAGAGCTTACGTTTTTAATTGGTTTTATGGAAGTTTGATAATGATAGCCTTAATCTGTAGGTAGCTATTTTCATTAGATGCTGAATTTGAAAATATGCAGACTATAAATCAGCTTTATTATCAATCAGCACTTTGCGAATCTGACTACAATATCAAATCAGTCTGAGTATATAACAGAAATTTCCAAGTTTCGTTCAATAAACAATGAGATTTCTCACAGCTGTGGCTTTATTAGGAGAATAAAACATAAACCAAATGAAAAAAATATTTCAAACTGTAAACCATCAAGTGATAGGTGGCTAAGGTTGTGAATAAATTATTTAAGTATAGCAATACACTGGGAATTTAAGATGATTATTATTTCTTTTGGATAATGATTTAATTATCTCAGATACTTTGATTTCCATTCTAAATCTTAAACAAAATTTCAGGAAAATTTCAGAAAATTTCAGAAAATTTCAGGAAAATTTCAGAAAATTCTATTCTTTGCATAGAATTTTTTCTAGTCATTTTATGTACAAAGGACTGAGCATAATGAAGTTATAATTTATTCATTATCATAAAGTTTTCAAATCTATTTATTGTCTGAAATGTGCAGATTATCCCTTGGCTAATGGGTAGCAAGCCCACTTGATTAACATTCGTTCTTCTGCTTCTATCGGCAGAGCCCTTATATAAGAAAAAAATAAGATGGATTTCTTCACATTTCCACCACAAAACTATCACCTCATGGTAATTTTCTGGAAAATAAAGGAAGATTATGCATTTTGTAGAAGCTACTTAACACAATTATATTTAGTCTTTTAACAGTTCACAAACTTCACATAAAAATTTTTGTTAGGTAGATTTCACCCAATGGTTATCCTCATTAAAGTTTATAACTACTCATAACCTTGTTAGGGGATAATAATACAGAATATACAGTGAGTTTAGATTAAAATACTCTGACAACATTATAAAACTCTGCAGATTTATATATAAAAATGTATGCCTAAAAAATGTGTTTCAGTTCATATCAGAATTTGTAGCATTTATAACCTAAAAGGTCAAATTTACCATTTGTTTGAGACAAGCCTGCCCAGAAAATTGGTGTAACTTTTGGAATTCCTCACCTTTAGAAATCGGTTCA
The DNA here is from genome assembly GCF_002201575.2 of Neomonachus schauinslandi. Lineage (NCBI taxonomy): Eukaryota > Metazoa > Chordata > Mammalia > Carnivora > Phocidae > Neomonachus > Neomonachus schauinslandi. The sequence goes on from NC_058408.1 coordinate 71,466,160, forward strand.
TTTTTTTCTTTAGCTTTTAGAATTCGTAGAATAGTTCTAGAACATTTCCAACTTGACAGGTTTCTCCTTTGAGACCTTGGTGCCTCACCACTGGGAGCTCTGCTTGACTAGGAATGGATGCTGAGACATTTCTCTTCCATAGAGTTCTTAGAAATGAGATGTCAAATATCACATTTTCTAGACTATACTTTCTTTGACATATCTGGTTTATCAGAGATTGACGACTTGCTCATGTGATTACTTCCTAATTCCCATAGTTGCAAGACACTTAGTGACTCGGAGAAATAGTCCACCTCATAAGCTAGCTATACCTACCAGGATGCAAGGATATTTGTTGGTGAGGGAGTTAGGGTTTGTACGTCTTCATCATCAGGCTAAAATGGTGCCTATAAAAGTTCTTCAGGAAGCTCCTTTTAGTGCTCCATAGAATATCAGATGATGCGTCAAAGCATCACTATCACTTAATCACATGAAATAATCTAGGTCAAATGAATGCAGAGCTATATTAAAATATAAACTTTAATTATGCTAATATACCCATATGTAGATCTATAAATATCCCCAAATGACTTATTCACTAATATGTTTGATTAATAGATTGAGTAGATATAGATTAGCTTAAAGTACATAGAGTAGTTATAGATTTTCTTTGAAAATTACTTGTGAACTGTGCTTTCAAGGATATTTCTATGCCATCAGCCAAGTTGAGTATTTTCTGAGCTAAAGTGGTTCTCTTTTTCTTGTAACTTGAAGAAATTAATGAAAACATCAGGAAATTGCTTTCTCATTGTACATGACATTTATAATTTCTCTCCTCTCTATTTATTAAAACTCATAGGTAAATACCTGCTCATTCTGGGTAAAAGGTAAAATTATGTAAGAATAACAACTTCAAAAATAGATGAAAGAGTTAAAGAAGATTTATTTCAAGCCTTCTTAAGCATGACCTCTTGCTTTGATCAGATGTCACTAGACCCAGGAGGCTGGGTCTCTAATAGCTCTTCCTGACTCACAACCCTGCCCACACCTTGCTTCGACCAACCCGCTGTAGCAAAATCAATTCTTTCCTCACCCTTCTTACCTTGAAATTGTTACACTCAGAGCAGTTTATCACTAGCTTATTTTTATTTGGATGCCGTTATCAGAAGATATGAAACGATGTATGTGTATTTGAGTAGAGGGCACTGAGGTATAGTTTTTCAGTCATGATGCACTACACTGCTTGGTCTTCTGAGGATGAAAATATAGTCAAAATTAGGAACTAAAATAATTTATAAATGTGGGTCTCACTTATTAGTATAGGGTAATATTTATTTGTTGAATAAAAGCAATTTATTCTAAGCCAAAAAATATTCAGTTATTTTGACCTGAACATATGGAATATGACTTTTTAAAAAAAGAATCTTCCCATTTGTTCACTGTTCTGTTAAAAGAGGGGTCTCAGGTAGAATAGAGTTCCATTGGATTTTCCCTTTTTCTCCATATGCACCAGTTCTTCTTGGGATGCTAAGCTAATTATATGCAGGTTATTATAGTGGTTTCTTCCTCTTAAACTTCTTCTGTAGCTGGCTGCTTTTTTTCTAATTCTTTGTTTCTCAAATTCAGAAGGCATAAGAATTGCTGATCTCATTGTCTATTGCTGAGGTTTATATGCATATTCTTTGAAGAGTCAAGAAGTTACACCAACTCCAGAGAACCAGAGGGTTCAGAATCAGAGTTTTCTTATTGTCAGGCCAGAGACCTTAGTTGTATAACCTCTGATAAGTCTATTCAGTTCAAGCAGTGGTACTCAACCCTGGCTGCACATTGGAATTAATTTAGAGAGCTGTATGTCCTGAAACTAAACTAGAAATACTGATTTAATTGGCCTGAGGTGTGGATATGTTAAAGCTCCACACACAATTCTAATGTACAGTGACTGTTGAGAGCCACCCTTTAAAACGGGGCTCCGAAGCTGGAGCAGATCCAAAGATGGCTGTGGAGATAGAAGGAAAACTCAGAGCTCCAAGGCTTATTTTCAAAATAAGTAAATACTTCTCACAAAGTAAGCATGTACATGATAGTTTGAAGACTTTTGTTTTGGTTTGATTTTGTTGTTGTACATCTAGTTGAGCTGAATGAGGGGATAGGAGTGAAAGAATGGCATATGAGATATTTTTATGTGGAATTTTGATATAAGCACTTGAAACTAAAATGGTGATTTTTACCTGTTCATACCTTCATATGTGTTCCAAAAAAAAAGAAAAAAGAAAAACAAGACTGCTAGGCTTTAATAGATCACTGTTTCATGAAGGCCAGTCTTTCTCAAACAATGACTCACAGACGGAGTATCACCTGGGGACGTGCTGAAATGTGAAATTCCTAGGTCCGGACTCTGACCTCATGTGTCATAATCTCTTGAGGGCGGGAGCTGGGCTTTCCAGGCCATTACCAGACACACTCACTTCAAGAGCCATGGCTGTCATCAGCTCAAGCTCTGATGGGCACAATGAGCAACTTGTCCTGCTTCTTAAAGCATAGCATCTCTGAGTAACGCCAGCCAGCCTGTTGATCCTAATGGTATGTAGATCTTTCCTGTTTGACAAATTATTGGGCTTCAACCATCTGCAAGGCAGTGCACTCACTGGGCAGATATACAGATTAGGAATATCCTCAAGTCTCCCTAATTCAGGGGTGGTAGTACTGCAAAGGGACAATGGGGCTGAGCAAAGTTACTCATTTACCTTCAAAGCCTATGCACGTAGGATATATTACACACAGCTCCCCATTTGAAAGTGTGTCGGTATATAGAGCATCAGGCTCCCTGGAGAGACACTAGCTGTTTCCTGGGAGACAACAAACATAGGTATTGTTACATTTTATATCCTAAGTCCTTCCACTGGGTGGGCATCTGACCTTGAGGGTCGCTCTTATGAGGTCATTATGTTTGAGTAAATATATAGGTAGCAGTTATAAAGCTCTTACAATAGGACAGGCAGTGTGACATATGCTTTACATACATTATCATTTTTTTTATGCTACAGTCAAATGAAGAAAGTACAACTTTTATTTCCATTTTCCACAAGAGGAAATTGAGATGTGAAGAGGATAAATAACTTACCACATTACTTAGTGGTGCTGCTGAGCAGTAAGCCCATCTTTTTGATTTGGAATCAGAACACCTGTTCTTGAGATGTACCGCGTACTCTTCCGTACAGAATGACTCTCAACACTTGTATCCGCATCCAAGGGCCAATGTCCCAAGCTCAGTGGCTTGAAGCTACAGAAATCTGTTCTCTCCTGGATCTGGAGGTCAGAAGGTTGAAATCAAGGTGTTGGCAAGGCCATGCTTTCTCTGATGCCTTGGGGCAGGACCCTTCCTCAGATGGGGTACGCTGCTGACAGTCTTAGGCGCTCCCTGGTCCACAGCTGTGCACCTGCTGCCCAGCCTTCATGGTCACACGGCAATTTCCCTGTGTGTCTATGTCTGTCAAGGTTTCCCTCTTACTCTAAGAATGCTGGTCATTGAATTAGGGCCCTCCCTACTCTAGTGTGATCACCTCTTAACTCCGTTACATCCGCAGGAACCTATTTTCAAATGAGGTCAGGTTCACACTTTGACAATAGACGTGATTTTTTTGGGGGGGGGGTAGTACGAGAGGGGCACAACTCAACCCAGCGAGACATTCATCAATGCTTTGTGCAAACTCTGAAGCCACATGACTGTACGTGGGCTTATATTTCTACAATTGGCCTTAGCTCCCATGTTATATTTCCACTGAAATACTTACCTTTTTTTTTTTCATACCATGCCTCCTGTGATTTCTGTAACATTTTTAGGCTGAAGAGAGTAGAGCACACTCACTGTACAATAGAGTATGACCCAGTTCTTTTATATCTTATAGATCCACCGAGACAAGGCTGTCCTGGAGGGCAGACTTCCACTAACAGTTTTGATTAAGAGCATAAAAATAACATTGATTGCTCCATAGCTCTCTCCAAAGTCCACCTTCAAGTTCTTTCTACTAAGCTTCACCGTCTCTGTGATGCACTGATGGTGATAAAAATATGGGGAACAGGGGATGCCTAGGTGACTCAGTCAGTTAAGCATCTGCCCTCGCCTCAGGTCATGATCCCAGGGTCCTGGGATCAAGCCCCGAGTTGTCAGGCTCCCAGCCTGCTTCTCCCTCTGCTCCTCCCCATGCTTGTGCACATGCTCTCTCTCTCTCATGTTCTCTCTCTCTCAAATAAATAAATAAAATCTTTAAAAAATTAAAAAAATAAAGTTAAATTCTAACTCTCCCTGCCATACTCTGCTTAGATCTCTGTATTGTCAAATATGAACGTGTCTCTCTTAGATAGCATGGAATAGGATGAGGGTAAGATACAGAACAGCAAAATGTGAAATGCCTGGAATTAGCACACATCTATCACAACAATCTGCACAGAGTAGGCATCCAGTATCTGTTTGCTGAGTGGTTGAAAGTAATCCAAAGTTAAACAGTACCCAACAAAATAGCAAACACGAGGGCCACAGGTGACTATGTTTGGAGAGATGACAGTTGGGAGTCTCTGGAGACTGAGTCCCAGTGCGCTCTACCATGCAAACTCTGAGAAGGACTGCGCAAAGCACACTGTTGATCTTCCCCGCGCCCCCCCCCCCCCCCCCCCGCCCTGATGTCAGAGCTGGCTGCCCAGCACTTCCTCCATATCTTGCCTCTTGGACTGCCTAGGCATTGGTTGTGGGTAGCTGCACTTGTTACTTGATGTTAATCATGTCCTGCAGTTTATTCTTGATACGTAGACCATCTGAACTCTGAAGATATCACAATTACCAGATAAGTGTTTATTTCTGTCTTTCCACAAACAGAAAGCAAAATGACACTGTGTTCATTTCTTGTCAAACAAGAAAGATTCCTAAGAGACCTCTTTCTTGTTCAGTGCAAACTCTAATAAAATTTGACAGCAGAGAATGTTTTTCTTTGGGTAAATGTTTGGCAGGGAGTAGATATCTGCTCCAGATGCCGAGTTGTTAATTTCATCCCCCCAATCTACTGACTTTCCATTTGTGCATTTCTTTCTCTGTGGAGAGGTTAAGGCTCTGACATGATTTTTATTTCTTACAAGAAAAGAGAAAAAAAATGTTAGTACATCTGGGATTCTGTTTAACATTCTTCCTTTTAGAATTAGTGAAAAGAAAAGGAGAGAAAAATAAGTTTTAAATATAAATTTTGGATTGTGGCAAAATTGAGAATTTGCAAGATGTTTTCATCTTAGAAAGAATTTATTCTGAAAGTATTACTATAGAATTAATAATTAAAAATACAGCACTGTGTGGTGACAGGTGGTAGCTACTTTGGTGGTGAGCACAGCATAATGTATAGACCTGTCAAATCACCATGTTGTGCACCTGAAACTAATATAACATGAAAGAAACAGAAAAAATAATTAGAAAATACTTGGCTTCTTTGGTGTTAAGTTCATTTTTTGGCTTATGACAAGATACCTAGAGTTTTGTAAAGTGTTGTATGCAAACATGACAAAATCGAGTGGAAGAAGAGACATCTTGGTTTTTCCACTGACTTTCTCTCAGGAAAGGAAACATCTTGTCCCAGCTGACTGCAGTAAACTTCACAGAAATCACTCTCCAAATATGGATCATAACCCAGGCAGCAAAGGAGTTAGAGTTATGATAATTGGCTTAAATTAATCTACTGGGGTAATAATGGTATTAGGAAGTTGAACACAATGCCTTCTATAGTAACACTCCTTTGTATTAATGTTCTAATTAAATGAGAGAACTGAAATATTCAGAACCGTGCCTGGAACATCACCAGGGTTCAGTGCATTGTTAGTATTCTTTTTTTTTTTTTTTAAGATTTTATTTATTCATTTGAGAGATAGAAAGAGAGAGAGACAACACATGAGCAGGGGGTTGGGAGCAGCAGAGGGAGAAGGAGAGGCAGACTCCCCACTGAGCAGGGAGCCTGACATGGGAGTCAGTCCCAGGACCCAGAGATCATGACCTGAGCCAAAGGCAGACACTTAACCGACTGAGCCACCCAAGGTGCCCCACATCGCTAGCATTCTTAAAAGTCTTTCATGATTCTCAAAACTCATATCCACTTGGCTGCCAAATCCTGGGTTTTAGGTTTGAGAGAAGTTTCTTCTTTATCAGAACCTCCATAAACATGTTGATCACATCCAGTCTGTAGTACTCCAGTGTTTTTAGGGGCTGTCTTCCTCCTTACAGTCACAAGCCAGTTTTCTTGAAGCAGAGGGGTCACTGTTCTGCCAAAGTTCTTTGTCCCATGCCTCGCTGATGTATACAGTGGGACTGCCCTTCCTTAATGTCTTCAGAATAACTCAGATTTTCTGTTCTCCTTGTCTCAGCTCTGCAAGTCATTCTATTCTTGGGTTCGATCTACTTAGTGTTCTGTTCATTTTTCTGATTCAACCTTGTCTTCTCGTGTGCTACCCACATTTCTGTGTTCATGTTCTTCCTCTAGCTTCAGTTCCTCTCTTAGTTTAGACAATGAGATTACCTGTTGCACAAGTCAAAGATACTAACGTCGATCCTGAAAGGCAGCCTCTAGGGTGGCCCCCTGGGATCCCTGCCTCCTGGACTGACACCAGGTTTGAATCCCTCCTCTTGGATGTAGGCTGGACATAATGCATTGATGATTGTAATGAACAGAATGCAACTGAAGTGATGGGCTTACCCTTCCAAGATGAGCATACGGAAGGACATGGCATCTGCCTGGGGCAGTGTCTCCCTTGCTTTTTCTCAGAACTGCTCATTGTGGGGGAGTCAGCAGACAGTCTGTGAGGGTAATGCGGTGGAGAAACACAGATGGTGTGAGATGGAGCCCAGAACCCTAGGCGCATCTGATGGGCGCCCACTCACTTCCACTACCACTGGTCCAGCCTTCTCTAGAGACTGCACCTAGTCAGCACGGTCACCCACAACCTCCCGAGAAGGCTGGATGCAGGTTTACCCAACTAAGCATTCTGTCGTTGGCAAGCCGCTACCTTTGGGACAACATGTTACACGGCAATAGACAGTTAATAGGAGTTTCCCTGTATTTTGCTGTCTCATCTCCATATTGTAATCCGTCCCCTTCATTTCTGCTTCTGTTGAATAGCTCATTGCATTTTCTTTCAGCAGTTTTACCTATGTAATTGCACATGAAAACTGCCTATTAGAAATGGACATGATTTCAGCTTTCTCTCCTTCTTGTCCTTGGTCAATTTCTCCTAATTTCTACTTCACACTCCGTAGGCACCTGTGTCTCCTGTTCTCAAGGCCACTAATTTGTGGCTGCTAGGTCTTTCTTTCTGACACATTTATCTCTTATATGCAAAAAATTCCATGTGTAGGGAAGTATCACAGACAAGCCATTTCTCCCCATTTCTCAGTAGTGTCATATTGCTGAATTTATAAAACTTTCATCTGTTAGACTTTGTGGGAGTTGCCCACTCCTCTGAAAATCCTTCTCCAGATTCGCACTGATCCACATGGCATGATGGATTTTTAGAGAAACTTCATTAAGGAGAGCTTGAAACATGATAGCTTATTTAACTGATTAAGTCCATTTAGGCAAGTATTCAAACATTAACTGCTACATTTTTGACATCATTAAAACTTATTACAATTGAGGGACGAGCTCACTCAGAGTTTGGTAATTTACTACATGCAGCCTCCCCGCACAACCTCACGGCTTCCCTTTCGATGGGAGGGTCAGTGCCAGGGCTAACCCTGGCCCTGACATGGCCCATCAAAAATAATGACGCTTGACAAACACGGCTTTAAATCTCCCTCTTCTCCTCTTCAGTATTTTACCCCCAGAGCTTCAGTCCCCTGTAGGTAAAAACAAGAGCTGTTCTCTCTTCTGGCTCTTGCTTTCTGAGGAAGAAAACAATATTCAGTGAAATATAATATTTTTATAAAAATAAGTCTTAAAAAACAGAGACTCTTTTTCAATGCCAGCCTAATCGATCACTTATAGGAAAACAATGTTATAATAGTAAGGAAGGAAATATCACTCTAACTTCAATCATCTATAAAAGATTAAAACAAGATAAAAAGTTTTATGAAATATGTGGCCTAAGCATATCTTGATGAACATTAGTGATAAGAATATGGGAAAAAATGGGGCACCTGGGGGGCTCAGTCAGTTAAGCGTCTGCTTTCGGCTCAGGTCATGATCTCGGGGTCCTGGGATCGAGTCCCACATTGGGCTCCCTGCTCAGTGGGGAGTCTGCTTCTCCCTCTCCTTCTGGTCCCCCTTCTTGTGCTCTCTCCCTCTCATTCTCTCTCTCAAATAAATAAAAAATCTTATAAAAAAGAATATGGGAAAATGGCATATAAAAAATGAATGCAATACTTAGGTATCTCTATGATAACATGTATATAATTACAATAATTGATAAAAGTTTAAATCTACCCTTTTCAAAAATGGCTCACTGTGATTAAAATGGGCATAAAATTGCTCACACCTCCTCATCAAAAATAACCGAACAGTATCCTTCCCTAAATTCTCCCCTCCTCTCAGTTGACAAGTTATTTGACCAAACATGAAATTTCTGCTGTTACCACTAACATTTCTTTCAGCCTTTTACCAAGATAGCTATAAACCTTCCAGTTATTGAAATTTTTGCCATTCCATCTACTCAAGACAAAAAAAAATAACACATTGAGTCAAATATTTTTTAGAAACAGGTATGGATGCCCATCCAAGTACATACATTTTCACAGAATTTGTCTGTAATTATCTCATTGTTTAAATCTTACTTTTGCCCCAAAGTGACTGCATTCTGTAAAGGCATATTACTAGTACAGAGTTTTATGCATGTTTCTTCTCTGATGATTCCTGGAAAGTTGTTGCATACTTAGGGTGTGGGCAAACCGACCCCAAGGCTATGGGACAGTCCCAGGACCTATATGCCATCAGAACAGTTGCTGTAACACATGCTCCCACAGGCACCTAAAAGTGTACTTAATTAGAGGCTCCATGCGGGGTCCTAAAGATCCACAGTAACACCTCATGTCCTGAAGGGAGCAAGTACAAAGCATGTCTCATCTTCCTTTGCTTTAGTTCTGTACGTCTACTCCAGAAGACCAGGAGATGAAAGATATAATGGAGGATGAATTTCAAATCCTTCCAGGAGAAATGACATTAAAACAACTGCTATTCCAGCTAGTTTTTGCTAGATTAAGGAGAAAGGACACCCAGAGAAGTTTATTTGAGAAGTTTATTGAGAAGTCAATGCAAAGAAAATAAATGAATCAGATTGAGCAAATTTGATTAAAATGTTGGAATATAACACTTAAGTGAAAAGATATTAAAGAGAAGGTTTTATATTTGTATTTAGTAGAGTCAATTCTGTATGGAAAAGATGAGGGAAAATGACCCTAACTATCATCCATGTGAAAAAAGTGTCCAGGAAACTCAATTACCACGAGGTTAACCTAAGAAATTATGATCTGAGTCTATGAATAACCAACATAGTGGACAAAATATCAATATATTGAGAAAACCATCTATTAGACAAAACGGATAAAATCTGTCTCATATCTTCAGTGGAGCAAGAAAAAATAATGGTAAATATATAAATAAATGTATATTGTCCAAAAGTAGTTGAAGAAACAAGTTATTTTTGCCCTGTTCTGATCAGATTAGAGCGGGAGTTACGTGCTATGCCCGAGGTGTTGTATTTTATAAAATGCATCGACCTATGGGAACGCATCGCTGAAGAGTATGACCAGTTTAGAAAAAGGCTGGAAAACCACATTAGTTGGAACATAAGAAGCAGACATTTACATAAAAAAGAGAGAAACATGAATAATATTACAGCTTTATATTCCTATATCCAGCATTAGACATTTGTTGGTAATATATGTGAACAAATTAAAGTTGATCCTTGAACAATGAGGGTTTAAATTGCATGGGTCCACTTTCATGTGGGTTTTTATTTAAATTTTTTTTATTAACATATAATGTATTATTTGTTTCAGGGGTACAGGTCTGTGATTCAACAGTGTTGCACAATTCACAGCACTCACCATAGCACATACCCTCCCCAGTGTCTATCACCCAGCCACCCCATCCCTCCCACCCCCCTCCACTCCTGCAACCCTCAGTTTGTTTCCTGAGATTAAGAGTCTCTTATGGTTTATCTCCCTCTATGGTTTCATCTTGTTTCATTTTTCCCTCCATTCCCCTATGATCCTCTGTCTTGTTTCTCAAATTCCTCATTCAGTGAGATCATATGATACATGTGGGTTTTTTGTCTTTGTTTTTTGTTTTTGATAAACACAGTATAGTGCTGTAAATGTATTTTCTCTCCCTTATGGTTTTTTAAATAACATTTTCTTTTCTCTAGCTTACTTGATTGTAAAAACGCAGTGTATAATACATGCAATATACAAAATATGTTGTTAGTCAACTGTTTATGTTATTGATAGGGCTTCTGATCAATAGTCAGCTATCAGTAGTTAAGTTTTTGAGGGGTGGCTTAAAAGTTATATACAGATTTAGAATGGGGGGGAGGTGGGTGTGGTTAGTTGCCCTAACCTCCATGTCACTTAAGAGTCAACTGTACTGGGGGGCGGAGCAAGATGGCGGAGGAGTAGGAGACCTGGATTTCGTCTGGTCTCAGGAATTCAGCTGGATAGGGATCAAACCATTCTGAACACCTACAAACTCAACAGGAGATCGAAGAAAACAATAGCAACAACTCTCTCATCAGAAAAGCGACTACTTTCTGGAAGGTAGGACGTGCGGAGAAGTGAATCCGAGGCGATATTCAGGAGGATAGACGGCAGGCGAGGGGCCTCCGTCGGCCGCTTATAGCAAGTGATAGAACCACGGAGCACAAAATCAGAACTTTTAAAAGTCTGCTCCGCTGAGGGACGTCACTCTGGTGGCTAAGCGGGGGGTGGAACCCTCCGGGACAGTGTGGTCTCAGGACCCTCGGGGTCACAGAAAGACCGGGGGTGCCTGAGTGTGGCAGAGCTCCCAGGTAATGGAGCAGGGAAGCCGGCTGCAGAGGCGGAGCCCAGGCGCGGGCTCTCAGCTCGGGGTTGCCATAAACCGTGATCCGCGGCACAGTCGGGCCACTGCTCCTCCAGCAGGGACCCAACAAGCGGCAGATCCGGGGAGACTCACCTTCCTCCCCCAGGAGGAGCCGCGCGGGAGCGCACCGCAGGGATCTGCTGGGTTTGGAGACTCCACCCGGGGTTGGGTGCCAGAGATAGAAACATGCGGTCACAGGCCGGGTGAGCACGGAGTGCGGCCGGAGACCAGGGAGACGGGAGTGACTGACGGCTTTTCTCTGGGGGCTCACTGAGGAGCGGGGCCCTGAGTTCTCGGCTCCTCTGGGGCGGAGATTGGGAGGCCACCATTTTCACTCTCCACCTCCAAAGCTGTATGGAAAGCTCGCAGGGAACAAAAGCCCCAGAGAGCAAACCTGAGCAGATTACTGAGCCGGGAGGGGGCAAGGGCGGGGCAATTCCGCCTCCGGCAAAGACATTTGGAAACCACGGCAACAGGCCCCTCCCCAGAAGATCAGCGAGAACAGCCAGCCAAGACCAAGTTTACCGATCAATGAAAACGGCAGAACTCCAGTGCTAGGGGAATACTGCACATAGAATTCATGGCTTTTTAACCATGATTCTTTAGTCTTTCAAAGTTAATTTTTTTTAACTATCTTTTTTCTTTTTTTTTCTTTTTTTTATTTGAATTTTTCTTTTTCCCTTTTTCAGCCAACATCTTATCAATCCCTTTTTTTAAAAAACATTTTTATTTTTCATTTTTAGAGTCATATTCTATCCCTTCATAGTAGTTACCCATATTTTTGGCATATATATATATAAGTTGTTCTCCCTTTAAAATTTTGAGATAGTTTCTTCTAACAGATTAAAATATACCCTAAATCTCTAGTATATGGTTTTTTCTACTCCCTTGCCTGATCACATTCTCTCCTTTTTTTTTCTTTTTTCTCTTTTTTTAAATCCTCTTCTTTCTCTATTCAAACAACTTATCAAGTCCTTTATTAAATTTTTTATAATTTCCATCTTTACAGTCATATTCCATCCCTTCATCATATCAACCCTTATTTTTGTACATATATAAGTTTTTCTTTCTTTAAAATTTGGGGAGGCACTTTCTTCTAAAAGACCAAAATACACCCCAAATCTAGTGTGTGGCACTGATCTATATACCAGCCTGATCATATTTGATCACATTCTGGTTTTTTTGTTCTTTTGTTTTGTTTGTTTTTGTTTGTTTTTTTCTTTTTCTTTTTCTTTTTTCTCTCTTTCCCTTTCTTTTCCCACTGCTTCCAGTCTTTTCTGATTTCTTTAGAGTATATTTTCTGGGGACGTTGTTACTCTGCTAGCATTCTGTTCTCTCATTAATCTATTCTCCTCTGCACAAAATGACAAGACAGAAAAAATCACCTCAACAAAAAGAACAAGAGGTAGTACCTACTGCCAGGGACCTACTCAATATGGACATTAGTACAATGTCAGATCTAGAGTTCATAATCATCACTTTAAAGATACTAGCTGGGCTTGAAAAAAATATGGAAGTTATTAGAGAAACCCTTTCTGGAGAAGTAAAAGAACTAAAATCTAACCAAGTAGATATCAAAAAGGCTATTAATGAGGTGCAATCAAAAATGGGGGTGCTAACTGCTAGGATAAATGAGGCAGAAGAGAGAATCAGTAATATAGAAGACCAAATGATGGAAATAAAGAAGCTGAGAAAAAAATCTATGAGGAACTTATCAAACTCAACACCCAAAGAACAAAGAATCCAATCAAGAAATGGGCAGAAGACATGAACAGATATTTTTCCAAAGAAGACATCCAAATGGCCCACAGACACATGAAAAAGTGCTCAATATCGCTCGGCATCAGGGAAATCCAAATCAAAACCTCAACCTCAATGAGATACCACCTCACACCCATCAGAATGGCTAAAATTAACAAGTCAGGAAATGACAGATGTTGGCAGGGATGCGGAGAAAGGGGAACCCTCCTACACTGTTGGTGGGAATGCAAGCTGGTGCAGCCACTCTGGAATACAGTATGGAGGTTCCTCAAAAAGTTGAAAATAGAGCTACCATATGATCCAGCAATTGCACTACTGGGTATTTACCCCAAAGATACAAAAGTAGGGATCCGAAGGGGTACGTGCACCCCGATGTTTATAGCAGCAATGTCCACAATAGCCAAACTGTGGAAAGAGCCAAGATGTCCATCGACAGATGAATGGATAAAGAAGAAGTGGTGTATATATACAATGGAATATTATGCAGCCATCAAAAGGAATGAGATCTTGCCATTTGCAACGACGTGGATGGAACTGGAGGGTATTATGTTGAGCGAAATAAGTCAAACAGAGAAAGACATGTATCATATGATCTCATTGATATGAGGAATTCTTAATCACAGGAAACAAACTGAGGGTTGCTGGAGTGGGGGGTGGGGTGGGAGGGATGGGGTGACTGGGTGATAGACACTGGGGAGGGTATGTGCTCTGGTAAGCGCTGTGAATTGTGCAAGACTGTTGAATCTCAGATCTGTACCTCTGAAACAAATAATGCAATATATGTTAAGAAAAAAAAAAAGAAGAAGAAGAAGAAGGTAGCAGGAGGGGAAGAATGAAGCGGGGGAGATCGGAGGGGTAGCGGAACCATGAGAGAGGATGGACTCTGAGAAACAAGCTGAGGGTTCTAGAGGGGAGGGGGTTGGGAGGATGGGTTAGCCTGGTGGTGGGTATTGAGGAGGGCACATTCTGCATGGAACACTGGGTGTTATGCACAAACAATGAATCATGGAACAGTACATCTAAAACTAATGATGTAATGTATGGGGATTAACATAAGAATAAAAAAAATGAATAAATAAATAAATAAATAAATAAAAGAGTCAACTGTACTTTACCTTCCTGAGGTTTGAACTACTTAACCTTTCTTTGTAAACTGGCGATGTCTGTGTCACAAGCCCACGAGGGGCCCAGTGGTCCTTCCATAAATGTTAGGTTCTCTATTTTCGACTGGAATATGGAAGCAACTGCCTGACAGTGGGGAGAGGGGCAGCTGCAGGGGGAGGGGGCTACACAGCCCAGCAAGTCTTTGTTCAGTGCAGTTCACGTGCGGAATGGGATGAATTTTAACTAAAAAGTTGTAGGGCGAAAAAGACAAATCTCACAATAAGAGGTTGAAAGAAGTTTTTAGAAAGAATACAGAAGCCTTCCAAGAAGGCATTTAAAGTCTGTCTCCAGGGACAAGTATCCAGAGAGAATGGGAAGGAAAGAGGAGATGCAAACAGTGCAGTTAGGAAGGTCAAATATGAAAGGATTATGTTCATTGTAATGGAAATGAACTATTGCTAGTTAGAATTGGGATTTATGAATATTAATTTGGAGGGAAGTAAGATATATAAATTAGAGTTATTAAGGTGTCTTTACAAACAGAAGCAGCTTCATATTTCTCCCCACACTAGAAAAATGAGACGGCGAGGGAGAGCCATAAAGAGAAAATGTGGTGATATGAATTCAGTTGAGACATCTCTAGAAAAGATAATAAAAAGAGGGCTTTGCCCCCAGGAATAATGATGCACTCCTAACCTGTGGCCTCACTGATTTAACTACTGTATTAATATCACATCATACATAAAACCACCTGTATATATCTCTTTTAAAACTATGGAAAACCCTAAAGGAGGAATTATCCCATTATGGTCCTATCATTTTACTTTCTTATTCAGTGTATGTGAAACCATCCAGTAGCTGTTGTTTTCCAGTGAGCTGTTGTATTTTGAAATTATGCTGCTTGGAATAACGTCAAGCCACTCACCACGAATGATCTTGTCATCCATTGCAAATTATATATACAAATACACATTTATATGCATATACATAATAGCGTTATCAAAAAGGGTTCAAAAGCTAAACGAGGTATAATAAACTTGTTATTACCTAGCTTATAAAAGAATAACCATGGGAAGTTTGCATACACATCTGGAAGAGTCCGTCCCTGTGGCCACCACAGCCCCACACTGGTGTTTGAGAAGGTCTCCCCGTCATGGGAACTGTAATCCCATTGAACATCAAAAAGTAAGCTGTAAAAATATACTCAAGCTTAGCAATATGATTGCAGTTTGCTGGGTATCCCCATCACCAGGGCCCAAGCCCAGATCTGAAAACTAGGGTACTAAAGTCAGGGACAGAAAATGGATTTAAAACAGTTTCATGATAGCTATATGAGTCAGGAAAAGCAAGAATACTCTAAAAGTGAAAGAATTATTTGTTAAATAGAACTTTGGAAGATATTTAACATTTAAATCAAATAAAATGATCAGTGTTTTAAGGGGAATTGCTAGATTGAAGATTTGGAGATTTTAGGTTATAACTAATTCAGCTGTTACTGTGTGGGATACTTGCATGTCCTTTAAAGCTGTCTTATAATTTTTTATTCTCTATGAATTCTGAGTTTGGATTAGCTTATACCTGTGATTTCATATGATTTCAATAATATATGATTCTAAAAATTATTTTATGATTCCTTTTTTTTTTCCTGCAGCAAGTATCTGAATGTTGGTTTGACAGGTTCTAATGTAAGTGATAGGGATGCAGAGGAGGATCCCATGATGCTCTAACCCACAGTGTAGAGACAGCAAGTGCATGGTAGGTGCCTTACAGAAAACCCACACTTCAGATCTGCAGCTTAGCTCGGACACCCCACCCCCGGTAAGGTCCTCAGATGGCGATGTCAGCATTTTTCTTCAGAGTCAAGCATAAGAAAGGAACGTTCAGTGTTAGGAAAAAAAAAACAAAAACAAACAAAAAACCCACAAACAAAACAAAACAAAACACCATTTTGAGAGAAAATGTCATTGAAAGCCATGAGGATCAAGTCCAGGATCTGCCACAGCTGTTCTTCTCATTGGGATGCTTGTGATGATGGTTATTCACATGCTGGGGATACGGAGGAGTTGTGAGGCATCACAAAGGGTGAAAAACACCACTTTCAGACACTGCGGTGTTTTTGAGAGTAGGTAGAGGATCACCAAATGGGCATTTGATGAAGCTGGTATCAGGCCTAGAGCTAGACATTGGAATTCTGCAATGAAAACCCTTTGGATTTGTTAGGGATAAAAGTAAAGAATGCACTGGGATAGATGGTCAAATCGAGACCAGTAGGGATCATGGCATAAACCGTGAGGCCACCTGAACGTCAGGCTCAATTGGCCAGGTGGTTTTGGTGGTGTTTGTGCATTTCCAGGGAAAAGTAGGTGTGCCATAAACAAGCTCCTGCTTCCTGTGGGCTGAAGATTAAGGAAGCTAGGAACTAAAGGCAAAATCTTCTGTAATGCCACCTATGACCATATTTATTTATTTTTTATTTTTTTAACAATTTATTTATTTATTTTAGAGAGCAAGGGAGCATGCAAGTGGGGGAGGGGCAGAAGGAGAGGGAGAGAGAATCCCAAGCAGATGCCACATTCAGCACAGAGCCAATGCAGAGCTAGATCCCATGACATTGAGATCATGACCTGAGCCCAAATCAAGAGTCGGACCCTTAACCGACTGAGCCACGTAGGCGCCCTGACCATATTCTTTTTTAAAATATATTTTGAGGCTGTACAAAGCCTGTTTGAGTCTGAATCTTTGGGATATTTTCTATCAGTTTTCTAGGGATGAAGGCTTCTGATTAGGTCTTAAACAGACGGTCTTGTGTGCTATTCTGTGCGTGCACCTACCCCATTCTGCTTCCTGAGTTAGAGGTGAGATGACACTGTGTCTTTTGCACTGAAAGCATCGATGTCTAAAACCTTCTCTGACCCCAGCCCTCATATAACAAAGTCCTCAGCATTGTGTGTGAATCTCAGTTACCCCATACAGAAAAGAGGGGAGAGGATGTCCAGGTGATAAAGTTTCAATTCATGAAGCACTTTGTTTGCCTAGAAGACCTACCACTTATACAGGGGAATGGTATTTTTTTTTTTCCAGAAAGTAGTCATTAGTCAATATTGATATATCTGTACTCAGTCTATCTATATATCCAAAGTTCATGTCTTTTACTTTCAAGAGCCACATGTTAATTCAGATATTAAGAAATATGGAAAATAATATAACGTATGTGAGGTTATACAGTAAACAAAGGGGGAGAGACCAAGAATCCTTGGTTAAATTTTCATGGTAATGTTCTGGACCTTTCTTGGGTGAGCATATTTCTCAGGGTGGAAGACGATTCTTGGAATGAAGTTTTAAATTCTTTTTTTCCTCTTAACTGCAGCAGTCACAGCTCAGGGCTAATGATTGGCAATAAAAAGATACTCAAATAGTAATACTTGTGATATTTTGCTGGAATTAGTGTCAGAGAAATTTAGGAATTCTGTGGAGTGGAAACTGAGTTGAGCATATCATCCTTCAGCACATTTGAGAAAATGGTTTGGTAGAAGATAAGGGTGACACAGGATGTTTTGAAGCAGGATGCTGTGGCTTCATATGAGTCAGCAGTGTCTTATATGTGCTGGCAAAACTCAGACTTGATATAAATATAATATATGCATGTATATGCATATCTGTATGTATTACATATTTATATTATGGTACATACCTAGTATATTACCTTATACCCCTGGTGGGTTCTAGACAAATATTTCATCCTCAAATACAGTATTTTTCCAATGAACATATCTTTTGAGTTTAGGTTTTGTTCTCAAATGCATTTAAACCAATCTTTTTTTTTTTAATTTCATTTTATTATGTTATGTTAATCACCATACATTACATCATTAGTTTTTGATGTAGTGTTCCATGATTCATTGTTTGCATATAACACCCAGTGCTCCATGCAGTATGTGCCCTCCTTAATACCCAACACCAGGCTAACCCATCCCTCCCCCCCCTCCCCTCTAGATCCTTCAGTTTGTTTCTCAGAGTCCATAGTCTCTCATGGTTCATCTCCCCCTCCGATTCCCCCCCTTCATTTTTCCCTTCCTACTATCTTCTTTTTTTTCTTTTTTAAACATATAATGTATTATTTGTGTCAGAGGTACAGGTCTGTGATTCAACAGTCTTGCACAATTCACAGCGCTCACCATAGCACATACTCTACCCAATGTCTATCACGCAGCCACCCCATCCCTCCCACCTCCCACCACTCCAGCAACCCTCAGTTTGTTTCCTGAGATTAAGAATTCCTCATATCAGTGAGATCATATGACACATGTCTTTCTCTGATTGACTTATTTCGCTTAGCATAATACCCTCTTGTTCCATCCATGTTGTTGCAAATGGCAAGATTTCAGGGTTTATTTTGATGGCTACATAATATTCCATTGTATATATATACCACATCTTCTTTATCCATTCATCTGTTGATGGACATCTTGGCTCTTTCCACGGTTTGGCTATTGTGCACATTGCTGCTATAAACATCAGGATGCACGTACCCCTTCAGATCCCTACATTTGTATCTTTGGGGTAAATACCCAGTAGTGCAATTGCTGGGTCATAGGGCAGCTCTATTTTCAACTTTTTGAGGAACCTCCATACTGTTCTCCAGAGAGGCTGCACCAGCTTGCATTCCCACCAACAGTGTAGGAGGGTTCCCCTTTCTCTGCATCCCCGCCAACATCTGTCGTTTCCTGACTTGTTAATTTTAGCCATTCTGACTGGTGTGAGATGGTATGTCATTGAGGTTTTGATTTGGATTTCCCTGATGCCGAGCGATGTTGAGCACTTTTTCATGTGTCTGTTGGCCATTTGGATGTCTTCTTTGGAACAATACCAACCTTAATGAAAAATAAAATAAAATAAAAACAACTTTTGATTTCTCAGAGCCTTTCAGTTTCAGGAATACAAATAAGGTATTATTGTTATAGTAGCATCTTAAAAATTTTATTTATCTATATTCTAAAGTATCTAAAAGTCATAAAACTAAAAGAAAAGACATTCTGAATACTTGATCATGATATTTTTCACATTTTTATAGGAGCTATCATGGAAAGCTTGAGCATCATATTCTCTGGGAGCCTTCCCTTTCAGATCAGGGTGTAGCCAGGGCTAATTTCACCTGCCCCAAGTCTTCACATCCTCCCTCTGAGGCACTTTCTGCCCTCCTCCCATGGACATCTCTCCATGTCCTGCCCTGCCTGGCTGTGTGTTCCTGACCTGAGGGGCCACAGTCCTGGGGATGGAGGAGACATTACAGTGTCAATGGGCTGATACACGTTTCCTTAGGAGGACTTCTCAGCAAGAGCAGAACCATTAGAAACAATTCACTTCATTCACATGTTACACTTTTTCATTCGTACCTTGTGATCTCCCTAGAAACCAAAAGCAATTCATTGATCAATCCTCTTTGCCATTTTTGACTATTGACCTACAGGGCTGCTTTTTCTGCATCTGCTAATATAATAGAGCCTTGGAAAAGAGCAAAGCATATCAAATACTTTTTTTAAATTTAATTTTATTATGTTATGTTAATCACCATACATTACATCATTAGTTTTTGATGTACTGTTCCATGATTCATTGTTTGTGCATAACACCCAGTGCTCCATGCAGAACATGCCCTCTTTAATACCCATCATCAGGCTAACCCATCCCCCCAACCCCTTCCCCTCTAGAACCCTCAGTTTGTTTCTCAGAGTCCATCATCTCTCATGGTTCCTCTCCACCTCCGATTCCCCCCTTCATTTTTCCCTTCCGAGCAAAGCATATCATCAGCTGGATTAACAGCAATGTGTGTATCCCATTTAAGCTCTTATTGTATGCTCCAATAAAAAGGGGCATTAGCTCAGTCTGAGAGCAGGCCACTTCACAAAATGACCAATTTATCTATTTGCAAAAAAAAAAAAAAAAAAGTCTTACTCTAAAATATACATTTTGATCATTTTGATTACCACAATTTGTGTTAAATATATATAATGCTCAGAAAAATACATTGTGTAATATAATAAAAATTCAGGATGTTAGAGGGAATATGTTAGGTTACATTGATTATTGTTTAATAATCTCTAAAGACAGTTTTTATGTTTTTTTCCCAATTATTCCAAGGATTTTTTTTTTAAGATTTTATTTATTTATTTAACAGAGAGAGAGAGATAGCGAGAGCAGGAACACAAGCAGGGGGAGTGGGAGAAGGAGAAGCAGGCTTCCCACCAAGCAGGGAGCCCGTCGCGGGGCTCAATCCCAGGACCCCGGGACCACGACCCGAGCCAAAGGCAGATGCCCAATGACTGCGCCACCCAGGCACCCCCCAAGGGTTCTTTTGACAATTTCTCAATAGCATATCAACCTTAATTTGTCATTCATAATAACTACTACTCAAAATTTATTATTAAATTTCTCTCATCATTTCTAATTTATCTTTTTTTTTTAGTATTTTCAGCACTTTTATCTTAGTTAATTTTTGATCCTTTTATCATAAGATCACTTTTCATGGATGATACATGTTACTCATCACTATGTATTATATACTACTTTCTAGGTTTTTTCACCTCCTTTTCTGCTTTAATCATCCCACCCCCTCGTGTTAAAACTTTCTGCCCTCAGCTACCAAGACAATATATTCCAATTGCTGTTTGTTAGAAATCAACATTTTAGTATTTCATCTGACATACAGTGTTTTTGACCACTTCTGCCTTTTTTCAGATGTTTTTGAATATTATTTTCTTGGAATCTAAATGTAAGCACTTATCTTGTAATTTGCCAAATCCTCAAGCCGCATATCTGACTTAATTTTATGCTTTTAGTCATTAGTAACCAAAACTTTGGCATTTTATTCATTTTATTTGACACAGTGGCATTAGAACCTTTCTCTTTGATTTTTATCTTTCTTTTTTCTTACATTGCCTTTCTCTCTGTTGAAGTTCTCGCTTTGTTCAGGCATCGTTCTCCTCACCCTGGTGAGCGTCTTTAGGAATGTAATTTTGAACCTTTATCAAGGAATTCACTGGCCTCCGTTTTCCCTAAGGCCTGTTTCCTGAGTCTGACCTTGTTCTTGACCTTGTTCAGAGCACACTCTCCCGTGTCTTCTCTCCCCCTCACTCCGCGTGTTGGTTCTGTGCATGTGGGGGAACGGCCACCTGTCCTGGTTGGCACAGAGGCGCTGGGTAGAAGACAGGCCCTGTGGTTCAGCCTCTCCGGCTCTTGAGTGATTCTCCAACTCCAGCGGCTGCCTCCAAACCCTCCTCTGTTCTGGGGGCTCAGCAGCGGGGGCTGCGCTGGGTTCCCGGAGGGAAGGCTACGCGGCAGGCAGACGGGAAGCCAGAGCCCTCGGCAGCGGCTTCTCAAGAGCACCTATTGACCTCCCCCGGGGAAGCCCTGGGAGGGTTAGTGGGTGAATACGCCTATGTGACCCGCGAGCTCAGGCCCCACCAGCCACCGGAGCCAGGCAATCGTGGGGCACACCCCCGCGTGGCAGCCTCAAGACTCGGGACACCGGCGGTGTGTCCAAAACTCCTTCCGCGGAGATGCTGGGGATTTGCAGTGGGCTGTAGGGAGACTAGGAGATGGTGTCTGCTGGCTTCTGGCTTCCTGGCTTCCCAGGGAGGACTGCAGTTTGTTCCTAAATGCTTGCTAAATTAGAAGCCTAAGGCTTGGGCTGCAGTTGGAGATACGCAAACAGGGCCTCCTGCAGGGAAGGCTGGGGAGAGGGTATTTTTGTAGAGGCTCCCCCTGTGCTGAGCCCCCGCCCCATGTGGGAGCCCCAGCGAGTCCTGAGAGCCAGCCAGGAACGGTTTCCCTTCTCCAGCCTTGTGGACACAAGCCCTGTTTGCTCTCAGAGCTAGGTGCTTTGGCTGTGGAAGCCTTGATTAGCAGGGTGCTAGGTTTTTGGGTCCAAACTGTACCCTCCTCAGGGAGAAGCCTGGAGTTTTGCATTCCCTCCCTGTTCTGTGTCGCTGTGGGGGGGCGGAGGGGGCAGAGTTTACTGTGAGAATGTGTCTCAGCCTCTCCTACCCTTTCCTCGGGGGTATTTTCTTGTTCCCCTGATGTGTAGGAATCGCTCAGCTAATTCCTGGATTTCCTTCAGAAGGAATTGTACCATACGTAGTGTAGACAGAGTGTGTCTGTGGGAGGAAGTAAGTTCAGGAGTCTGCTGCGTCACCATCCTGGACCGGAATCTGTCCCTTCCATTTTACAGTTATCACGAATATGTCAGATGCCGGGTGTCAATCTATTGAGGAATTTTGGTTACACATACATTATAAAATAGTCATTTTCGTATATTAAATATATTCATAAGAAGACTACATCATCTTTTGATTCTTATTGTTTCACAAATAGAATATTTATGTAAATGTGGCTAAGAAGACTAAATTTTTTCAACAGTAAACTGGTATTATTAAAAAAATCTGTTAAAATCATTTTATGCCATATGAATTGCATTTCATTTTAAGTACTTTTTTGAAAATCAGTAAATTTTAAAAATTTAGAGAATATGGGGCGCCTGGGTGGCTCAGTCGTTAAGTGTCTGCCTTCGGCGCAGGTCGTGATCCCAGGGTCCTGGGATCGAGTTCCACATCGGGCTCCCTGCTCAGCGGGAAGCCTGCTTCTCCCTCTCCCACTCCCCCTGCTTGTGTTCCCTCTCACGCTGTGTCGCTCACTGTCAAATAAATAAATAAAAAATCTTAAAAAAAAAAAAAGAATTTATCTACAAATTTTTATCTAATTAGCTTCGAATTTCTTCTTTTTTAAGATTTTATTTATTTATTTGAGATAGAGTGAGAGTGAGAGAGACAGCACAAGCAGGGGGAGCGGCAGGCAGAGGGAGAAGCAGACTCCCCGCTGAGCAGGGAGCCCAAGGTGGGACTCGATCCCAGGACCCTGAGATCATGACCTGAGCTGAAGGCAGACGCTTAACGACTGAGCCACCCAGGTGCCCCTAACATTTATTTTACACTATGATAGACCATGTCATGATGTGCCCTACAAGGTAGTCATAGAATCATTTAGTAACTATGGATATTAAATGGTATTAACTGAGAAAAAAAACCCACACATCAAACTCAACTACATTATAAATATTTGAGAAATACTAGAGATACAAACATACATGAATCAAGCCTCCTGCTTTTGAGGAACTTATAGTTAACTTTGCTTCTACCCCAATGTAAGATACTGTGGGAGGTGTAGGACCTTAAATTAAAACCTATGCACCCATGATCAAACCATAGTTAGGAAGTTGTTTTTACTTTTAGTATTCTACATATGGCCCATGAATCAAAAGATCCTGCTGAAACAGTACTATTTTTTTTTTGGAAAACAGCCAGCTGGAGGAAGGGGACAAGGACCTAGAGATTGAAATAATGGTGTAGCAGCAGGTGCATTGGATGTTCCTGATGGCCTAAGTTAAAGCCTCACATTTAGTCACAGAAGGAACAGAGAGTAGCAGCCAAGAGACTTGGAAAGAGGTTAGGGAAAACAAAAAAAGAAAGCAGATAAGATAATTAAGCCATCCTTTCTTACAAAGGCTGGACCCAAACAGTTCAGATCCCAGGGCTCAGAAGTAAGCAGGAGAAGACATAGCAAGGTCTTTGTGAGGATTCAGTGTCTTGCTAAAGACCAAAGAGGACAGCAAGTCAGCAAGTGCAGTTTTTCTCATTAAAAAAGGAAATAAAGTTTTCTAAGCTTTACTACACATTTCACTGAGCATTGTATTAAAAACAACAAAACAAATATTAGCATACATATTAATAAGCAAAGGAAGATGTGTACTTTTGCAAAAATAAGTTATCCAATGCAGTTTGCCTTTTTTTTTTTTTTTAATTTTGTAGGTAGTGAATTAGGATATGAGGCTAGTAAAAATGTCTCTCTTCTGGCCATATCAATGTCATATGGATCGTTAAATAGTTTTACAGAACATGTTCTCACTGGGGTAGATTTCTGTCAGTTTGCTTCAGTCTTTGCTTGGTTAACTCCTAATAATGCCATCGCCCTCAGCTTAAATATTACCTTTTCAACAAAATCTCTTCGGACATCCTTGTCTAAATTAGTCCTGGGCTCTCTCTTTTATAGCAGATTTCTGAAGACTGAATGAAACAAAAGTATCTGAAGTTGGTAGGATCATGCAGGCATGTAATGAGCACTGAAAACATTGTATTATTCCTAGTGTTGTTACCAAACAGTGTTGGGTCACGTAAAGTGTATGGGTTTGGAAATCAGATCATGACTGCTACCGGCAAGCAGTCGGCCCCTGGAACAATTTTCTTGAACTTCTGGACATCAGTTTTCTCACCTGTAAGGGAGTCAGAGGAATTATACCTAATTCTACAAGGCCCGAATTGTAAGTGGACATGTATGTAGGTGCTCAATAACAATTTTTGTTCATACGCACCCTTCTTCTAGCCTTCTCTGCTATGTACTTAAATGGTTTAATTCGCTGCAGGAAAGTAAACATTAATACAATTTCAGGATGCTACTTACTGAGGAGTGGAAATCTGAAGGTCCCCGAATATACTTTATGCTATGTGATGTTAACAACACCTGAGTCTTCATTTTGGTTCTGGGTAAACTGATCTGTTTCTCAGATTCTAATGAGAGGGTGTGACCTTGTAGGCGGGAAGTGCTGAGTGTAGTTAGTGAAACCAAACTACAAAAGGCAGATTAGTCTTAATGGGAAGGAGATAAAATACTAATAAAAGAACTTAATATAATTCTAGAAAATAAATGAAAATATAACGCAATTAAAATATATATGCAGTCTAAAATGTACAATGTGAAATCATAGAACAAGGTCATGCACTGTTGGAAGACTAACTTGGAGTGGGAAGTTTCTGTTTCCATCTTTCAGTACACTCATGGCTCAGATTAAAAGCTACAGCAGAAGGCAAACAAATTGATTCAGTTTTTACCATTAAAAATCCTGAAGTTCAGACCTTCACATTTTTAGCAGATTCAGGAAGACTCAGATAGAACTGGGGAACAGTTAGTCAAATCCTGAAAGCGTCCATCAGTGACAAAGCTAATTAGGGATATCCACTAATTTGAAGTTGAGACCAAGAATTCTAGCCAAAACTTTACAGAAATTGCCTTTCAAACTGTAAGTTTTGATGTAGAGTAGGATACGTAGTAACATGTGTGACAACTAAAGCAAAGTGATACATAATCTATGTACACAGGGCGGTGTGAACCCTGGGTGTGTGAACACATAGGAATGTTCTATAAGATCCACATCTATTCTGACAGCTTTTCATTTTTAAATTAATTTTTTTTTTAAATTTTGGTTTGTTTCTTTACTTATTTATTTCCCTGAATTGGGAGTCATGTTGGGCAAGGATCATTCATTCACCAGACCTCTTACCCAAAACAGTTAGTGTATTGGCAGGGGAAGGTTTTGGCTTAATAACTGGATACAGGTGGAAGAAAGTAATGCCAAGGTTGATTCATTAGCAGAGATGATATATCCTTGCCCTGCTCATCCTTCCTTGCAACTCCTATGAAACACACAGACACACACACACACACACACACACAAAACTACAGTGTTAGAAAACCTAATGATCAGCAACAGACCATTTTACGTATTTCAAATATGAAGTTGAGTGTAGCATGATAGCCTGGTGTCAGATAATCTTTTATCCCCTCCTGCCTCAATGACATCCTCCCCCCCCCCAAAAAAAACCTTCCAAAAGGTTAGAAGAATTAGGTGCTAGTATACTTGAGGTGCATGGTGATCTTCAAGTTGGAATGGAAGGATTCTTTCATTTATTTTTTGTTCATTTATCAAAGATTTAGCAAAACTTGAGGAATCTGCAACTGAACAGACCACACACACACACACACACACACATATTTACATATTTTAAAGAGATGACTTTGCAAATTTTTTCCATTTGACTGCCATCCATTGTTCCACATTAATGTAAGAGAAAATAATAATACTTACCATATTCTGGATTTAACCATACTGAAGCTTTATTTCATAGCATGTCAGGTATATGACACAGTATGTCATAGTATATTCAGCGAATAGCAAGACATCACCAAAGAAGTTAGAGAAAAGAACATTTTCTTTCAGGCATTGCTAGATTTTCTCTGGTGTTAACACTTAATGTGTGGTAAAACTAAATAATTAGTATAAGAATACAAAACTGTATAGAATTTTTTTTTAGAAAACAAATTATGTGCTTGATAGTTTATGTGACTATTACACAGTCCCTAGATTCCAAATGCATTTCAGGTAAAATTTCTGCAGTTGGGGAAAATTCCTGTGTTTTAAGTTGCTTCCCTGGTACTTGGGCATTGGAAGCATTTAAAATATAATATTGAGGAAGTTAATTATTTCAGGTCAAATCACAGTCATTTTGACTTCAAACAGTGTTGCGTATTGAAGACAGTAACATATCACCTTTCCGTTTACATTCTCTCTGTGCCGTTCTTCCGGGTTTTCTTGTGGTTTACAGATCACACCCCTTTACATTCTCTATGACACTTGCCTCGTCCCCGTGCACATAGACTTCAACAGAGCAGGAGTGTCTACTCAGCGTTCCACACCAAACAGCCACAGAAGAATTCCTCCCAGACTCCGTAAAGGATGTTAGCATAGCAGATGCTCAACGCTCTTCCAAGGCCCTGGTCATCATGAGCCACGTACATAGAACTTTGACCACGATATTCGGTGTAGCCCTCAGTACCAATAGCAGTTTGACTGAACTTCAAAAAGGCAGCCAGCCTTTTGGGTGGACCAGCCTTTTGGGTGGACCAAATCCCATTCCTGATTTCACTCAGCCTTGATGGAAAGAGCGAGCCCTGGGGAGTGGATCTCCATTTAGATTTCAGGGTCCATTTCCCTCTTAGCCAGAATCCTTAGTGGGAGCCAACTGCCTGACCATTCCCCAGGGCCCTCGGCGCCCTCACACATAGTACCTGGAATTTCAGAAATAACCACTCCATTTTGTGTCTATTGTTTTCTTGTCACAATGGGTTAAACATCATTTAAAATTATAAAATTAGCAAAATATACATTCTAGGAGATAATAGAGCACACTGCAAAGGAAAAAATCCTTTTCCTAAAAACTTTGATTCAAAGAATCTTTTAAACATCCCTCATTCAATGGTGCCTGAGTTGCTCAGTCTGTTAAGCCTTCGACTCTTGATTTTGGCATGAGTGGTTATCTTGGGGTCGTGATCTCGGAGTCCTGGGATCGAGCCCCATGTCAGGCTCCCTGATCAACAGAGAGTCTGCTTGAAATTCTCTGATCATCTCTCCCTCTCCCTCTGCCCCTCCCCACTGTGCATGCGTGTATGTGTGCGCTCTCTCTCTCAAATAAATAAATCTTTAAAAAAAATCATTCAATGTGATTTTACATTAAATATATAAATTTTATCCAAACACATTTTTATTAAAAAATAATAGAAGCAGAAAAATGTAACAGAGAACAACAATAATTTAACCCTACTCTTAATTCTGTTCTTTGAAGCTAAAACTAAGATTATTACTGTGACACATTTAAATTTGACTAAAAAAATAATTATTTTAACACAATTTTCTGGCACACATCAAATGCATAAAATGGTAGTCATCAGGCTCACAGTGGAAATTTATTAAAAAGTTTTCATGTAACTTTATTGAGTATTTTAATAACGCTGAAGAAATGAAATTGAACTTTGTTTTTAAACTTCCTGATGTTAATGGTATTATCAGTGACTGCTGGATGCGGATATGTATTTCTACAGATGTCATAAGTATTCTGAGAAAAACAAAAAAAGCATCCAGAAGCCCTTCTCTAGCCACAGATGGCTTCCAGCAGAGGGAGAGTCAGAGGAAGAAGAGATGTGTAGGGAGCAGGAAGGCTCGTGTCTGAATTTCTGTTAAAAGAATGAGAAGAGTCATATATAAATGGCAGGGCTCCAGCTCACAAGAGATGTTGTTCCTGAGTCCCATTCTAACCCCCAAACTGGGTCTTAACATCTTGACTTCAACACAGACTGTTCTATCTCCTATCCATCCACACATGCACACACACACACACACATACACACACACACACTCTTCATAAAATTGAGATTTCTGGCAGTTTGACTACAATTTCCCAAGTCATGTAAATAACATAACACCGCTTCTGCAACCTCAGTTCATTGTATGTGTAAGCCAGATGGAACTGGCTCTTTAGATATCATTATGCTTCAGGTATCAGCTCTTCTTAGTGACAAGTGGTTGAATATATAGAGTTATTTTTGCTTCTTTTCGACTGTGCTTCTCTTATCTCAGTAGAGTAACACTGAGCTATGTTGAAAGGTTACAACAACAGTACTCTATTATGTGATGAAACAAGCAGACTGGGTGCTGTAGAACAACAATTTTCTTGTTTTCTCAAATACTCACTAGATGAACTATGATTATTATTTTTTGCTAGTTCTCACTACGTGTATTTCCAAAGTAGGGACTCATCACCATGATCCCCATCTTTAGCACCTGAGATGCATCAGGGAATATTTCTGAAACTTCAATTGCTTATCTAATAATTTTACTACATTTACTGAAGCAAATTTGTTTAATAAGCTTTGTCATTTCCACAGCCCTCAACCTATTTCAGTGAAACTCACTTCATGTTACAGAAATGATACAATGTAAGGATCAAGTCAAAGTAAAGTGTGCATATCTAGGAAAGCTTAGCAACTATTAGAGGCTCAAGTCCATGAGCAAAACCTTCCATTTGAATTCTCTCAGGACATGAAGAGAACGTTAAGCCAGTAAAGGAGTAAGTAAAGATCAAGTGTCAGCCTGTCAGACGTCTATAAATCACAATTAAGTTGTTTTCTAATTATAAATGCATTCCTTGGCATTCAGCATGTCAGGAAGAAATGTTAATATTCTGACCCCGAGGTCTGGCAGCATTAGACCTGCCTGATTGTTACGCTTACGCTTACATATTAATATAAGGTGCGTCTTTGGTTCAGATGCCGCTCCCTTGAAGCAGGATGACAATTATTTCCCTGCCAGTGTCATTCGATTGGCAGGCAAGGTCTCTACCCATGCCACTCTCCCTGACATTCCAGAAACCAGGTGATAAAAAACAAGGACAGGAGAATGCTTTATTTAGACTTTTTATTTTATTTATTTTATTTTTATTTTTAAAAGGGCTTTCTGGATGTCGGCTAAGGAGATAGACTCCAGTGTTACATTTCACAAACTATTTGAAATATATGTTAGATTCCCCTGACTCTGTAATGATTATAAAAACTAGTAATGGGCTTTTTAAGGTATGCTGTGTTCCTCTTCCTAATCATCAACTTTTATTACATTTACATGTCCTGACACTTCTTTTCTCCCGAACAGAGTCTGCCTTCCTCTGTCTTTGGCAATCTCAAACCTTACTGGCTCTGGAATTTCTGCATGGCAACTGTTTGCTATAAAATAGTAGAAACGGTCTACATTCTCTGGTCTCATTCTGTACCATGAAGGGTCAAAAAAAAAGTTTAATTTATCCAAAAGATGCTGAAGTCTGTTTCAAAGAGATTTGTTTAGATGAGAAAATGTAATATAAAAGCTTAATTTTACTGATGTTCCGCAAACATAAACAAGAAATTCTTTGATGTAATTCTGTAAGTTGGGTGAGGGATTGTAAGCAGGCTCACATTAACCAAGTCCACACATTTTTTTTTTTAAGATCGGTTCAACTTTGTCATATTTATAGCATTTCACATTCCTCATCTATGCTTACATTGCAAAGTCAGAAAGAGATCCCTTAATAAAATTCTGTAACGCTTATTTTAAAACTAGAACCTTTGATAAGTCCTTATAAGACTTCATGACAAAATTTTCTCCTGGGATTTGAATCTTAATGTGTTAGCAAAAATTCATTGCTATAAGAAATGGAAGCACGGGGCACGTCACCAAATATGAAGCATGAGTTACTAGAACCATAGAAAATGATGTTCAGAAAGGTGCCCGAAGAAAATACACCTTGTTAAGGAAAGGGTGCTCATGATTTAAAGAGTGTGCCTGGATAGAGAGAAACTATAAAGTTACAAGGACTCTCCCAATTAAATAATTATTATTTGTTAATTCTCCCTTACTCTTGACCTCTCTTTGTCTTTCTCCTGCTCTCTCTCTCTCCCTTTCACACTCACACACACACACACACACAGCTCTGTACCCACACACATCCGCACATACTTCTCTTTGCCTTTTCTGCTGTCTTACATATTTGAAATTACCTGAGAGGGTTCACGAAATTTGTAGTAACATTAGAGACAAAGTCCGAGTCCCTTGGTATAATTCAAGCTCTTCACCTGTGGTGTGATTTATTCTCATAATTCTAACCCTATTCTCCCTGTGGCAAAAATTATATATGTTTGCTAAAATTAGGTCTAGCAATGCAGAACTAACATACTGTTCTATCAAGATAAACATGGTTTACATCAGATAATTATCAGTCTAGATATCTTTATACGCATATTATATGCAGATAGAAAAAGAGATAAGTACAAGTTTAACTGGTTAACTAGAATGACAAATGTGTTTATGAAAATGGATTATAATATGCGTGCATATTTAATTGAAATATTAAATACAATGTTTTCATTTAAGGAAAGAAAATTTAAATGGAAATCAAAACAATTGATGAATTTCAGACAGTAACTTTTAAAGACTCAATTAAGATTGATAAGAAAATTGCAAAAATAGGGCGCCTGGGTGGCTCAGTCAGTTGAGCAACTGCCTTTGGCTCAGGTCATGATCCCAGGGTCCTGGGATCGAGTCCCACATCAGGCTCCCTGCTCTGCGGGGAGACTGCTTCTCCCTCTCCCACTCCCCCTGCTTGTGTTCCCTCTCTCGCTGTGTCTCTCTCTGTCAAATAAATAAATAAATAAATAAATAAATAAATAAATAAATAAATAAATAAATAAATCTTTAAAAAAAAAGAAAAAAGAAAATTGCAAAAATATTACTAAGTTAAAGCCATTATGTTTTAAAATGCATTTTAATATTACACAATAAAGATTGACTCCTTGATATAAAAATTTGAGAAGACAGCCAATTATTATTTCTCCTAATTTTATAAATCACATTATTTTTTAAAAATCTTGTAACAGCTTGCAATAATAATTGCATTCAGTTTTTTAAAGATTTCTCACAGTGTTTATTTTTATTTAATTGTACTGAATTCTCCCTTCTTGCCATTTAAACATGGTTCTTTCCATTATGCCTGACTTCAATATTTTCCTTAATTTTTAATCAGTTCGAAGTATGTGTATGTTTGTAAAAGACTCACGGTAGTTGTATTAGTTATTTTTTTTTTTTTCACATTTAAGAACGTTGCTGTTGTTTTTGTTTTGTTTATCCATACAAAGTATCTTCCCTGGTTATATCTTCAGGCCATACTTTCTTTAGAAATTTGAGACATTGCCTGCTGACTTCTTGTTTTCATTTCACTTTGGAAAATTCTCAAGCTGCTTAAATTTCACTTTTTTGGGGAATTTAATTTTTTGGCCTGGATAGGTGAAGAAAAATTGTCTTAATGTGGAATAGATTACTGTACTTATATCCACTTTTTCTAGAATATTATTTGTTCTTTCAAACCTCATATTCTGCTCTTCATTTTTTTCAAAAAATGTCCCTGAAATATTTTGAACATCTTTTTGATCCATTTTAAGTTATTTTTAAAGAAGTTCTTTATTTTATTTTATTTTTTTAAAGATTTTATTTATTTATTTGAGAGGGAGAGAGAGAGAGAGAGCACATGGGCAGGGGCAGAGGCAGAGGGAGAAGCAGACTCCCCACTGAGCAAGGAGCCCGATGCAGGACTCGATCCCAGGACCCTGAGATCATGACCTGAGCTGAAACAGACGCTTAATTGACTGAGCCAGCCGGGTGCCCTCATTTTATTTTGTTATTAATTTTTTGAGTATAGTTGGCACACAGTGTTATCTTACTTTCAGGTGCACAACACAGCGATGCAACATCTCTATGCCTTATGCTGTGCCCACCACACCTGCAGCTCCAATCCGTCACTACACGATGCTATTACAGTGACATTGACTATATTCTCTATGCTGTGTCTTTCACCCTTGTGACTTATTCCTTCCATAACTGGAAGCCTATAGCTCCCTCTCCCCTTCACCCATTTGTTGATGCCCCCTATCCTTCTTCCATCTGGCCCCCATCAGTTTATTCTTTGTGTTTATAGGTCTGATTCTGCTTTTTACTTGTTTATTCTTTTTTTTTTTTTTTTTAGATTTCACATATGAGTTTCATATGGTATTTGTCTTTCTCTGACTGATTTATTCCACATAGCATAATGCCTAGGTCTATCGATATTGTTGCAGATGGCAAAAGCTCATCCCTTTTTTATGGCTGTGTAATCTCTCTCTCTCTCTTTCTCTGTGTATATACGTGTGTGTATATATTTATATACACACACACATCTTCTTTATCCATTCATATAGCGATGACACTCAAGTTGCTTCCATCTCTTGAATATTTTAAATAATGCTGCAGTAAACATAATTCTGCATATAACTTTTGAGTTAGTGTTTCTGTTTTCTTCGGGTCATGAGACTATACATAGCAAACCCTAAAGACTCCACCAAAAAAAAAAAAAAAAAAACTACTAGAAGTAATAAATGAGTTCAGTAAAGTTGCAGGATACAAAGTTAATACCCAGATATCAGTTGTGTTTCTATACCCTAATATTGAAGTATCCGAAAGATAAATTAAGAAAATAGTTTCATTTACCTTTGCACCAAAAAAGAATAGATTATTTAGGAATACACTTAACCAAAGAGGTGAAAGACTTGTACTGTGAAAACCATAAAACACTGATGAAAAAAAATGAAGATGACAAAAATGGAAAGATATTCATGTTCATTGACTTGAAGAATTAATATTGTTAAAATATCTATACTACCCACAGCAATCTACAGGTTCAATGCAGTCTCTATCAAAATATCAGCAGCATTTTTTTTCACAGAACTATAGTAATACTAAAATATGTATAGAACCAGAAAGACCCCCAACAGCCAAAGTGATCTTGAGAAAGGAGAACAAAGCTGGAGGTATTACAATCCCAGATTTGAAGATTTATTAAAAATCTGTAGTGATCAAAATACCATGGTGCTAGTACAAAAATAGACACATAGATCAAAAGAACAGAATAGAGAACCCAGAAATAAACCCACACTTAGATGGTCAATTAATCTCTGACAAAGCAGGAAAGAATATACAATGGGAAAAGACAGTCTCTTCAACAAATGGTGTTGGGAAAACTGGACAGCCACATGCAAAGGAATGAAACCGGACCACTTTCTTATGCTATGCACAAAAATAAACTCAAAATGGATTAAAGACCTAAATGTGAGACCTGACACCATAAATATCCTAGAAGAGAGCACAGGCCATGAGGTCTCTGACATTGTCTGTTACACCATCTTTCTAGATATGACTCCACAGGCAAGGGAAACAAAAGCAAAAATAAGATACTGGGCTCCAACAAAATAAAAAGCTTCTGCACAGTGAAGGAAACAACAAACCAAAAAGTCAACCTAAGGAATGGGAGAAGATATTTGCAAATGACATAGCTGATAAAGGGTTAGGATCCAAAATATATAAAGAAATTATACAACTCAACACCCAAAACAAATAATCCAGTTACGAAATGTGCAGAAGACATGAACAGACATTTTTCCAAAGAAGACATCCAGATGGCCAACAGACACATGGAAACATGCTCAACATCATTCCTCTTCAGGGAAATACAAATCAAAGCTATGATGAGAAATCACTTCACACCTATAAGAATGCCTAAAATCAAAAACACAGAAATAATAAGTGTTAACAAGGATGTGGAGAAAGGGGAACCCTTGTGCACTGTTGGTGGGAATGTACATTGGTACAGCCACTCTGGAAAACAGTATGGAGGGTCCACAAAAAGTAAAAAAAAAAGAAAAAGAAATACCATATGATACAATAATTCCCAGTACTGGGCATTTTTAAGAGTTTTTAACCTCTGTGATAACAGTTCTTCTTATATTGGACCATCATTGCTCTAATAAATATTATCTTCTCTCTAATTGATGTTTTCTGTCTTACATTCACTTTGATTACCTCAAACTTTTTCTTAGCGTCAGTTATATAATCTTCAGAATGTCATGCTGTTAGTTGTTCTGCGATGGTATCATCTAAAATCATTTATTAACTTTGCAATTTCTTTATTGCAATTTACTGTTATTTCTTTCTTGAGTGTTTTATTTTTCTTTAATTCCTGATATTATGAAAGTAGTCAGTAATGTAAAAGCTTCTGGTAAGATAATTTATTTTGTTCCCAGGAGAATGTTTTATTCTTTACTGGATTCCTCACATCTCTCTTGAGAGATATATATTCCATTTTCAAGACTTTTATTTACTTGCTTAGATATGAAAACTATCTAACTCACCAATGTGGGATGGATTGCTTTTTCTTATTCAACAAATATGAAATTTCTCTTTTGAAGATAAAGCTCAGTGGAGACTCTGAGGTTTGGACACATGTGCACACATGCACGTGTCAGAGACAGACAAGATTGTGTTTCTTCTCTTTTCTTGAGAGATTTTATTAAATCTACTCTAAAAACTTTTGCTCAGCCTTGGTATTTATTTTACCTCAGTTGGGAATGCCTTCTATTTCTGGTCATTCAGTCAACTGGGCTTAAAACCATGAATTTTTAATTCCATCAGATTGAGTCAACCTCTGTTCTTCACTTCTTTCTTGTCAACCAGCCACCCCAAAGAATTCTGATTTTCTTTCCAGATTCAAGGACATTGGTGATGAATCTCAGAAGTTTTTGAACCAGAATTATTTCTCAGAAGTGGGGATGGAATTAGGAGCTTCTTGTGTTCCAATAAAATCTTCAGCTGCTTGTACCAGTAAATTCCTCTGTTACTTTGAAGAGTATATGTCTGTTTGTGATCTTATGGGCCGTTCCTGATTTTTAAGTGGTGTTCATTTAACTTATTTATTTTTAACTATTTTTCTTCTTTTGTATGTAACTCTTTATTCACCATGTACAGGGGAAGATGATTCTTTGGCCTACTTAAATTCAAATATTTTACTCAATTTCCTTCCAGGTGATTTTAAAATAGACATATGATTTTCATGTAGAATTTTATGATAAAAATGTCTTTGAGACTGGATGACTTTTGTGTGAATGCTAAAATGAGATTTCTTTATAATTCTTTCTGCTTTGTAGTGAGTGGGGGCTATATGACCATGGGGGTATGGGCGTGTAGGGGTGTGTGCATGTTGGTAAAGATGTGTGTGTCATGAGGTTGTGTGTATTCGTATGTGGGATAGTACAGTGTTTTTTGAAATTCTTAATTGTGCTATTGTCTCTGTTAAACATAATATTATAATTTAGTAGCTGACTAAGCTATCATCCTTTTTGCTCTGTAGACTGTAATAGCACTGAGCTTCACCCAGAGAGTTATTCACTCCCATTGTATCTTAATATTCTCAGTAAGAAACAGCTGGGCTTGAATGATACAGTTAATTGACCTTTATCTCTCACTTCCTGTGCTGCATGAAATAAAGGTCCTCAGCAGATTTTTTAAAAGTTGAAAATACAATGGGTGCTGCATCAGCATGAACCTAAACTGGTCAGAGGTTAACACAGTACATGTTAGGATAGAAAAAATAGACACTTGTAGAAGCAACATTGTAGCTTTAGAAGTTCATTTGCACAAATAGGAAGGACAAAAGCAATGGTAGCATATGTTCAATGTTTCATCCATTATTAATCACTAAATATTGCCTATACAGACCATATAAGCTAAGACATTTCATACATGGTTACAAACCATAGTATATAGCATATGTTCCAATATTACACCTTAAAAATGCTAAACATTCTCTCTCCAAGAACATATAAGGGCAGAAAATTCAGTTTAGTGTTCAGATTTTTCCTAAACTAACTTTTTTCCTCCCTCGCTCCCTCCCTCCCTCTTTCCTTCCCTTCTTCCTTCCTTCCTTCCTTCCTTCCTTCCTTCCTTCCTTCCTTCCTTCCT
>NC_058408.1:71502157-71558541 GCF_002201575.2 Neomonachus schauinslandi
CCTTCCTTCCTTCCTTCCTTCCTTCCTTCCTTCCTTCCTTCCTTCCTCTCTTCCTCTCCCCATCTCTCTCTCTCCCTCCTCCTGGGAGTTATCTTGCATATTGTGAAGAATATGAGTTTGGGGGATTGTTAAGAATCTGAATTTAAATCCTGGTAATAAAAACACTGGACATATTTCTATTTTATTTTATTTATTTATTTTTTTTTTTATTTTTTTTTTTTTTTAAGATTTTATTTATTTATTTGAGACAGAGAGAATGAGAGAGAGCACATGAGAGGGGGGAGGGGCAGAGGGAGAAGCAGACTCCCTGCCGAGCAGGGAGCCCGATGCGGGACTCGATCCAGGGACTCCAGGATCATGACCCGAGCCGAAGGCAGTCGCTCAACCAACTGAGCCACCCAGGCGCCCCATATTTCTATTTTAGATTGATGATAGGCATTGTGTTAGACACCAAGTATCCATTACAGTATTTGATATATGAGTGCTATTACTAGTCCCATTTTATAAATGAAGAAGAAATTAAGACTGTGAGAGGTTAAGTTACCTGGCTAGTAAGTGGCATCTGAAGAGTCAAAGCAGTTTTGTTTTGTTTTGTTTTGTTTTTTCCTCATTCTAGAGCCAAAGGTTCTAACAATTTGGTCATATAGATTATTAAAAGATTTCAGTACTAATTAACAAATACTCAATTTTTCAGGACCCCAGTCTACCCACAATCAAACACTGAAGGGTCTGGTATGAAAGAAAGTCTTTTAGACTCCCATGAACTAAGGCTGGAGTCCATTCTTGTTAGTAGGTGCTCAGAATATATTGATTGCTAACAAATCTGTATTACCCTTGTGTATTATTCAGGCATCTCCAGAGAGGAAGGGCCAGTAGGATGGAATGTTGGGGGTGGGGTGGGGGGAGAGAGACAGAGATGGGGGGAGAGATGGAGAAAGAGAGATATTGAGTTTACATAATCGTGGGGACTGGCAAATCCAAAGACTATAAGTCAGGTTGGAAACTCAGGTAAGAGTTGTTTGCAGACTTGCATCTGAAAACCACAATGAGGGCCATCAGGTTAGAAACTCAGACAGAATGTCTCTGTTACAGTCTTGAGGGATAATTTCTTTTTCAGGAGACCCCAGTCTGGGTTCTTAAGGCCATTAACGGATTGGATGAGGCCACTCAAATTGTAGAGGGTAATCTGCTTTATTCAACCTACCGATTATAAATACTAATCACATGTAAAAAAAATGCACTCACGGCAACATCTAGAGTAATGTCTGTCCAAACAACTGATCAGCATTGCCCAGTCAAATGAATACATAAAATGAATGATAATACTTGTAAATATCTGTATCTTACCAATGATGCAAACTTAAGACAGTTATTTATGTGTTTTGAGACCCATTTCTCATTAGTGACATGTAGCTAATGATACATGAGTACATGAGACACGTGTACTGTGTATGCTTTATATAGGCATATACAGCTAACATACACATGTATGTATAGTATATGCATAAGGTCTATTTCTTATTCTTGTTTTCTTGGGTGAATATAGAACTGCCCCTCATTGGCTCTGCAATCCTAGTAATTTCTCCCTTACTAGCCTTCAGTGTCCTCACCTGTAAGAAGTCCTTGAGCTCTCCTCTGGCTGGAATATGTCATCAATGGGTAATGTCACCTTCAGTGACATTTATTTAATGTCAGGATTCATAAAACTCCAGAGTGATCTCTATATTTATCTATTGACAGAAAGGATGTTGCCATCATATGGTAGTGATCAGTGATGATCAGGCCAAAGAAGGTCCTAATTTTTCTATCAGTGGGAATAGTTCCAAACTGGACCATCCACACTCCCCTGTCTGGTTGCCCTGGTGACCACAGTCGTACGTTTGTGGGAAATTAGGTCAGTACCTAGGGAACACGATGTTTTTATTTCAATGCCAACCTAGTGGCCAGGATTAGGACTGAGTGGCATATTAGCTCTCAGGGTGAGATGTACCTGCACAAGGAAATGTATGAATACTGAGAAAGGAAGCTAAGCATTTTTTAACAGGATTAAACTGCAAATGCAATTGTTTACCACTTATAGTGTTTTTATTCAGCTGGCTAAAATGTATCCCCACCATCTTTCCCTATTTTTGCATCTAAATAAAATTGGCATTTAAAATAGACATGTTACCAAAAAAATGTCAGCCAATGCCTGATTTACTTCTAGCATTGATTATTTGTGCTCAGAGTTAATTCAGGTCCGAGTGGACGTCTGCGATTGATTCAGATGGGCAGTAATGGAATAGCATTGCCAAAGCTTCTCCTGGGGTTCCTCAGTCTGTTCCAAAGCAGTCTCTTTATGTTCACAGCCAGCAGGGACATCAGCTGTGTGAAAAGCTTTTTCATGAGCCCACTTTGGCATCAAGTTAGAGAATAGGAACATAAAAGAAGCTTTAGATATGTAGATGTTTCAATGGCCCTAAAAAAATCTGTAAAAATAAAAAGTTCATATTTCCTGAATTAAGAATATTTATATCCAAGGAAAAGACAGATAAATGACTATACAGATATCTCCTCTTCAGTTTGTGCACTAGGCAACTGGTTTTGGGGTTTTGTTTTTCTCCAGCCAACGTAAGTTAATGTATACGTCTTACACTGGAAGCTGTCTTTGAAAGTCCTCAGACTATGTCTCTTCTCTGTGAATAGGGTCTAGTGAAATCCTCTCCCCAGCTGGCCACTTAATAAACTAAATGTTTTATGATGATAGAACCCCTAAATTCATCAAACTGCAGAGCATTTAATTACACATTTCTTTCAAACGTGATTTGTGCCCAGAGGTGAAAACATAACCATCGACATGTGGAGTTCTAGCTCATTTCTCTCGTGTGTGATTGAGCTCTTGGTGATGATGCTCTGTTCATAGAATGCTAGTTTGTTTCTGATCCAGCAATTCTGTTTCTAAAGCTACAATATGTGCTTCACACAAGCATTGAGAATTCAAGTTGTGAGTCAACCAGATCTCCACTCAGAACAAGCTGTAAATGTATTCCCACAGGTTAGCTGACAACCCATTTGGAAGAACCAATAAAATGGGGGAAAATGTGACTTTAAAAATCATCCAGTATTAATCTTCATTGATACTATCAAGATGTTGGTGTTTCTTTTGAAATGTATTTAATATACATTTGTATATACTCTCCCTGCAAGCCTCTATCTTTGAGGCACCACTGGTACTGGAAAAAAGGAACCAAGAGATGTTTGCCGACACATGGGCAGATTTCTCCACTTGCAGAAGGAGAGGGGGGTACCCCATCCTTTGCTAGGACAGTACACAACCAACAACCACCACAAAAGAGCCTCCAGGAGCTTCAGATACAAAGGGCATATGATTTAGGACCAAGCTGGATACTTCTGAGGACAAAGGGAGGGCTTTATTAACAAACAGAAGGAACCAGTGCTGCCCAGGTGGTCCACATTGTCCTCCCTGCTCTTGACAGCTCCAAAGCCCCATAATGAGATGCATAGATGCCAATTTTGTGCCATAAAGTAAGCAAGCTTTCAGTCCACACCTTTTGAATTGAGCACAAAAATCTAATTTGGGTGGACTGAACTCCATTTCTGGCCCCACCACTTGCTAGATGTTCAGCTTTGGGCAACCTATTATGTGTCTGTGTCCTTCCAACTTCCCACTAAATAATGTGTCTGACGATAGTACCTGTTTCCTGGTATCACTGGGTAATTTCATAACATTTTATGCTTACGGCATTTAGGAGAATGCAAAGCATCAGTGACTCAATCAACATTTACTTCTACCAAGATACTTTTCCTGGGGTATTATTTTTATTATTATTGTTATTGTTATTATTATTATCATTATCATTATTGATTACAGTTCTCTAATTAGAGCTTTAGAATGAGAATCTAGGCTCCAAACTGACTCATAACAACTTTGTTTTCACTTTTACCACTATTGCTTTCCCCGCATTGTTCATGAGTACGTTCTCTTCACTACAAATCAGGCAGAGGAGTTTTCTAAGGCCTTCCAAGGCCTATCCATCATACCTGGAGTAAAATCTAAGTCTTTATCACTGGTTATGGACACCAGCCCTGTAAATCTCATCTCCTGTCCCTCTTCCCAGTGCTCAAGCCTGCATGAAATACCCTGTGTTCCTGCTGTATTTCAGAACATTCTAAGCTCACAGAACTCCAGGGCCTTTGCATTTCAAGTTCTTCCAGACAGGGACTCTCTTCATCAGGGTCATGTCATTCAGGCCTCTGTGTGAATCCCCGTCTGAGAAAGGCCTTCCAAGCTTCCCACTTCCCATCCCTCTTTGTTTATTTACCTGACTTCATTTCTCTTTGTAGCATGGGCCTCTCTCCAGTATCACGTGCCTGTTTTCTGTCTCTACTGTAAGTTTCCGTATGTCACACGTGGTGTAATATTTGTACCCAGAACTGCGTCTGGTATATAGGAGCTACTGAAACTGATTATTTGTTTAAATGAATGCCAGAGTGAACAATGAATGGAATAATTGAAAGAATACATGTTTAGGATAACTCATGTTTCAACAAACAGAAGAAAAAAAGAAAATACATTATCACCCGCAGTCCCATTAAAGTCTAGGTTGTTTTCTCAAGGTGGGGGATACACACACACACACGCACATGCACACTCGCACATCTATTTTATGTAACATCAGTAAGAAGGTTTGATGGAATAGTTACATTCCAACTTGAAAGCAAATTTTTTTTTTCCAACTAGAATCTCTAAGTGTAAGTGAGTAGAAGTTAAGTCTATTGCTAAAGGTCAGAATGTAAGTCAAGTGCAATAAAATCTATGGAACTCATAAGGTGAATTATAATGACCTTATAAGCCTGGCTGTACACATTATCAAGATCCTAAATTCTTGTCCTGGATCTGCCTTTACTTGTATTTAGTGCCCCTCAGAAGGCTTTTTCCTCTATTCCCAAGGCTTATCAACAGCACAATCCTTTGATTGGATTTTATGATCTCCCCCATGCTCCATGAATAGGTAACATGGGTCCAGGCCAAGATATTTTAATGCTTCTGTTGTACTAACCATTTTACTGAGAACTGTATCTAAAACTTGTGCTTCCCTGAACACTAGTTGATATTCAGTCCAAAACATCAGTGCTTATGGTAGTTGATCACATAAGCCACAGCATTTATGAAATATCCAGAGGAAAAGAAAAGTTAGTTTTCCAAATAAGCTATTCAGTTTTACAAATGTATGTGTGTGTGTGTGTGTGTGTGTGTTTGTATATGTGTGTGTGTATTCTTAAACAGCAGCTGATTTGGGGAGAGTGTGATCAATTCATCGAAAAGCTCCTTACATCACCTGGAACAGAACTGCTGGAGCCCCCACCCCTCATCAGCCATACTGAAAATCTGCTTTGCACCCTACATTGTCAAACATCATGTTCCGAGAACTCAGAACATGGTAGATACAATAAATATC
This sequence comes from Neomonachus schauinslandi, assembly GCF_002201575.2. Lineage (NCBI taxonomy): Eukaryota > Metazoa > Chordata > Mammalia > Carnivora > Phocidae > Neomonachus > Neomonachus schauinslandi. The sequence continues at coordinate 71,507,617 of NC_058408.1, forward strand.
TGTTGTCTTCGCCAACTAAATGAGAGTGCTGATTAGCTCTATAATAATTTTAAAGGTTTCAATAAGCCCAGCAGGCAATTTAATAAGAAACTGTTGCTTTCTGCCTGGTCTTCTGTGGTGAAAATCAGGACTCCGCTCCCAATGGAGAGAAAAGGAATGAAGTGTATTTGATTTAAATGACTATGTACTGAAAATTGCTTTTTCTCTCAGTCTATTTTGCAGACTTCAGGGAAAAAAATAACACTAAAAAGTACAATATTGCAAATTTAGCAGAATGAAGACACTTGGAAGAGCAAGACTCAGGAAGCTAATACATGATTTTTACTGGGTCATCTTCAACTCACTGGTTCCAACATTGCCCCGTTTGGGATTAGTGGATGTTGCCATCTGTTGTTTGATAGTTTATAAAAAAGGAAGCATTCACTCCAGTGTTTCTTGAACAAACATTTGAAAAACATTATAAATATTTGTATTCTGCCTCATAGCCTGAATAGAGAGGGTAGCACTTTGATACTGAGTAGCTGTTCCTTCAGAAAGCACTTGAGCCATATCAATGACATCGACGTCCCTGTGAGGACATCCCTGTCCAGCTCCACAGCCACTGTCAGCCAGAGGTGAGCTGGCCGTCTGGCCATCTGCTACCATAAGACATGTCCTGGCTTCCATTCCCGATGACACATGTATTCCCATATGTGTACTTGGAGCCTGGTTCCTGGCATGATCACAAGTCCAATTTGAGTCTTCTTCGTGTGTTTAGTAGGAAAGGCAAATAGCTTTCATCTCAAGAGACAACTCCTAGTGATTGCTTATGGTTCTATAGAGTGCTGTGTCTAAAATCCTGAGTCGGCTTCCAAATTCAGTAGAAAGGAATGCTAGCATTAATTATGTTTTCTAGGGAGGGGAAGTGCTCATATACTTCCTTTGTATCTGCCTTCCCTGGTAGAGATTATCCTATCTTTTTTTTTTTTTTCAGATTTTATTTATTTATTTGTCAGAGAGAGAGAGCACAAGCAGGGGAAGCAGCAGAGGGAGAGAGAGAAGCAGACTCCCCACTGAGCAGGGAGCCCAGTGCAGGCCTGGATCCCAGGACCCTGAGATCATGACCTGAGCTGAAGGCAGACACTTAACCGACTGAGTGACCCAGGTGCCCCTAGACTATCTTATCTTTTATGATTTTAGCAGATAGGGAAAGTGAGGACCTTTTAAAGCCTCACTCATATTTTTACTGTGGATTTTTTAAAAGATGTGTCTTGACATGCTTAAAATCGTCTTTAATTTTTTTTACAATGTACATTCTTAGATTTTCAATTTATTTAGAGTGAATGTTGCTTAACTGAATCTAAAAAAATGTAGACCATTACAGTGATTTAAGTCCATTTATCACCCACCGCATTCATGACACTTTAGATTTCAGAACATGGTAGATACAATAAATATCTGTTGTCTTCGCCAACTAAATGAGAGTGCTGATTAGCTCTAGATTAGAAGGATTTCATCTGTATACATTATAATATCCCATAAGACATTAATATAGGTTTTTTGGGGGAGTATTTTATTTGTTAGAGAGAGAGAGAACACAAGCAGAGGGAGCAGGAGAGGGAGAAGCAGGCTCCCCACTTAGCAGGGAGCCCAATGCAGGGCTCGATCCCAGGACTCTGGGATCATGACCTGAGCCGAAGGCAGACGCCCAATGACTGAGCCACCCAGACGCCAAGTTTTTCTAATTTCAAAATTATGTGCAGAAATGAGCTTCCATTGCATAAAATGAGGCAGAATAGCACAATTTGGTACAAGATTTATTATCTTGAGGCTTATTTTTCACGGACAAAACAGATTATTACAACAGGATACAATAACCATTAGTACCTCTGGTTTAAAGATAAAAAAAAAAAAAATTGGGATTCAATTTTGATGCGTCCTACCTAGGATTACTCAACCCCCTCTGTGTTTCATTTAATTTAGCATGAACAAAAATAACATAAAAGGTACGTAATTCACGGCGTTGTTGGAAGTACGTACAAAACTGCCATGAAGTGCTTAGAGCCGAGCTGCAACAGCTACGCAGACACTCTGAGTCTGTGTCCTTAGCGGTAAAATTCGCGTGGTGATCTCCTTCCTCCAGAGACCGGTTGAGCGCGCTGTCACCTAAGGGGGAGACTCAGAGCATCTTACTCTCCCGCAGTGACATGCTGAACCATGCTGGACTCTGAGGCAAAATGAAAATGTGTACCCACAGGTGGGTGTGCGTGTGTGTGTGGGTGTGCCTGTATCTGCTGGTGGTTTTTTTTTTTCCCCTAAAACATTGCATTAAAATATTATTTTATTATTTGTCTTGATTAGTGAGCTCCTACATGTACATAGGGTGAGTGCCTCACCCACTAGCCCTGATCTCATGGGCCCTTCCCAGGACTGCAGCAAAGTAGTTGATGGATAAGCAAGACTGCAGAGAATGTTTAAGATTAATCAACATGCCAAAAAAAAAAAAAAAAAAAAAGCCCCACACCAAAACAAAACAAACAACACTACTTTAAATTCCAAATGCTACCATTCCTACAAAATAGAAACTTGATGGAGAATTTACCAAATTTGACAAGAGTACTCAAAATTTATAGTTGTGCAGCAAAGAGAATGTCTGAGGTATCAATAACAACAAGAAGATAAATCACAGTACCTAGAAGACCGAATTATCTTTCAATTATCACTAGAGATATCAGTATAACAGAATTGCTGTCTCTCAAGAAACAATCAAAGATGATGAGGCCAAAACATGTAAGAAAAATAAGTCTTAGCGATTTGTATCATGTGTACTCATTTATTTTGGAAAAAAAAATCTGGACATTGTGATGCTAGTGGGATAGGCCCACTATTAAAAAAATGTAGTTAGCCATGATTTATTTTCTCATGTTAAATAAATGTTCACTTTTGCTCTTAATTTTACATTTGTAAATTTGTATTTTTTTTTAAAGAAATTCAGAAAATTTTCTAAGTTTTAGGCTTTACAAAAAGGGAATTGCCACTTTCCCTACCAGTGGAGGGAGAGGGAGAGAGAAACTTAAGCAGACTCTGGGCTCAGCGTGGAGCCTGACATGGGGCTTGATCCCATGATCCTGAGATCATGACCTGGGCTGAAACCGAGTCTTACACCCAACCAACAGTGCCACGGAGGCAGCCCTTGAAAACTTGTAAGAGTGATGGAACCAAGCAGGACCAATTTTGATCCACGTGATTTCTTTCCACGTTAGAACGATTTTTACAACAGAAAGAACCAGAAAAGAGGGATGGAATGTTAGGTCCTTGCATCCAAGAAGACCGAGTGAGGGTACTGATATGGGGTAAAGTGGGCAGCAAGAGGAACGCCTGGGTAGTCTCAGAAACAGAACGTCTCTTCATGCCAGTGAGCAGGCCACTTTACATAGAGTGTGGTGATGGGAGAAAGAGAACTGAGGGGGAGCCGAGGTGCTGAGTTTCAGAATGTGAGTGGGTGTTCAGGCTCCTGTCTACCCCGGGTTCTCCAAACCTTTCATCGCATCAGAGGAACTTGAGTAAATTCCTCTTACCCTGCAAAGACGATGTTCCTTGTCACTGTTGGAAGGATTTCTCTAGGGGAGATAGCAGAACTTCACATATTTGGCACACACATAGCCCTTGATAATCATTTCTTGGTCACCACTTGAATTTTTTTCAGAAAACTGGTGATGGCAGCAGTCGATACTATGTCAGTCAAAGTATGCTTTCTCACAAGGTTACCAGATATTCATCTGCATTATAAAACAAATGGGGGATAGAAAAAGCATTCTAGAAAAATCTATAGCATTTCCTTCTCTATGGAGAAAAATTATAATTGACCTTAGTCATATGACAGGTTTGACATTTAAATATATTGAACTTATCACCTCCTAAGGGCACATATAAGTCACACAATAAAGGGAGGTGATTTCCACAGTTAAAATAGATTTATTGTAGTATATAATCTTTTTTTTAAAAAATATTTATTTATTTGAGAGAGAAAGAATGAGACAGAGAGAGCATGAGAGGGGGGAGGGTCAGAGGGAGAAGCAGACTCCCCACCGAGCAGGGAGTCTGATGCAGGGCTCGATCCTAGGACTCCGGGATCATGACCTGAGCCAAAGGCAGTCGCCCAACCAACTGAGCCACCCAGGCACCCCTGTAGTATATAGTCTTAATACCTATGTCTTTTATTGCATTTTGTTGGATGCTACCTATACTACAAGTAAAAATTACATAGAAACATTAGTGAAACTAAGAAATGTTAAAACACCTTACCTAATGTATTATTTATTATTACTGAGCCTTAATGAGAAAATACCCTCTAAAATCATGGACATTGTAATACCTAGAAATCTTTTTAAAAGAGGAAATTCTATAAGTTTCAATTTTTTCTCAATAAATGATGCTAAATGAAAGTCAGTTATCACTTGTAAGAGTGGCAAAGAATTTCAAGTTTTTAGATTTCAACTAATCACACGATTGAATATGAACAAGCATTATGAGTTAAAGACCCAAAATATGGGCAATGGAGATAAGCTACACTAATTGGATGTTATTTTTTTTAACATATAAGATTATGAGAGTTGCTATGTCCTTTATATTAGTTATCATGATTTTTTAAAAATGTAATATTTAAGACCTTGCATGTCCTCAATGAAATGTATCTGATCAAACCATCAGCAAATATTTAATTTTATTTTTTAGTACTTGCAGGTACTTAATTGAGTCCCCAGATGCTGTTCTGAAAGAATTTATGTTCTAAGAAAAATCAGTGTTCTAGTTACTCTTGTTTTATAACAAATACCTTAAAGCAACAATAAAAAATTTATGATTCCTTGTAGTTTCAGTGAGTCGAAGCATTTGGGAAGTTCTTAGCTAGCAGTTCTGGGTCAGGGTCTCAAAGTTGCAGTCAGATGGTAAATGGTGCTCAGATTGGGGGCAGAGGAGGGGCAGGGACCGAGAGAGATGTCCAGGTCTGTCTTGTTCTTCAAGGAATCCCACAGTCTCTTCCTATAGTCTGTCTGCCTGGTCTCATCACAGTCAGGATGTCAAGTTATCCTCTCAAGAGATCTGAATGGAACCTGGAATGCCTTGATCACCTAGTTTCAGAAGTTACATAGTGTCACTTGCACCGCAGTCAGAATGACAAACCCACATAGGTTCAAGGGGAGAGACAATGGGCTCTATCTCTTTTTTTTTTTTTTCTGCTGATAAGTATTTATTGATTGCTACTATGTGATAGACAAGATGCAGGGGCACCTTGGTAAACATGAAAGACAAAATTCGGTCCTCATCAATTCTAGAAACAGGCCATGAATAAGAAAATTTTCTTTTTCTGAACACTTGTCACTTTCATCTGCAAAGCAGTGTTTGAGGATAGCTATTACATATCTGTTACTGTGGTCAAAAATAGCACCTTGACTTTGATTTAGATCCTAGACCTAAAAGAAAGACCATTAGAATTTAAATGAATATGTAATACATGGCTACATTTGTGATGAGAGATATGGAGGTAAGCATCTCTGGAAGGCACACTTTGCCACAATCAGTAGTCACTTAATTGTTTAACTGAACAGACCCTAATATTGAATCAGTCAATTTGATTCTCTTCCCAGTAAATAAAAACCTTTTCTTTAAAAATGTCCCATTCTAAACGGAGACTTGCCACATGAACATTTTAAGCTAGATATTAATCAATGCATTATGATGGGTAGATTAAACTAACAAAAATAATCCAGACTACACAGATGATGAAAAATGAAGACGGTGAAATAAAGAATTATAGATTTTGATACACCAGACTTTGGAGTAGAAACTTTGTATTAAGTTGAATGGGAAGAGCTAGGAAGATATAAATAAGAATGAAACATTGTCCCTTCCTTAATATAGTTTCCTATCCTCTGAGGTATTTAGGCACATAAATAATTATAATTCAAGAGAGAACAAATTGTATGTTTTTAACATATGTATGCATACAAAGTGAATTGTAATAGTCATACAGATATAGATAAGGCTCGTAAAATGAAAAGACCTTCTTGGTGTCTGTGTCATTGTATGAGTGTTTTAACACTCTTGGTAACTCTAGCATTTTGTATATGGAAATGGGATGATGAATAGGGTTTCCAAGAATACATTGTGTTAAGGATATTTGAGGTCCTCATCGTAACCCCAAAGGCATAGTGTGTAATTCATTAGAAGATAGGTTCAGTGCAAAGACTTGATTGAAAATGACCATCAGGGCGCCTGGGTGGCTCAGTTGGTTAAGCGACTGCCTTCGCTCAGGTCATGATCCTGGAGTCCCGGGATAGAGTCCCGCATCGGGCTCCCTGCTCGGCAGGGAGTCTGCTTCTCCCTCTGACCCTCCCCCCTCTCATGCTCTCTCTATCTCATTCTCTCTCTCAAATAAATAAATAAAATCTTAAAAAAAAAAGAAAAGAAAAGAAAATGACCATCAGTTTCTCATCTTGCTACTATTTCACTTACAATTTTACCAGTAGAATGATCTCTTTGGTAAAGACCCCGGGCAGTGATATTGAAGTGATGTGCTGGGCCACAGGATGAATCTTTCCTTTTTGACAAATTAATACTCACTTTGGATTTCCTTAACATTGAGGCAATTGATAGAGATGACTAAGAATGTAGGTTTTAGAGACAGGCAGATTGATTATCTTGCTCTGCTTTTTAGTGCCTGTTTGATTCCAGGAAGTTAATTTAGTATCATTAAGCCTGCATTTCCCCATTCTTCTGTTGGAGATGATAACATTGGCTTTAAAAGATTCATGGGTGGGGCGCCTGGGTGGCTCAGTCGTTAAGCGTCTGCCTTCAGCTCAGGTCATGATCCCAGGGTCCTGGGATCGAGTCCCGCGTCGGGCTCCCTGCTCTGCGGGAGGCCTGCTTCTCCCTCTCCCACTCCCCCTGCTTGTGTTCCTGCTCTCGCTATGTCTCTCTCTGTCAAAAAAATAAATAAAATCTTAAAAAAAAAAAGATTCATGGTGATTGTTCTATACAAGGTGGCTCTATTATTATTATAGCTTCTAAGACTATTCCTCAAGTGTAGTACATTATGAATGCTTTCACACAGAAAGATTTTATTACATTATACTCACAGATGGATTTTTCTGAACATTTCTTTTGATATACTCTGTACATCAATGTTAGAACTATAATATAATTTCTCAGTATATTAAATAGTATTTTTATGAGATAGATCACAACAAAGTCTGGTCCTTGTTCAAAGATTTGCATGGATGATGGTAAAGGTTTAGGTTGCTTTCACTTCAATTAAGTACAAAGAAGCTAATAAGTTAATTGAAAGAATACACAGAAGTGTGGGCTTACTTTTATTAAGATAAAAGTAAATGTATAAGCTTGTGTTGGGTAGCACTGTAGCCCATAAAATAAGAGGAAGAAACTGTAAGGTCAGTGTAGCTTTGAACTGTCAAATTACCACATTTTATACCATTAAAATATAAAGCCATGGAAGGAGAGGGGCATCATTACTTAAGAATTTATCCTGTATGGGGTGCCTGGGTGGCTCAGTCAGTTAAGCGTCTGACTCTTGATTTCGGCTTGGGTCATGATCTCAGGCTCCTGGGATGGAGCCCCATATCGGGCTCCTCTCTCAGTGTGGAGTCAGCCTGAGATTCACTCTCCCCCTCCTTCTGCCCCTCCCCACTCACTCTCTCTCTTTCTCCCTCTCTAAAATAAATAAATAAAATCTTAAAAAAAAGAATCTATCCTGTAACCATATAGGGAATATTTCTTTGTTATATATTTGTATTCTTCTTCTTTTTTTTAAAATTTTTAATCACAGCATGGTCCTATAGCAGATCTGTTTAAATCTACCCTGTGGGGAAGTATTCACATTTACTTTACTGTTAATTTTATATATTATTTTTATTTCATTACTTTTGGTCTAATAAAAGTACATTTCTATGGCTTTTGTTTATTCTCTCAGGAATTACAAATAGATTGTTGAGTTGAGAACAGTTTTTTTTTTTTTTTTTCCCCTGACCACATAAATCAAAGGGCATAAAAAAAATCTTAGTTTCTCATTTCCCTTTGGTAAAACTTTATGTCCACAAGCATGGCTGGTGTTTTGACACAGTGATTTATGTTCACCTTCTGGTTCTTTGAAATAGTTGTTTCCTAAACAACTAATAAAGTGCCTTGAAATGATTCTAACTTAATAATTATGTCTTTCTTTCTCACTCAGCATCTTGTAGAACCTCAAATGATCCACTAGATTTCAGTTACATCCATTACCAATTATTCTGCATGTACTGCAAAGTCTTGAGCTATGAACGGGACAGACCCAAGTTTAAGTATGGGCTTTTGTATCGTTTCTTTAATACTATGCAAATATATATTAAGCATTTTCCAATTATCAGGCACTCTCTTAAGTACCAGGAATATAATGCTGAGGAACACATAGGAGATTGCAGTGCATGGAGGGGACGAGTAAACATTTACCATGCAGGATATATGTTTCAGATATTCTAATGGTGTACAGGAAGGGCATTTGACTAAGAATCGGGTGATAAAGAAGCTGTCACACTGCGGACTCTAGCTGAGATGTAGAAGACCCAAAGATGTGAACATGATGTCCCATGTCTAGGAGTTGGAGTGAAGATCAAGAGAGAAAAAGTGTTGCAGGCAGATGTGGAAGCAAGTAGACAGACCCAGAAGCAGGTGCATATTTAGTGAGGAGACAGCAATAATGTACTAGAGCTGATGTACAGAATAGGAAGGGAACAAGAGCTTTTTTCTGCTGTAGAGCATGGTGGCTGGATCAGAGAAGACATATCAGTGCTATTAGAAGGACTTCAGCATTTACTATCTGCAAGGCATTGCAAGATCATTTTTCTCTAACCTCAGCTTTCTCGTCTGTAATCATGGAGATAATAATGACTGCTGTCATGGACTGAATGCTTGACTCCCTCCAAAATCCATATGGTGAAACCCTAATTCATGATGTGATGGTATTTGGAGGTGGGGCTTTTGAGAGGTAATTAGGTTTACATGAATGAGGTCATGAGAGTAGAGCCCCAGTGTTGGGACTAGTTGGGTCCCAACCAAAGAGTGGAGGAAGGGACCAGAGCATGCCCTCACTCGCCTGCATGTGCTCAATCTCTCCCTCCCTCCGTCTTCTTCCCCCCTTTTCCCTCCCTTCCCTGAGGATGTCCCAAGAAGGTGTCCATCTATGCATCAGGAAAAGTGCCTCCACTAAGAACCCAACCATGTCCCCAGATCTATGAGAAATAAATATTTGTTATTCCAGCCACTCAGTATGTGGTATGTTTGCGAGAGCCACCCAAACTGACTAAGACAATTACATTGAGAAACTATTGTGAGAATTACATGAAAATCATACACAGATATTTTTGCCAAAGGTCTTACATGCTACATATACATGTTTATTTTTTTTTCCGTGTTGACATTTCTATACTTTCTCCATCAAGCAAAACTATTATTTAAAAATAAATTCAAATGAACAGCTACTTCCAGTCATTATGTTAGATGCTGGAAATGCAAGGGAGACCTGCTTCTTGGTTTCATCACACTTATGACTCTGTGGACAAGATCAATACTGAACAACAAATACAGGAATAAATAACAAAATATGCAATGTTATATTATGGAGACATATACATTAGCTTAGAGAATAAGCTAGTTTAAATGTTCAGGAGCTTGAAATATTTAAGATTTCAGGAAAATGTAAAAATCCATTGGGCGTATAGTATGCGTAGAGAGTGTGGGCTGGAGATAAAAATTATTTTTTTTCCAGCAGAAAAAATAGCATTTGTGAGCACTACATGAATAGTGTTCAGAGTCATTGATGCATAGATAGTCAAGAGCAGAGTGTGATGAAGGAATTCTGTAAAGAAGAATGAGGCCAGATTTTAAGAGATTGCAGAGAACATGAATGGATTCTAAATGGTGAACTAAATCAGAAATGTCACTAAAAAGTGACTTAATCAGAAAGACTTTACAGACATCCCTTTGTGATATGCAGAATAGAGTGAAGAGAGGCAGGAATAGATATGGAGAGTTCAGAGCCTCTTGCTGTATTTTGAGGATCAACAGTTGTGTTGCCCAGGGGTTGGAGAATAAAGAATAGATTTGAGATATGTTCAGGAGGTATGGATAACAACACCAATGTGTCCTTGATTAGAGGGGAAGTGAGAGAACCTTAGGGATCTGAAGTGGCTCCCAGATTTCCGACTCAGGCGACTGTACAGAAAGGACTGTCTTTGGTGGACAAGGGGACCCTGGCTACATGAACACCATGGGGGATAGTGGAGGTGATGGAGGGATCTCACATTTCTTGTTAAGTTTTTGGCACATCCAGATGGAGACGTCTAGTAAGCAGAAACGAATGGGGATGAAGATGTGCTCTAAACATGAAAGCTTGGGGGTTGTCTGCTCCACTGGCAAATCCATGGGTTGGAGTGGACAGAGGCTTAAGGAGGGAGATGGGGTTCATCACTGAGAAGAGAGCCTAAGCTAGAATCTGAGAGTTTTTTTAAAATTTAAAGGTGGAGAAAAAGAGAGCCACTAACAAGACACTGAAAAGGAGAGGCAGAGGCTCAGGAGAACACCAGGAGCGCATGGTTTCTGCCAATGCAAGATATGCTAGTAGGACAACCTCAGAGGTTCCACAAAGTCCTGAAAGGGGAAGGGAAGGGAGGATTGAGGATCATAGGACCTGGATGGGAAGCAGTGAGATGTTCGGTAGGTAGTAGAATCCACATTGAAGTGTCAGAGCAGAAGTGGGCGGTACAGACGATCTTCTTGAAGACTTTGGTATTTAAGAGAGAAGGAGAGAGTGACATAGCTGGGAAGAGCCAGTGACTTTATTTACATATTTATTTTTCTGTAACTTTCAGTTTGTTTGTCCTGTGAGTTGGTTTGGGAGAGAATTTGACAATGTGAGAGAGAAACCTTATTCTTCTTGATTGGGTAAATTTTTGATATTTGAAATTATGGTGGGAAGACATTTTGTAGCTGATAGTCTCCTAACATTTCATCACTTCTGTTAGTGACCTATCTTACGTCCTTGATGAATTAAGAGTTATGAAGATGCACTTATCTTGGAGAAGGACTTACAGTTGTGCTTCCTTAGCAATTTGAAATCTGTTGAAGTGTGTTTATTAATGCTGGATAGGATTGGAGGTGAGGTTTTGAAAAAATGGAAAAAAAAAAACCTATTCTGAAGAAAGCATGGTTTTTGTATCTACTGTTTTGAGAACAAGTGATCTCACTCATCTCTTTCGACTCAGATGACAATGAAGATAGTTCCTTTTTACTGAGATAATTCTAAGAGTACCAATGAATTTTAAAATGTCAATCATGTAGCTATCACTGAATTATTGCTGAATGCACTATTTCTTAGAAAATGGCAACCTAGTGGATGATAAAACAGAACAGCACAAGGAAAGGGACTCAGAAGTAGAGTATTCCATGACATTAACTAAATCGTACACACACCCCAATCAATGCAGAGGGGTCAGTGTTGGACCCCTGGACAACCCATGTTTCTTCCCTCAGAAGTTTTTCTCAGGTAAAAATATTCCACTTAATTATATGAAAACGCTATTAGAAACAAATGCCTGGGGGCACCTGGGTGACTCAGTTGGTTAAGCGACTGCCTTCGGCTCAGGTCATGATCCTGGAGTCCTGTAATCGAGTCCCGCATCGGGCTCCCTGCTCAGCGGGGAGTCTGCTTCTCCCTCTGACCCTCCCCCCTCTCATGCTCTCTCTCTCTCATTCTCTCTCTCAAATAAATAAATAAAAATCTTAAAAAAAATTTCTAAAAAAGAAACAAATGCCTGAAGAAAGTGTTCAGATTTCTTTATTGTGCCAAAAATTATGCTGCATTTTTTTTTTTTTTTTTTTTAGATTTTACTTAAATTCAAGTTAGGTAACATATAGTCTATTATTAGTTTCAGGGGTAGAATTTAGTGATTCATCAGGTGCATATCATGAGCACCCAGTGCTCATTCCATCAAGTGCCCTCCTTAATGCCCATCACCCAATTACCCCATCCCCCCACCCAACTCCCCTCCAGCGACCATCAGGTGCTTGTTCTTTATATATTTTATGTAGAATAGTTCCAACGTATTTCAGAAACTCATTTTAAAAAAAGAAATGGAACAACTATAAGGAAAATTTTATTCAAAAATAGTCTTCAAACTTGGAAGTGTAGATGCATAGTGGAGTCCTCTTACTGCAGATCCTTTTTGCTCTTCTCTTCCTATCACCATGCACTGCAAAGTTATAATCTTAAGTGTGTCCAGGCTCTTCCTGTATTACCCCGAGGTTTAAAATATTGTTGAAGTAGAAGATCACCAACACCTTGCTTTAATCAGATCTATTTGCTGACTAATTGGCTTGTATTTTGAAAAAAATAACACATTTTATTTAGGGTTCAGTTAGGTTGCAAGTTCAAATTCTAGTTCTACTATTACAATTCTAATTTCTGTTACCATTGCAAAAAGAAGATCAGTTTCCATGCATATTCTCATATTAGGGCCCCTAATTAATACAGGTTAGCAGAATATATTCACTGTCATTCTGGGGGTTAACTTGAGTATTTTCCTTTATGTTTGACTTGTTTTAGGGTCAAATCTAGATTAAAATATATTGGGTATCAACAAAATTATATCATTTTACATATTTATATATTTCCATAACATGTTTTGATATGTGAATCATGTAACATAAATGTGTTTGTGCCTTCAGAAAGGGGAATTGATTGAATACTTATTAATAAACCCCTTCTAATAATGATAGGTGCTGATCACATAATTTTTTAGCAAGTATATGAATTGCAAGTCAATAAAATGTTATGTCTAGGCAGATATATACTGTCCATCTCTGGTAGATGGATCGCCAAACCACCAAAACACAGTGACGCGGAAGGCATGCACTTCTTAAGATAAGTTTAGGATAGTACATCAGCGGCATTCCACAGGTACAGTAAAGAGAATTCTAAATCATATAGCAGAGTTGGGATAAGTAAGTGGAATTGTTCTTGGGTATATGTAGAGTGAAAGAAAGAAAAATAACACCAACAATAATGCTTCTGAGATGAAGAAGGAGAATCTGAGACACATTGTGTCTCAATATTACACAGATCTTCCTGTCTCGGGCTCCTGAGGGTGACGATGAAGGAAATCCAGAGCTCTATTTATCATTGATTTTTGAAAATTGACTAAAACTTCCTGAGTGTTTATTTTTGGGGGGAGCATTTGGGGACCCTTTAAAAACATACAGTTTGAGAAAATATTCAAGAAACAGTAGGAAGTATATTAGATGTTTGATCAGATTGAAGCAGAGAGATATTTGCTCTAGATATAAGAGTTGTTTCCCCAAAACTGTATTTGTAAACTGCCACAACCACTAATGGCTGGAGTTAACATAGCTTCTAAATAGCAGAAGCTACTGATGGAAACATACCCACATTTGTCTGCACTGTTTGAAGGGGATGGGGTTCTGGCATGAGTAACCTGACAGCATCACCCATGCCTCTGTCCACCACCTGCTTTCCTGCCTTGCCCTCTTTCTATGATCCAGACTCATTTTGAGGAACACCTGCTCTCTTACCTGCTTGTCCTCACCTGTCCTATTTACTACCCTGTTGCTGGTCCCCACACCTTCCCCAGCATGCCATTAGCCCTCGGTATCGAGAGAACAGACGTGCAGCATTGCTTCTTCTGATAGAGTATGTGTGCATTAAGAACAGATGAGGGTCGGGGCGCCTGGGTGGCTCAGATTGTTAAGCGTCTGCCTTCAGCTCAGGTCATGATCCCCGGGTCCTGGGATCGAGCCCCACATCGGGCTCCTGGCTCAGCCGGGAGTCTGCTTCTCCCTCTCCCTCTGCCTCTCCCACTGCTCATGCTCTCTCTATCTCTGTATCTCTGTGTCTCAAATGAATAAATAAAATCTTTAAAAAAAAAAAAGAACAGATGAGGGTCTGGAAAATATGGTGATGATACCATGCAAATATGTGTGTGATGAACCTACCTCTACCCAGGAGGCTGGATTTCACTGTCATTTCATTGAAATATGTTCACAGAGCTTATAATTTTTTATTGACGGTGTTGGCATTTAACATTGCATGGCTAAGAATTACAGGTTTGCCATATTTTCATTGCTGGCTGGGACATCCCTTATGAACTTCTCCAGAACGAGTTTCATTGACTCACTCCAGACTGTGTGAGAATGACAGAGGGAACCAGTGATACCAATACACTGGAGTTTATGTTTCCTTTATTTTCACCTATAAATTTAAGGAAAGCCACATCTAGGAAAATGCTACTAACAGAGAATGTTGACAAGAGTGTAATTAAGATTGTAGTAGTCTCTGGCAAATCTAGAATCTAACAGCTCGCCTAACATGCTAGAACAAGAGACTCTGTGGGTCTAATAACCGGAAAACAATATTCACACCTTAAACGATGTGCAGAGTATCCCCTGGTGTAATTTATACTCTTTTACTGTGGCCATACTTATATATTTGTATCATCTAGATGAGGAAGAAAAATATTGTTTCTCAGGCTGTCAGTGTTAGGAGAGCTTTTTAGTGCAATCTGTTTGTTTTTCAAATATTTAAAATCTCTGTAGAGTTGAATCAACATAGAAGTGAACATGAGTGTAGTTAAAAGTCTGTGTGTCTTGGAAGGTATCCCCGCTTCTATATTTCCAGCTGTTTCCATTAACTGCAGAATTATCCTGTCATGTCACTTTGAGTCTGGAGTGAAACCTGAGCTTGTTTCAGAATACAGCACATGGTAATCTGTTGCTATGGAAATTATGAAGCCCTTTTAAACAAAGCTAGAAAGCAGTCCAGTGGGATATAGATTTGAGGCAAGAATATACATTCTGGAGAGATCTGAATAATTGCCCAGAAATAAATCAACTGTCCATAATCCCTTAGGCTCGGAGTGCTGGGGTGGCTCTGGAAGTTGGCTGAGGGAGCTCCCAGGGAGACTGGCAGGCTCCCCACTTGTTTCAGGACCAAGGAGAGAGCCCGTACTCCGGCCACACTCCCGAGCTCACTTCAGTCTGCACCTCCGTGGGGGAGAAGCAGCTCGCTGGCCTCAGGAATGACCAGCCTCTGAGTCCCCTCTGCCCACAGTTTTGTTTGGGGAAGCCTGGCAGGTGGGCCCGCTGCCCTGACGGGACGGCAGCTTTCCTCCAACACAGCACGCAGCGACGTCTTTTGGAGGAGAGACAAGAGTCAGGGACGGACAGAAAGACAGAATGGACTCACTTACAAACTTGGGGAACGAGTCTGTCTCCCCAGATCCCGCTCTCTGAAGTGGACTAAAGTAGCGCTTACTGAGTCAAAGAGAAACCAGTGTGAATCAGAGAGTAACGTAAGATAAGCTTCACTTACAGGAAGCCTTAGGGGTTCGTCTGAGTTCATCTAAAAATAATGTTTATACAAATACATCAAATGTTGGCTCTGGTATAGAAAGTACCAGCTTAAAAAACAAACAAAACAAAAAAAAACTAAAAACAAAAGGAAGGAAGGAAGGAAGGAAGGAAAGAAGGAAGAAAGGAAGGAAGGAAGGGGAAAGAAAGAAAAAAGAAAGAGAAAGAAAGAAAGAAGGAAAGAAAGAAAGAAAGAAAAAGAAAGAAAAAAGAAAAGAAAAGAAAAAAGAAAGGAAGGAAGAACTAATAATTTGCTGAGACTGGGGCTCCTGAAGGACTATAAAATGTGTATGAATTTAAATTATAACTTTAGAATTATAGATAACTGAGACCATCATTAAAGTCAGCAAAACATGATGCTGAGGATTTCTTCCTAAGTCCCGGGGTAGCAGAGTGATGAAGGTGATTTGTAAAACTCTTTCCCCTTTCACCTAAAGTACAACAAGGAACACTTTTTTAAATGACCAAAATAATTCCATCGGTACCCACTAAACGGCTTCATGTGTGTTTATGTGTGTCTCTCTCTCTCTCTCTCTCTCTCTCTCTCACACACACACACACATACACAGAGTCTGTGTTTAGTAATGGGCTTTAGGTTCAAGGAATCTAAGAGGATACCTTGCTAATCCTTGGATTTTCTATGGAAAGTGGGGAAACAAACAAAGCTAACTGAAGTTTTATTTTTACCTACTACTAAAAAAAGAAAAATAAAGTTCCTG
This sequence comes from Neomonachus schauinslandi, assembly GCF_002201575.2. Taxonomy (NCBI): domain Eukaryota; kingdom Metazoa; phylum Chordata; class Mammalia; order Carnivora; family Phocidae; genus Neomonachus; species Neomonachus schauinslandi. Next base: position 71,523,786 of record NC_058408.1, read on the forward strand.
AGTCCTCAGGAAATTATATAAAAGTATAATTCATAGTAGGTCCTACCTACCATACAATATGTGGTCCCTAAGTCCCTCTCCTGCCCATAGCTTAGGTTACAATGAGATTCTTTTAAATTTTTCTGTTTATTTTTTGGAAATATTTTCCTCAACAACTCTGGTCTTAAATATTTGAACTATTTAAGTATCAAAGTGCTTGGATTTCAGTAGGAGTTTATCATATTGTTTTTTTTTCTGATAAAATAACATACTTTTACATATTTGAAGTCCTATGATGTTTTTAAAAATATTGAAAGTAAACTTTGATGGTTAAGAGTCTTCAATTACTTTATTTTTTCTAAGATTTTTCATTTATTTCTCAGAGAGAGAGATAACACAAGCAGGGGAAGCGACAGGCAGAGGGAGAAGGAGAAGCAGACTCCCCACTGAGCAGGGAGCCGGATGCGGAGCTTGATCCCAGGACCCCAGGATCATGACCTGAGCCAAAGGCAGATGTTTCACCAACTGAGCCACTCAGGTGCCCCAAAATATTGCCTATATTTATGCCTAAATAGATGCAGTGTGTAAGTGCAGTAGGAGTCAACCCAGTGTGGTAGGCAGAATTCTAGGATGGCCCCATGATCTCTGCGCCTGCTATTAAGCAGCATCCCTTCTCCTTGAATGCGGGAGAACTTGTACCTTACTTACAACCAGTGGAATATGGCAAAGCTTACCGGCTGTCCATCCTGTGATACCCCAGGAGAAATATCAGGCTTTTTCTTGCTAGTACACATAGAGAGCTTCTCCTGCTAGCCTAGAGGAAACCAACAGCCCTGCTGTAAGCTAACAAGACGGTCATGGGGCAGAAGAAACAAGGGACATCCTCTAGCCCCTGAACGCAAGCACCTCCCAGCAGTCAGGGAGAGGTCAAACCAGGACTCTCGGTCATACCGTCATAACCAAATGAAGTCGGCAAATAACCTGAATGAGCTTGTAAACAGATGGTTTTCGTAGTTGAGCCCAGCCAATACCTTGATTACAGCTTTGTGTGGGAACCTGGCCTGGACCCCGTGACCCCTACAAAGTCTGAGATGAGACATGTGTGTAGTTTTAAGCTACATTTGTGGTAAGTTGTCACACAACAATGCAATACTAACAGATCTAGCATGGAAGACTTATAACTGAAAAGGGGCAGCATGAGTAATACAGTTGTTGTTGTTGGTGGTGGTTTTTTTTTTTTTTTCTATTTAAAGCAATAAATTTTGTTTTATCTACGCTTCTCCCTTTAGGGAAAAGAAAAGTATCCTTAAGGCAAAAACAAAATAGTTAGAAAAGTAAGCAGTTGGCATTTGAGAAAATATTTTTAGTAATTATTATCTATACTTCTTTTTAGTTTTATTTTTGTGGTTTCAAAGGATTTTAGGTTATATGCAATAGTCAAATGATTTGACCTTATAATTTTGTCCAAACTTAAAATTAATTCTTATATTTAGAAGCCCATCAGATGTACATGGAGATAAATGCCCCATTCTAAATTCAATGCTCTTTAAGAATTAAGTTGTAGGGCGCCTGGGTGGCTCAGTTGGTTAAGCGACTGCCTTCGGCTCAGGTCATGATCCTGGAGTCCTGGGATCGAGTCCCGCATCAGGCTCCCTGCTCGGCAGGGAGTCTGCTTCTCCCTCTGGCCCTCCCCCCTCTCATGTGCTCTCTCTCATTCTCTCTCTCTCAAATAAATAAATAAAATCTTTAAAAAAAAAAAGAATTAAGTTGTAAAAAAATGGTGTGAACAGTTTCAGCATCTTCACATATTTTAGTCACAATGTGTATGTACACACATAACTATGTTTATGAAATTAATTATGGCTTTCAGCATTGTCCTTGAACTACTGTATTATATCCCCAAATTGCTCTTCTAAAATAATAATCCGCCTGTTGGAAACTCAGCACAGCTAAGTATTAACTGGAGATTATGCTGTTCTTATCCCTGAAACTATAGAAGAGGCAAGTCCTGGGTGGAAGGAAGGAAGGAACGAAGGAAGGAAGGAAGGAAGGAAAGGGGGAGGAGAAGGGAGGAAGGAAGGAAGGATGAAGGGAGGGAGGAGAGAGGGAGGGAGGAAGGGGGGAAAAAAAGAAGAAAGGCATTGCTGGGAAAAAACAAAACAAAACCCTTGTTAACTAGAGCTACCTTGAATCCTGACAATAAAAGGGTGTCAAAATAAAAAATAAAGTTGTACAACACGAATCATGACAAAGGCTTACTGGTGTGTGTCCAGATGACCTCCAGCCCCCAGGTCCCTAGTCGAGGGTTTATTGTGTGGTTGTTGTACCCACTAGCTTTGAATCCCAACTCTGAATGACCACGGACATTAACAAGCCTAGAATGGCTTGATCCCAGGCAACTTGGTGAGACACAGCTTGTAATGAGCAAGGCTATTTTGATAATACTGCTGAAGCTTTTGTTCACTAAAGCTTTAATCTGGGTTAAAAGAAGAAGAAGAAGAAAAGGCCTTCTCTGCTTCTCTTTACTTTGGATCTCCTATTGACTCCAGGACTCAGTCCTCATTCTGGAAGGATAGACAAAAATCCTCTTATGTCTTGCTTTCTCAATGAGATATATTTGAGAATAGAGTATGAATTAGTATTGGTTTGCGTAACTTTAATTAGATACTCTGAAATGCTTCCTACCAGCAAACTGTGGTCTAAAGCCCCAACAAAACGTTCTATTTAGTTAGTATACAAATTTGCCAGAGCTAGTGAATGGAGTGAGCAACATTTCAAATCTCTTGATAAGAGGAGAAGTAGCTTTGCATTATAATATAATATAAACCTGCCGTTTGTAGGTATAATACAAGGATAATATAATATAAGGTATAAACCTACTGTTAAGTCAAATTCCAAAGAAAAAAAATTAGATACAGAAAATAAAACTTGTATCCTTGACCAGCTATTTGCTTGTTATTGTTCATTAAATCCCAGTGCACAGATGAACTGGCATGAATACAAAAGTTTATGGTAATCTTCACAGCTGTATGTAGAATGTAGCTGATTTTTGGCATGCATACACATCCATACACATATGGAGCATTCTGTGTAACCCATTGCTCTATAAAATGTGCAGCATTCATTTTTATGAAAAAAATTCTCCCCAAATGCTAATATAATTAATTTTGTGAGTTTTTAGAATAACACAAAAATACACATTTTGCACAATTACAGACAAAAATGCATGTTATATATATTCAAGCGGTTATCTGTGCAAGAGGAGGTGAGTGAGAATAAGAGGTGCTAAAAAGGAATGTAAGAAGTAAACATTCATTAAAGGAAATATTTGTGGGGGGGGATATACTGTGGTTTCTCTGTGAGCATAACCACCGTATTTCTATCCACCATTTTATGTGTGTATGTGTGCACACGGTAGTTTCTAAGAGAGGATGCATACTATTTTTCTTCAGTTTTAAAGTTTGACCACCTATTTTATTTGCTACATGTTTCATAGATTTCATGATTAGAACTTTAAAGGTTGCCTAAATCTCCTCTGGTTACATAATATAATTTGCATATCCACATCTCCATTGTTGACTGACTTAATTTTTATTTTTTTTAAGATTTTATTTATTCATTTGACAGCGAGAGAGCAGAAGCAGGGACAGAGGGAGAGAGAGAAGCAGACTCCCTGCTGAGCAGGGAGCCCGATGCGGGTCTCGATCCCAGGACCCCAGGATCATGACCTGAGCCAAAGGCTGATGCTTAACTGACTGAGCCACCCAGGTGCCCCGGTTGACTGACTTTAACGAATCATTTTTAACTGTGTAGATAACATTTTGTTCATGTTCTAAAATAAATCCTCATCTTCAGTGTTTAAATGTTTTTAAATGTTAAAAATGTTTTCAATACTTAAAGTCTTTCCAAAGCATATAATATAACTAATTTCTTCTTTAATAAAGTAAACTAAAGTGAGTTTCATGTATGTGTGATTGGCTGTTGTTCCTTAAAGAACTAGACTTTGGAACACCTGGGTGGCTCAGTCGGTTAAGCATCTGCCTTCAGCTCAGGTCATGATCTGGGTCCTGGGATTAAGTCCCATGTTGGGCTTCCTGCTCAGTGGGGAGTCTGCTCCTCCCCCCGCGTGCCACTCCCCCCTCCACCCCGGCTTGTGTGCTCTCTCTTTCTCTCCCTCTCTCTCAAATAAATAAGGTCTTAAAAAAATTGGATTTAGGGATTGCTTTATCTGGAATTTCCCACATGTGTTGACACTCTCTTGTCTGCACCTATCAGCTAATCATACCAAACTTTGTGTTAAAATGATAATACTAATACATAAAAATTATCGTACGTATGCAATATTCCATTAGATTATAAGTATTTGCAAAGTATATCCCATTTAAATCTCTTAATTAGCACATGAGGTATAGGTATTAATCCTCTAATATCCAGATTAGAAATCAGTCTCAGAGAGGTTAAGGAATTAGTTCAAGGTCAGAAGACCATCAGATCTCAAACATTTGCATCCCAGCCTCAGCACTCTTGCATGTGATGCTGATATGTCCCCCAAATTGTAGACATACCCACAAAACCATGAAGAGGCGTGATGTGTTTATCAAATAGCAGGCTCATTAGCAATATAGTTAAACAGCTTTGGAAATGCCCTGATTTTTTTGCTCCCCGTGTGAGGAGAATGACTGAGAGTTACGTGACCCAGTTACTAGCCAGCCCGAAGAGTCAGGGCTGGAAGCCACATCCAGGTCCAGTTCCTAGCTCATCACAGCCCCCAGCCTCTCTGATGCATCTTCTTTCTTGATGGCACCTGCCACTCAGTCCACTTCGCTGGAATCCCCCCTTTGGAATTAGTTACGGATTCCCGTTACTGTGTTCCGATCCTAGAGTTCACCCTAAATCACAGTCAGACCATGAGAATATGTGTATCTGAAGCAAAAGTGTTTTCTTCATTCTTTTTCAATTCTCCTACTTCATAGGAGCCTGGTCCATAGTGGTTCCTGTTTCCATGTGTATCTCTTACACAGGCCTGATTTCCATAGATGCTTGTGTTTTCTGATTTGAGAGCTCGGTCTGATCTCTGCGTATCCTCCACTGTTGCTTCTGGTCCTTCAGAATTCTGTGTCCCCATTCTCTGTCCACCACAAGCTGCACCACTCCTCTCCATATTGCTAAGGAAGGGGAGCCTCATAGTGTTTACTAAAAAGGAGTATTTTACAGTGTTTAAATCCATTCACTTTGAGGGCATATTGGACATGCCTATTGGTGTGTTGGAGTTTTAGGTGTAACTTTACATGTGAGACATGTGGCTAGAGGCAGTGGGCATACAGACCTCAATTAAACAGACCCAGCCTTCATGGAACAAAGAGCACTAGGGATGCTCAGACACATGCAGAACCGACCGAGTGTCATCCGTAAGAGTTCACGTGATAATACTGAATGACCAACTCCCTTTGACCAACCGTTTCCACTCCTAGAATGTCATGCTAATAGAGTAGAATAAAAGATAGTTCAACAAATATATCAGAATTAGAAACTAAATGTTAAAACATAAGTATTTGGTGAAATAAATTTTATCTGTGTATATGCATATATATTGAAAGATCAGGGGCACCTGGGTGGCTCAGCTGGTTAAGTGACTGCCTTCGGCTCAGGTCATAATCCTGGAGTCCTGGGATCGAGTCCCACATCGGGCTCCCTGATTGGTGGGGAGTCTGCTTCTCCCTCTGACCGTCCCCCCTCTCATGCTCTCTCTCTTGTACTCTCTCTCTCTCAAATAAATAAAATCTTTAAAAAAGAAAAAGAAAGATCAGTAATGATGCCTTAGGTCTAGATTTATTGACAAAAGGAATGTCCATGACATTTTGTTAAAAGAAAAAAAAGAGGTTAAAATGTATGTAGAGCAGGATTCAATTTGATTTTAAAGTATAAAGTATGTGTGTGAGGGGCACTGGGTGGCTTAGTTGATTAAGCATCGGACTCCTGGTTTCGGCTCGGGTCATGATCTCAAGGTCATGAGATAGAGTCCCACATTGGGCTCCACGCTGAGCAGAGAGCCTGCTTGAGATTCTCTCCCTCTCCCTCCACCGTAGCACTCAAGCTCTCTCTCTCTCAAATAAATAAATAAATAAATACATTAAATCTCTAAAAAAAGAAAACAAATGAAATATGTGTGAGAGAGAAAAGAGAGAGAAAGAGATGTAGAGATATTGACACCGTATTTTCCCCCACTGTCTCAAGATAGTGGAGTTTTCTTTGACTTTTCCCTTTTCTGTATTGTGTTTTTAAATTGGCTCCCTAAAATTCACCCAAACTCATCCTGCACTATATACTGCATTTCTTACATCTTGTTAAAAAATACATACTTTTCTGAAAGCCTAAATACAGTGCTTTAAAAATAAAGGAAAATCAGCTGTTGTTGCCCATAAGACTTTAATTCATAATAATCTAATTCCTCACAGGAGGTGAGGAAGAGATGAACTTTTCTGTATTCTAGTTATCTTTCTGATGTATCAAACTTAAAACTAAACCTCACCAGGAATGAGGCTGATTTTGTCATTCATGAAAACTACATTTACTCATTCATGTTACTAAAAACATCTTTGTAACAGCAGCTGCTTTATTTAACCGGCGATATCAATGTATAGATTGTTCCACAAGTGTCATGTTTCAGTGAAATGATAAAAAAGTCTCAAACAAAATATACCCAAATTCCTTTAAACATTATGGATAAAGACGTCTTTATTAAAGCATCAATATTTAAACCTTAACGACATCAATTCTTACAACTGTGAAATGCGTCTGTCCCTAACACTTCCTCCCCACTGGCCCCCAATCTTCTGTGTCTTGAAGGAAGCAAATGATTCCATTTGTTTGGGTTGTAAATAAAATAAGAGCAACTGGGTTCTGCCCGAGGGCTCAGGGGTTCACCTATGATTCGTCTGTGATTTAATTATACATATTTTTCTGCTTGACATTCATGACACATTTGGCTGACTTCGGATCGTTTCCACACTGTTCAAGATTTTTTTCCTCTCCTTTGGAAAAGTGAACTTGGAAGATAAGTGAATTTTGCATTAAATGAGATGTTACCCCCTGCGAACATATTCATCCAAATACGGCAACACTCTGGAGGCATTGTGGGATACATACTTTTTTCTTAAATAGATTGAGTGATAATGATACATAATCCACCTTGTCCGTGAGGAAAATATGGGATAGGGGATTCTGTCTGTGTCCTCTTCACCTTGTCATTTTTAACCAACCTCAGAACCCTTGGTTTGTTGAAACCGTTGCTCTAATAAGTTCTGAGGTAGCTTTTGCTTTTGGATTCTTCCTTCTCAGGGGTTCAGATGAGCATGTGGGCAAATTTCAGTATGGGCGTGAGTAAGTTCTAGGCATGGCAAGTTCCTTAAGAAATGTGCACTTGGGGGCGCCTGGGTGGCTCAGTTGTTTCAGTGTCTGCCTTCGGCTCAGGTCATGATCTCAGGGTCCTGGGATCCAGCCCCATGTGGGGCTCCCTGCTGAGCAGGCAGCCTGCTTCTCACTCTCCCACTGCAACTCCCATGCTCATACGCTCTCCCTCTCAAATAAATAAGCCAAATCTTAAAAAAAAAAAAAAAAAAGTGCCCTTGATTAACAGTAACTGAGTGTGTGTGTGTGTGTGTGTGTGTGTGTTTCCACCAGCTTACATGTAACTTTCTTGTGAGGATCTTGTATTTAAGAAGTACGTTGTTACTTTTCTTATAATAGGATTCTCCATAATACCCTTCGGTGACTTATATGTGCTTTTCAAAACCTGAAAACTGTCTTTTTAGCTCCTATAGAAACTGTGAAGTTTCTCTATGCCCAGGAGATGCGGAGATGTGGACAGCTTGATATAAGAGGGTGGGTTTAAACAAAGTGGGGGTGGGGGCACCTGGGTGGCTCAGTTGGTCCTGGAGTCCCAGGATCGAGTCCCGCATCGGGCTCCCTGCTCGGCGGGGAGTCTGCTTGTCCCTCTGACCCTCCTCCCTCCCATGCTCTCTGTCTCTCATTGTCTCTCTCACAAATAAATAAATAAAATCTTAAAAAAAAAAATTAAACAAAGTGGGGGTGGGGCGCAGAACGGATGATGGGAGGTGGAAGGTGCTTCAGGGATATTTCCACTTGTTGCTCATATGGTCATGGAGTGTAAGCTGCTAAACTTCTTCGTACTGATGATGGGGTAAAACAGAAAACACAGCCACACAAGAGAGAGCGGAGAATCACAGACAGGCCGAGGGAACACAGTACAATAAAGCCGCCCACACCAATGCTCAGCGGGCATCAGTTTGTCTTCGGGGCTGCAGCACCTGCTACTAATTGGCGCAGTGGGCTGGCAGGTCACCCGGGATTTCGCGCACCCAGCTTTCCGGCCAGCTGATTGGGATTGCTCCAATCCCAGTGAGTGAACGTGCCGAGCTCATAGTGACAGATAGAGGGCAGACGGATCCCTGCTAGCAGCTCCCAGTTAGCTGCTTGTGATAAGAAGGCAGTTGGCGTGCATCTCAGAATGCGGAGAAAGAGAGTATGCCTCCTGGCTTAACATGTTGCGGGGCTTTTTAAAAAATCCCTGATAACATCTTGATGATGCAAGACTGGATCCTAATGCCTCCCAGAAACCAGAAGCGTCACGTGTGAGCGAATCCTCTCGGACTTGGAGGATGAGCGTTGGCTGTTTTGAAAGGGATGTGCAGGAGGCAGCCTTGGCAAGAAAACTTGCTGCAGAATCTTACATGGGCTAAAGAGGAAACTTCAAACTGGCAAGTAAATTTCTTCTTTTTCCCCCCTCCCTTCTCTTAATCTTTCCAATGTAAGGCAGCAGTGAAGTACAGGGAAAGTTAAGACTGTACCAGTGCCGTGGGTCTGTGTCAGGCTATCACTTTCTGTCCTGCTTGTTCAAAGAATAGAGTGGTAAAGATGGACAAGTAATTATCTGGTGGAAAAGGAAACAACGTGGTCTTCTCCTTCTTCCGGATCCCTGCACGTGGGCTTACAGTTTTGTTGAGATGTTAATGTAATATTTAGAAAGTCACATGCTTTTGAATTATGACTCCTTGCTGTTTGACATGTTTTGAAAAAATGTGAATTCTCAACCACTTTCTTTCGCCGCTTCTCTCTGCCTGACAAAACGTAGAGAGGGGGCAAGAGTGTTGACATGGTGTTTGTTTTCTTGTGCGCGAATGCACCTGTGTGTCATTTCATTTTGTGAGCCGCAGTTGCTGGAGATTATAGTTAATGGGTAAGCGTAAGTGGTTAACTCTGACCCACAATGAACTGCATTCTATTTTGTGATTTGTTGGGATCTGGAGGGTCCTGATGTTTTCACTATAGATGTGTTAGTATGTTAGAATCTGTGCTCCTTTACGAAAGTGCCCGGGAGCATTGACCATTTAGAATTTGGATCCAGATAGACTTTCTCCTCAAAATGCAGAATTAGGGCTAGGTAGTACTAACAGTTTTCCTGCTTTGTGGCTTGGTTTTTACTTTACAAGCACACTCTGGATGTTGTAGGGAAGGTGAGCCTAAGAAGTAATTTCCAGGCACTCTGATGGGTCTCTCCAGTAGGTGCAGATGGTCACCCATTTGACAGAGCCGTGGCATGCACACATGCACTGGGGGGCCACTGTTCACTGGGGTGTAACACGATGGCCTCACGTCAGGCTGGCTCCAAGTCTGAACTCATTTGCTTTCACCGACAGAGCGGATTGTCAAATCTAGTAACCGAATACTTAAGGGGCAGAGTTATGGTGTGGCTTAATGTCAGAGAAGCAAACCATTGTAAAAGAGATACATGCTGAAGCATAGAATGTTTCCTGTTATTTTCAACAATTTGGAAGCTGTTTGCATACACTCGCATGGAGGTACTATTCACTGCAAATTGGTTCTTCCGTTAGTTTCTTTTCTTCTGCCTTGGCTAAGTGTGAGTCAGTGTATGTATCTTTACGTGTGAGTCTTCAGGTTTCAGAAACTTGATCCCCTCGACTGTGGGCTCATTCTCCTCTGAAATAAAGGTGCACCCTCGTGCGTGTCCAGTTGCACGGAGTGGGGCCATCCTCCGCTTTCAACTCCTGCAATGATGGGGTGAGCAGGGCACATGAATCCTCATCCCTTCACCACGGAAATGACCCCTGAGTGTTAGCCGTTAAGGGATCTGAGCTATCTTACAGTTAGCTGGCTTTGGGAATATCGTGGGGGTAGAACTTTGAATACTTTTTATAAAAAGAGGTTTAAATAAAGCCTTCCATTTTCTAAGAGATTTTAAAATTTAAATCCATTAATAATAATATTTGATAAGTACAGGTCTGATCTAAAACAGTAGTTTTAAAAGGAACACTGGTAATTACAGTTCTAAACATAAAAGAACTCAGAGTTTAAGTCAAATGCCCATTGCAATATTTTTCCTCAGCCTTCCCACGTTTCAATTGTGCAAAGTGTGTGTTGTGGCTTGTTTTGTTTTGTTTTTTTTTTAAAGATTTTATTTATTTATTTGAGAGAGAGAGAGAGAGAGAGAGAGAAACAGCATGAGAGGGGATAGGGTCAGAGGGAGAAGCAGGCTCCCTGCTGAGCCGGGAGCCCGATGTGGGACTCGATCCCAGGACTCCGGGACCATGACCTGAGCCGAAGGCAGTCGTTTAACCAACTGAGCCACCCAGGCGCCCTGTTTTGTTTTGTTTTTACCATCCAGCTTTAACAGCAGACGGACAGATGTAAACTGAAGCCATTTGCAAAAATTCCCCAGATTTTTTGGTACCCAGCCTCAGCTGGAAGTTCAATGCAAAAGGCAGCAATTATTTTTTCCGGTCAAGGGAAATGACTCTCTCTCTTTGATCACAAAATGTGTGTCAAGCAAACGTGTGTTGAGTAATTAATGATTCCTTTCAGTACTCACTTGATCATGTGGGCTTTGACTCCCTGAATAAATAATGAACCTTTACAATCATAGTAAAAGGAAAAAAAATAATTCTTTAAATGTGAATTTTTGTCTCAGGGTAGATGAGTGTCCTCCCCATTGTTGTAACTGCAGGTACAATTTCAGATAATAGGGACTTCTGTTCCTACTTACATGGTGTAAAATAATACAAAACTCTTCTCGTAAACCAGCTGTTATCTCGACTTTTCTCTGGCCCAGAAATCCCCCATATATGTTTACCTTTTATTGCAGCCTTCACACTGAAGAAAAACTTAGGGTTTTAAGTTTTATCCTGAACCCCAACCTAAGAATACATTCCGATTGGCAGAAATAATAATCTCCACAAAGGGGACTGCACTGCTTCTAAGTGGAGTGAGCGTGTTCATCATCTGAAAGTTTAATTTACTTGGACTCTATGTTAATGAGTAGGTTTTGGTCATACTTTTTGTTGTTTGATTTTTTTTTTTCCTCTTTCTACTTTTTTTTTTTTTTTAAAGAGTTTGTCCTCACTTGTGGGATGGTTGGTGTTCTGACTCATGTGTCCTGATCTCTGTGTTCATGGGGAACACCTTACAGTTATAACACTGAAAACCAGTGTCACTCGACAGGCGACTTTTCAAAGCTGTTTTTGTTGCTCTCAGCTAGAACTGTTTGGATGTAGGTGTTCTTTTTTTTTTCTCACCCTTTGTGATTCAAAACTCCTGATGGCACTTGGGACCTCCTCTCTGAACTTCTATGCTCAGATGCTCCTGTGTTGTATGAGGATGTATTTGGGGCACCTGTGGGGACTTGTTAGCACTCAGAATCAACTTCAAGTGAGAAAAAAGAGTTGCTGTTAAGGAATGTATGGCAAGAATATGTCCTGTGGATAGAGTCTCTGTACAAAGTCCAAAGGATCAGAGCCCTCAGAAATGGATTTTGTGTGTAACATTCATTTAAATCACATCCTAGAGCCCCTTAGACTGGGATGGTGGTGAGACCAGAGAATTTACCCAGATATTCCCAATGCAGCCATTACTCCCTCACATGTGTGAGCGGGAGGCAGGGGTAAGGTGCTGATTTTGAATGTGGGTCAGAAGAGCCTGACCTTGAAGTATAATCACCACCTGTGACGTACAAACCGAAGTCCCAGATTTACAGGACTGTGGAGATACAAGGCACTTGGTTTCAGCCTGCAAATAGGCCACACACCATGAAGCAAGGTGGACACACACACACATGCATGTGCACACAATTTATTAATTTATCGAAGGAGCTTGGAAACCTCTGCTTCTGGTACAAAGACAGTTCTTGTCCTTGGAAGCCCTGGCATATTCCCTAAACATTTTTGCCTCAGTGACCACATCTATAAAAGTCAGCCCATCGGAGTTTTTGCAAGGATCAGCTAAGATAATGAATAAGAAACTGACAAATGGCTAATAACCTAAAGTACAATTAGTTCTAATCTTCTAGCATTTACTTCTCAAGATGATCGTGTGTGTATCTACAAACAATAGCAGCGAGATACTTTCCACTCTCGTGAATAAGAGTTTCTACCTGAGCACCATCATGGATAAATCTCCTTTTATCTCACAAGTTCTTTAAAGGCTGCACTCAACCTTAAATATCAGATCATGGCTATTGAAGCTATAAATGTAAAAGGCAGAGACAGTCATTATTTTGAGAAACTAAAGAAAATAAAGCATTGCTTTCCTTTCCACTGGTAAATGGAAAAATTCAAAGCTTGTTTATTGTGTACCATGATGGGTAAAAAATTGACAGGAGGTGTAACTTTCTTTACAGCTTTTAGAGTGTAAGCATTCTCATTCTCAGGCCATGGCGGATGTGTAGCCCCTATTACTTTTGAAAAGTCATTCATTCTAATGCCCAGTGAAAGGGCGGGTTTCAGACAGAAGTGAACACTGTTTCCTGACGGGGAGGATAGCGGTGTGTGGGATGAAGTGCATCATTCAAATGGGAGCTCAGCTAATGAATGCCCTCCCTGTCATTTTCATGGAGGTGTCAGAATGAGCCTTTTCTGATTCAGCATCACTGAATCCTTATGGGAATGCAAATTGTTTATCCAAGGACAGTGACTTTCCTTTTTGCTTTATCATTTAAGGGACCGATTTCTTCAACTTTGCAGCACACCACTGGAATCCAGAGAAGATTCATTAAAACGGATGAGAGATTGTTATTTCTTTAGAACCTTACAACCCTGTCTGAGAGACGGGGAGAAGTCAGAGAGATGCTCACAGACGTGCAGGCTCAGAGAGACCCAGAGATCGTCTGTGGAGAGCAAGAGAAGTAGAGAAACTCCCAAAAGGAGAGATACAGGAAGTTAGAGACAGGGAGTGAAAGCTCCACAAACACAGAACAGGGGCCCAGAGATGCTCCATGAGTAGGGGTAGAGGCAGAGAAAGGAGAGGGGCAGGACAGTGTCAGACAGGGGGATGGACAGAAAAAGACTGACAGACTGCCAGAAAGATCAGTGCACAGGGAAAGGGGAATAGAGTCAGAAAAGGAGACTGAGAGAGAGAAACAGACTGATCAGACACTGAGAGAGAGAAACAAAGAGAGAGAATGTGATGCAGGGATGGAGAGGTGAGGCAGAGAGAGAGAGGGAGAGACAGAAGGGGGAGGGAGGGAGAGAGAGAAAGAGAAGGAGGGAGGGATAGAGGGGAGGAGAGAGAGAGAGATGAAGAGAGGGAGACAGGGAGGTTGGGAGGCTGAGAGGAGAGCAGGTGGAACTGGGCCTCCACCCTGCACCAGCCCCTTGTAGTGATGAGCTTGTGTCGAAGGTCTCCGTCCTGGTTTCTGTCTGTACAGGGCTGACCAAGGAAGGATGCCATTCAGGCATGTAAATCAGCCCTGCCCAGGGCCTGGAACCAGGGCCATCTCAGCACCGCCGTTAGTGTCTGCCATGTGCCCACCCGCATCCAGAGAGGACCCTGACAGAACAGGCTTTGGGGTGGGAGCCCCTCACTCTGCGTGGACTGTAGTGAAGGATCTAAGCTGGATAAGCTCCTGCTGCCTCACCTGGGAGGCTCAGATACTATTGTCTTCCTCGTCCTCTTGCTCTGGGAATTAGATGAAAGTGCATATTTCATCAGGGCCCTGCACAGTGTGGTTTACCACCTCCACTAACTAGCTCAGTGCCCAGAATTTAGCAAGGGCTCCATAACAATCTCATCAATGACTGCGTATTTGCCCTGAGTATTCGTTCCTGGAGTCAGGAAGAGCTGAAATGGTATCTTGGCGTTTCAGTAGGAACCCCTGCATTCCTGGAGTGTGCCCCATCCCGAGGATGGGCTGCTGACCTGCGGAATCCCCACACCCGGGGGCCCCTGCTGTGCATCCAACTTTCTGAAGAACAGGAAAACAATAGCTGTGGCCACGCACACGTGTCTGGTCCTGGTGGCCCCTTGTGGTCTTTTCTCCTTCCCTCCTCACTCAATGTGGGGACTATTTGTGGAAGAGAGAGGTGGTGGGAATTTGGAAATGAGGGAACCTTTGTAGTAAGAAGCGTGGAGATGGCCTCGGGGACCAGAAGTGGACAATTCAGTTAGAAGAAGGCACGCAACTGAGGAGGGAGGGAGATTTTGTAAAAAATGAGATAAATGTGCGCTTCCTTTTCTGAATTCCAAGATGAGCCAAGAGGAAGGCATGTGCATACGGTTTATAAATGACAATGTACACTATAAAATCTCTAAAGTTATTCCTGGCTATAAGGCAGATAATGAGAACATAAAGCACTTTACCAGAAAATCTTTGAAGTGCTCAAAATTTCAATTTCAATAGTTTTCTTTTACTTTTCTTTAATTCTTGAATTTTTAAATACTGAGCTCTCCTCACTAAATAGATTCCTTCTGCATGGCTATATTTGGAGGAAAGCAATCTAAGAATGTATGCAAGCATTGGATTTTTTCCGTCTTCTTTGATGTGTTGTTGAATTTGTTTGATAAATGAATGAAGAAAAGAATAAATATTGAGTGTCTACTGTGTGCCTGGAAGTATTCCAAGTACCTTTAAATACGTTATCCGTTTAACCTCTGTGGGATGGAAGGTATAGAACAGATGTTCCCTCCCCAATAAATTTGACTTCTGAGTATCCCTACATGAGTTTCTGCATCGAAGAGGTGCTCACAGTCTGTTAAACCTCACTTTCCGTCTGATGCCGTGCACAGGAAATAAAATGTTCTGTTTTGGACCATTAGCAAGTGTTACACTGGTGTGCTAATATTTTACAGAAAATGACAACAGCAGAACTTTTAAGCGTTTTTACAAGGTTTATGGAGAAATCTTCGCTCAGGATATACTGAGTTCTGTATAGCATTCATTATAGGAATTCTTATTTTGTATTCATAAACGAGGGTAAAGAATAGAATAAAATTCAACAGAGCTTCAGATAATAAGGCTTCACTTTATTATAGTCACACAAAATTTTTCCAAATAGTAACTTCAGCTACCATCAAGAAGATATTGTGTGAATGAGATAATGCTGAAGCAAAGAACATTTCTAGTATTTATGGGGGATAATACCTATTTCCTAAAAGTTGCCATTTAGATGTACATTACTACCTCCTCATTTTTTTAAACACACACACACACATATAGGCATATATGTACACATATATAAATCAAAGCACTTTCTTAGAGCTCATGTTTATTTTGATCAAAGCAGGTGTGCATGGTTAAAAAAAATCAGATTGTGCATATAATTAAATATACACTAGGTCCTGCTTCTCTAAGTCCCCACACAACTTTGTTCAACTCTTTTTTGGGTGTTTCTCCTTTATTTCTACCTATATCTCTAAATAATATGCTTATGATGCTACCTCTTGATTTATTTATTCAAAGTATTATTTCCTATTGCAGTACTAAACATTCAGTTGCTTTTATTATCACCACATTTTTTATTCTATCTCACATTTGAAATACAGTACAGTATCATAAATTCTAGTTACTTTAATATGCTAATGCTCTGCCAACAATAAACTGTGATTTTATTTTCCAGTTTTTGTTTTTCCATCTTTAATACATGTTTTTTTATGTTTACTTTTCTGAATATCTCTCTTGAATTTTTTTGCAAAAAAATTAAATTCCACAAATGATTCCACAAATCATGCTAGTCGATACATTTTCCCAAGTTCTTGGAAACACTGGTCCTCCAGTACCATTGCTTTCCCAACATGGTGACTCTCTTTTCAGTCATATTGGGATGTAGACTTACACTGGTGTGTTGCCTCTGAGTCAGGTGTGAGGTCCGGTGCCCACTGGGACCCCACAGCCGCCAGGAGTGGGGGTGAGGGAAATAGAGGGCCATTCACACTGCTCTGTGGCTGCAGGGCTGGGGGAGTGGTGTCTAGAGGGGACAATCTCAACCTTCACACTTCCCTAATTAAGTCTGCCTGGTTCTGGACTGGAGTGGAGGCTTACCTGGTGTACTTCATGGAGGGGCTCTCTGACAGGTATTTATTTGTGATGCCTAGGAGAGATTGATTGATTGATTGATTATAAGGAGTCAGCTCATGCACTCACGGAGGCTATGGGCCTTGGGACCTCTCTGGCAGGTAGCTAAAGAGCAGGAGAGCCCATGGTGTGCGGTTCAGTTCAGTCCAAGCCAGAGGGTAGGGGAAGACCAGTGTCCAGCCTGAAGACTGGAAGAGAGCACAAACCCACCCTTGCTCAGCCTTTTGGTTCTGTCCCTGCCTCCAGCATGCTGTGCGCGAGCAGAATCCAAGGTACCCAAATCAGAGGACTCTGCAGACACGGAGTTCAGAGTGGAACTTGGTGCTGGGTGTGCATGTGTAAGGAAAAGAGGTCTGAGGACTGAGCTCTGGGGCTCTTGTGTCTTAGAAGGACCCATGTGTCCAAGGCCATTTATGGTCCCAGGATGACAGGAACCAGGACGTAAACACTGGCTTCAGCAGTGGGAGTGTGTGGGTAACCATCGAGACACTTCAAGGGTGTTACTGAGTGGAAGGCAGTTGGCCTGGAAGTATTTTGGTCGTTGTTCTTGTCATTACTTTTGCATCTTTGTTTTAATATTTACACTTTCAAGAGCTCCTTTCTTGTTCTCTGTTACTTCGTTTGCTTTTTGCTTTTATTAACATATTCTCTGATCTTTATAAAGACATTGGTTATAGCCCTGTTTATTTATTTAATGAAGTGTCATTTGGTTCCCTCTGTAATATTTTCCCTCCCACCCTCACATTTTCTCCTTTGTGTTGCTTTGCCCCCACAGACATTAAGTGATGGGTTATTAATACCTCTTCACTCACATGTAAGAATGTGTTAGGGTATGCAGGCCATGGAATCAAATATACTCTTACAGGTCCCTGTGCAACATTTATATTTTGCTCATGTAGCTTTCTGCAGGTGGTTTTTATGTCAATGGGATGTTGGGGGTCTGGGGAATGGTCTTCAACACATGGCTTCCAAATGTTCTCCGAGTTTGTCGTCCAGACAGCCCTCCATGGAAAACAAGAAAAATATGCAAGGGAGGTTTTATGGGTCAAGACTGGACTGGATGGGACACATGTGACATCCACGGACATTCCTTTGCCTCGAACTTGGTCACGTGGCCACTTTTAATCACAGGCAGGTTAAGACACTCAACTTTTGTCCTTTTGAAGTGTGTCCAGACAGAAGGGGGAAATGAATTTTTATGAGCAGAGAGGTGACTGTGTCACTGGAGGTAAGTCACTGAAATGCTCTTTGATGGTCCCTGTGTTTGCTCAGGACTAGTCAGCAAGTGTCATGGATCCAGGCAAAGAGAAGGCCTTGTGGGTGGTGACCCAGTGTCCAGGGACCCATGACAGCATCTTCAGAAAACACCCTGATGTCTGAGCTGTGGAGCAGGGAAGGCTTGGGGAACGATTGCTCGGCACTTGGGGAGGGATCCAGGTCATCCAACTGATACCTCAACTCCAGCACCCTCCACTGCTTGTCCGGGTGCTCCCTTTGTGGAGCTCCCCATTCCGTATGTTCTGGTATGTTCTGCAGCATTGACGGGCTCTTCGGCATAACCACTGTGTCCCCACCTCTGCCATTTGCTATGTAATCTTCTGTACTTCGCTACGTAAGTTTCTCATCTTCCACTTTCAAATTTGTTGAAATCATACATTTTCCTTTGCCACTTCTTTGTCCTTGTGGTTTCATATTTCTTTCAATTTCTGCGCTGACCTGAGTGTGTAGAGGATGACAGATAAGTACTTTTGATCAATCTACATCTTAGTATCACAAATTTGCATTCCAAAACCAAGTTAAGAAAAGGAGTTATGAGGATATCTGGTTTGTAGGGATTGTATTTAAACATGGGATCTAAAATTAAAATATTCATTGAATATCTTTTATTGATGACAAGATATCAGAAATATATCAATTGCTTTCTGTATACTGGTGATTATAATCATTGCTTTTTTGGAAATATTTGGTTTTGAAGCTGTCAAGTATGTGTCAGTTCCTTGTCAGTGAATTATATTTGCAGCTATTCAAGTCACCTTGAGCCTCTACGTTTTGCTTCACACACACACACACACACACACACACATATATATATATATATATATATATATATATAGGCCAGGCTTTATATCACACTTATTTCTGCTGCAGTCCAATTTACTGTTGGGCACGGATGTTCAAGGCATGTCTGGAGGAAGGAAGAGCTGTTACACAGCTCATCAGGAAATTCTCTGTCCTGCAGCTTTTCAGCAAGTCACAGGATAGGGATTTAACAAGGAACAAAATAGAAACAAGATCTTTGGATAAAGTACAGCATTCACACAAAGAGTATGTCTTAGGGGGGATTTATTTTTTATTTATTTTTTTGGCTGTATCAAAGAGATTCTTGTAAAGGTCATAAAATATCTCGGTTGTCAAATCAGTTTTAAGTTATGAATGTTTTTGAAGCCACCCACCATGGTGGAGGTGCTTATTTTGTCATGGAGTAAAAATCAGTCACACTTTCTGAGACATTCCCTGTCATTTCCCCCTGTCCTGGGTAGTCATCGGGATTCTTCTTGTAGGAAGTGATATTGTGTCTTGAGAGTCTCATATAGTAAATGACCAGGTTTCCAGGGGTCCTTGGTTCTGTAAAGAATTGGGTGCATACATTTGAATTCAACTTCAAATGCAGAGACCCATTAAGAGAATTCTTGAAGCCATTGCTCTGTTTCCACAACCCTCCGACTGCCCCTGGCTTGTCCAAGATGTGTAATAGCATGTCCCCTCCCCACCCCTCGAGTGCTCCCTGCCACGTCCAGTGGACCCTCTCAGGCCAGGTCTTCCTGTACCCATCTGCAAGACTCAGTATGCTGACGACTCCTTCATCTTTGAACCTCTCTCCTCTCTGACTTTCCATGGCACACATTTCTCTTTGGTTCTCTTGTTACTGCAGTTTGGTTTTTGAATCTTATTTCTTAAGATGCACTTCAGGTTTGTCTTCAGGCAGTTCTTCCTTAATGAACATCTCACATGTTCACGTGCTCAGGTTCTCTTCCTTACTGTTCTTCTCTTCCCTTCTTTCACATGACTTCCCATTTACCACATGCACTGTTGAGTTCTTAACTCATCTCTGTCTGCAGAAGGCAGCTAACATCATACCTCCAACACCTCCAGCTGTCATTCCAAAGATGAGGTCTGCACAACCAACCACCTACAGACATTGCATGGGTGTTTCAGGTTCACAGAGCATGAGCTGGACTCACCTCCTCTCCTCCTCTCCTCTTCTCCTCTTCTCCCCTGTATCCTATTTCACTGACCATTAACAAACAACACCACAGGGCACAAGCTCAAAACCTAGGTATCAGCCTTTGAATTCTGCCCATTTAACTGTCAGTCTACTTCCTCAATGGCTGGAGAACCAAACCCTCCTCCCATGCTTCCCTGGAGGTCCTCCTCATTTCTTAACGGGACACCCAACTGTTTTTCCTTCTTCTACTTTGTGTGCAGCTCTTCTCCATTCTTCTGTCTTCCTTCTTCCTCTCTAATGCATGCATACCTTATTCTGCAGTGATTTACTTCATGGCACTGTGTAGATGCTGCGTGCTTTACAGGTGGAAGGTTTATGAACCCTGCATCAAGCACCTCTATCTGGACCCCTTTTCCAGCAATATTTGTTCACTTTGTGTTTCTGGGTCACATGTTGATAATTCTCACAATATTTTAAACTTATTATTATATTTGTTATGGTGATATGAAGGGTAATTATGACTCCCTCAAAGCTCAGGTGTGCTTGTGCTGCCAATCTTATCCCTGCCTTGCTATTTCAATATTTTCTCATTCTATTTATTTAGATTCTTCCTTGAGATGCATCTCCTCATTTACTTTCTTTGCTAGTTGAATCTGTTCTCTAAATCCTTGTGTTGTCTATTGGCCCCTTTGAGCTCATACCGTCACAGCATCTAGGACAAAAGAAAATAAGGAAGTCTGTACTGTGATAGTTCAACCAAAAATCTCTATATTGGGTCTGCTTGGCTCTAATTCACCTAATTGCTTTATCAGTCCAAAGAGGGGAGGATGAAAAACATTTTAAGTCAAGACAGATTTTTCTTGTGACTAATCCATACTTCATATCTTTTTTGATTTCTATAAACATTCTTAGTCAAAGGCTCTACTCTCAGTTCCCTGGAGAAGGGTCACTTCTAGATAATATAGTTGCAATGAGCCTTAGTTTGCAAAAGAGAACACTTGAAAATTACTGAAGTAGTAAACACTTTAATAGCTTCTTACACTGAACCAAATGTAGTCTTTTGACACTAACGTTGACTATCACATACTGCTGTATGAATCCTTAGGCATGTTCTCTAAAAAGTCAAATAACAACTTTTAAATATGTATACTTCCTAAGCAAAGGACTGTTCCTACCACGTATCATATAAACGTATCAGTATTACAGTTGCAGAGAGCATGCGTCCAGAAGTATGGTACAGATTGTTATGTTTGATCATTTGCATTCTCGTGGCATGGATTTTTTTTTTCTCTTTCCATCTTCATGTAGAATATTTTTGAAAACTTTTAAACTTTGGAGTATACATGCCCTCCTTAATACCCATCACTGGACTAACCCATTCCCCCACCCCTCTCCCCTCTGTAACCCTCAGTTTGTTTCCCGGAGTCCATAGTCTCTCATGGTCCATCTCCCCCTCTGATTCTCCCCCTCCTTCATTCTTACCCTTTTTTATCCTAATGTCCTCCATGCTATTCCTTATTATCCACATATAAGTGAAACCATATGATAATTATCTTTCTCTGCTTGACTTATTTTGCTTAGCATAATCCCCTCCAGTTTCATCCATGTCGATGCAAATGGTGGGTATTCATCCTTTCTGATGGCTGAGTAATATCCCATTGTATATATGCACCACATCTTCTTTATCCATTCATCTGTTGAAGGGCATCTCGGCTCCTTCCACAGTTTGGCGATTGTGGACATTGCTGCTATGAACATTGGGGTGCATGTGCCCCTTCTTTTCACTACATCTGTATCTTTGTGGTAAATACCCAGTAGTACAATTGCTGGGTCATAGGGTAGCTCTGTTCTTAACATCTTGAGGAACCTTCATACTATTTTCCAGAGTGGCTGCACCAGCTTGCATTCCTACCAACAGTGTAAGAGGGTTCCTCTTTCTCCACAACCTCTCCAACATTTGTTGTTTCTTGGCTTGTCAACTTTTGCCATTCTAACTGGTGTAAGGTGGTATCTCAATGTGGTTTTGATTTGAATTTCCCTGATGGCTAGTGATGTTGAACATTTTTTTCATGTGTCTGCTAGCCATTTGTATGTCTTCTTTGGAGAAGTGTCTGTTCATGTCTTCTGCCCATTTTTTGACTTGATTATTTGTTTTTTTGGGTGTTGAGTTTGAGAAGTTCTTTATAGATCTTGGATAACAGCCTGGGTGTTATACGCAAACAATGAATCATGGAACACTACATCAAAAACTAATGAAGTACTGTATGGTGACTAGCATAACATAATAAAAATAAATAGTAAATAAGTAAACTTCAGAATATAATCTATAAACTGCTTTCAGCATGTATTTGTTAAAAATTTTAAATTAAAATTTTTTAAATAAGCAGTTTTAATTAATCAATCTGATGTGATTCACTTTAAAAGGCAGATCACATATTACTTTTATGTCAAATTGACATTCTGTCTGAAGGTAAGTTACTCAAAAGCAGGCAATTGAAGAAATGAGTTTTTGATGTTGGTCTAGGCCAGACCAGCAAAATCTAGAACAAGCATCTTCGATGATACTGCATAGCAATAGAAATATAAATACAAAGTTAACCTTGGAAGGAGGTAGCAAAGATAATTGCAATGGGTACAGACTGTAAAAGCACCATAGTGACAGGATAATATCAGGTCCTGCCATTCCATATTTGATTTTATTCTCATTGTGTTAAAATAATTGTTATCTCAGTAAAAGATACCAGAGAAAATGCCCAAGTCACACAGTTAAGAATAAATGCTAACAAACTCTGGTTTCTCATTTCTTTGTATTGACATGGATTCAAGAATGTATAACTCATCATAGTCTAGAAAATATCCTCCTCATTAGAAATTCTGCTATATTTATATTTTTCATATTTATATTCCCAACAGCAGTGACCTGTATGGTGCCAACAAATGTTTATTAAATGAATAAATCAGATATGTTTTTCAAGACAGCTTTTTCTTGCGACTAATCTATACTTTATATCTTGTATTCCTATGAACAGAGCATTATTAAAGGCAGTTGAAAATTGAATTGCCTGAATCCTTAGAAAATATTATTGAGAGTGTTTTGTTGATAATTTCATCAAGTCTTTTGAGTTATATTATGGAAGATATTTTTACAGAAGCTCTTACTGTAATTAGTGGCAGATACTGAAGCAATATCACAATCAAGTGCCTGTTCTTGGTGATGATACGTGTCATATGCAATTCATTCAGAAGCTACGTTAGAGGATTTAACTGTGGACTTCCCAGATGATGTGATCCCCTTAAAATATCCTCTAACACCCATACATCGATGAGTGATGGAGGTCATGTTCTCATCTTGTTGCCAGCTTTGCTTCGTCTGTTTTACAATCACACGATAGGTAACTGGTGGTGATGATGAGACTTTCCTTTCCATCATCCCAGACATCAGTCATTGTGTCTGTGTTCACACACTGAGAGCAGCGAAAGAGCACATCATGTCATAAGTGTGGCATACAATGCATTGATTGAGTGAATATAGGAACAAATTATTTTTTTCTATTCAATTAAAGTTTCCTATAATGCCATTTGGGGGATGCCTGGGTGGCTCAGTCATTAAGCGTCTGCCTTCAGCCCAGGTCATGATCCCAGGGTCCTGGAATCGAGTCCCACATGGGGCTCCCTGCTCCGCGGGAAGCCTGCTTCTCCCTCTCCCACTCCCCATGCTTGTGTTCCCTCTCTCACTGTGTCTCTCTCTGTCAAATAAATAAAATCTTAAAAAAAAATACCATTTGGTAGTTATAGCTAGTATTTATTAGAATGAGAAGTAGATCTGTTTTGTTCTTACTTAATTAAAAAATATATAAATAGATATTTAAGTTCAGTATAAATCATTGAAAAAGTTTGGGATATTTATTGTTTTGATGTCTTTAGAGATACTGAATGGATGGGAGCACCTGAGGCAAAGTGTCCTTGTTGTGCAGTAGAATATAACAAGGGTCCTCATTAAAGGCTTAGAGTGAAATTTACAAATACATATACTTTTTTGTGAACCTCTGGAGGATTCTAACTGAATAGCTTAATCTTCTTTAACCCACAAAAACATGGATAATCTGTTTGAATGAGAAGAATGATATCTGTTTCTTACTATTTTACTCCGTTACCTATACAAAATTCACTAAGCCCAGATCAGACTTGGCTGGTGAAAATTCTCAGAGGGAAAACTAGTTTTCTGTGTATACCCTATTAATAATTCTTTTGTGGACATGACAAAAGAAAGTATGAATAATATACACCTTTATGCACATGGAGATATTTGTACTTATTCTGGCCAATTATCATTTTACAGTATCTTTTGGCATTTTTGATTATTATATTAGCATTATCATATGAATATGTTGAGGAGAAAAAGTAAAGAAACCTTGCCATAAATTTGCTTCTAATTTGATTTGTTTACCCTGAATAGTATATAGACTAATACATACAAACTTCGTAAGTCATGGTTTCAATTACAATTACTTTTGTCTTTATGTATTTAATCATTATACTGTCGTTTTCCTGTTGATGCATGCCAGTGTGATTGGATGGACAATTGCACCCAATAGTTGATTCTTTATATTGTCAAGAAATGTTTGGAGATTCTGACATAATGTGATGATCAATTGCCATTCTGAGGGATGTGGACAATGAGGTGGGATGAGTGATCACATGTTAAAACCAGCATCTAACTCATGTATCCATCATCTATTGATAAAATACTGCTGTGTAACAAGTTACCTCAAAATCTCAGCAGCCTGTAGCAAGACACACAACAGCTCTGTATTCTTGACTGGGCTCAGTCTCAGTTAAGTGCTGGCTATCCATTGGCTGATGTCCACTGTCCTTTGCTGAGAATACTGGAGCTACTCGGCCATGCTTCCCAAGTCTCTAATCCTCCAAGCTATTATGGCATCATATCATGTGGATGGAAAAAGCACAAAAGATAGGGCAAGCTCAAACACTCAAGTGCTTTACAGGCTCTCCATCTATTAAAGCAAGTCACAGGCTGAACTCAGAGTCAGAGTGGGAGGACCCTGTTAAGATACATGGCAGAAAGAGAGGATGCAGGGAAAGGTGGAAATTAGGGCCATTTGGGCAGCATATTTTATATATATGATTGCTTACATACATATATACATGAATTATCTCAAAATATCCATATTAAAAATTATTAGAAAATTGTTTGAGGGACTTAGCTTTTTCAATAGTGGAGCAAGAAGTGGGGAATTCAAATGGTGGCTCATAGTGGGGAGTCAGGTGGATGACATGTCTGAGTGAGGAAGACCCTGATAACTCCAATATATAGCATTCAGGGTCTTGTGCTGATGAGTATGGCCACTGGGTAGCAGATTAGGAATTAGGGGCAAAGTGGCATTCTGGTACTCCAAAGTAGGCTCCAGGAACTGTAGACCACAGAGAGGTAGGTGTTGATCACCAGAGCCCACTCAGGCTGATAATGCCATGAAACCCAATTCCAACAAGGAAAATTAGGGAAAATTTAGGCACCTCATCAGTCATGACTCTGCCTCTGGATTCTGGGTTAGAATGAGAAGTTGATTTCTAAGTCTTGGGAGATAAGAGATAAGGAAGCTAAGGCTATTGCTTGTTGCTAGTGATTTAAATCTAGAATAATGGGGAACCACACAGGACCCTTTTTCCCACTCAAGAAAGGAATTCAGAGGGGGGGTATAGTAGATGTTAAGTTTATAAGCAGTGCATGAGGACTCCTTCAGTGTTCTGTCCCCATGCTGTTTCCAGTTCAGCTGTTCTTAGGTCCCTAACCACAGGAAGGAAACCTCTAATGTTAGAATTGAAGGTGGAGATTCAACGATAGTATCTCTTTTCTGAGTTCTATCTCTGAAGAGACAGATGGAGGTAGCTGTCATCCCTGATGCCAGAATTTAAAACTTCTACAGAGAACAATATACATTTTTTTTTTCCTGACTCAGTCTGAGGTTATAGGGCTGGAACAGAGGGGCTTGAAATTTGAGCAGCTATGTGCATTTATGTTGGTATCTAAGCTGACCGCACGGAGGAATCATGAGATTCTGCCTTGAGTGTTAAAGATGTTGGGGAACCAGTGCTTCTTAGGAACATTACTTCGGACCAGCAGGGACCCAGTTACACCTGTCATGGTGTTCAGCCAGTGACTCTGTCAGCGTTTCCTCACATGGTCTCTCAGGAGGGGTATGAGGTGCTTATGAGGCATCACCCATCTGGGAACTTATTAGGGGATAGAAAATGAAGGTAGGAGGGGCACCTGTGTGGCTCAGTCAGTTAAGCATCTGACTCTTGATTTCAGCTCAAGTCATGATCTCAGGGTTGTGAGATCGAGCCCCAAGCTCCCATGCTCGGCTGGGAGTCTGCTTGAGATTCTCCCATGGTTTCTCTTTCTCTCTCTCTAAATAAATAAATAAATCTTAAAAAAAAAAAAAAAGAAAGAAAATGAAGGTAGGAAAGAGGGAGGGGTTTGAGGGAGAAAAACACACATGTCATTCAAGTATTAATTCCGAGCTATGGGCCCAGGCACGGTAAGAAAGAGGGAAAAATTGAGGTGGGATCCTATGGGTCAGGAAAGATTGAGCAGTTATTTTCCCGAGCACTGAAGATTCTAGAATAAACAGTTATTTTTCAAGGGGAATAAATAAGAGAGAAAGACATTTTTATAGCATAGATCTAGCTTTATGCTGTATGCTGTCTTTACTTCTGTTTCTTCTTTCTTCTCTGTGTCTTCCCCTGACCTGATTTTTGGTCACATTTGTGTAGCTGAAGGTTTGTTCTGTTCCAAAATGCTGCTATATTTCTGTTCTTGGTCAGTGTTGTCTCAGGGCTTAGGGATGATTGGTGACTGATGTGACAGGTGGAAAGCCATTAGAGTTTAGCATGGAGTGGGGTGGTCAGAGGAAGAAAAATTAAAATAATAGCTCCTGTAAAAATTTAATTCATTCACCTATTATCAGCTTTCCATTATTCATGGCCAAAACCAGAATGATATAAGGGTATAAAGAAAGTAAAAATCAGTAGCGTGCTCTATTATATGTTTATACAGGTTTATACACATAGAAGCTACTGCTTTTGCCTTCCATCCGTTTTCTCCTTCTGGTTAATAACACCCCACTTTTCCTTGGGAGACAGCCTTCTCTACCTCAGTTCTAATTCATATAGTTTGAGTGGTGATATCCCACACAATGGTTCGATGCATGGACACAGGAACATGCATGATGAATCAGAAGCACCATGATTGCCCAACCAAGGAAACATGTCCTGATCCAGGCTAAATAGAGTTAATGTGGGTCACACCTGGGAATTTTCATGGTCACTCCCGGGAGAAAGCCACTATGTTTCTGCTGGAAAATACACACACATATACCTGTGTATGTTTTAAAAAACAATGAGCATATTCACTCCACATATTTATTTAGAATTGTGCCAGAGAAGGGTTAAATTTATTGGGTAGGTACAGTGCACCCCAGGCCAATGTTACAAATTCACTGTATGTCCCCTACCTTTGCACATTAATTTTACTCTTTCCTTTGTGTAATCCCAAGGAGATCATGAATCTGAGTTCGTAGAGCTGGAACTAGTTTTATTTTAGATCTTACTGAGGCTGCTTGTGCCCACAGGGATGCCCGAGTGTGGTTCTGAAAGGGAAGCACTAAGAATTGTAATTGTGGAGTCCAACATGACACACTCTTTGAACCAGTGAAAATTGATAGAATGAGCTCTTTGTCCCCAGGGGAAAATGGAGACCCTTCCAGGAACATGGGCTACTGGAGCGTCTTCCTAGAGTAGACTGGTGGAGTCTTGTCAGCCCGGGGAGCCCTCTCTGCCTGGAGTTTGGGAGTTATCCTCTTGCTCTGTTGGGCTACCTGAGTCTTCGGGAGATGTAGGAGGCCCAGCAGGAAGGGGGAACCCGAGGGGGGGCATGCAGACCTCTTTGCTACTCATGTTGGGAAATGTTTCTGTAAGTACTTTGAAATGGAGGAGACTCAGTGGCGTGGCATTTTTTTCATCTTATCTTGTTTGACATATGTTAATTGAATGTTGCTCTTTGCTAGATGATGGGAAAACAGTGGTGATCATCTGGAACTCACATTTCACCAAATGCTTACATAGGCATTATTAGCCTAATTTCAAAGATCTAGGAAGGGAGGCTCACGGAGTTTAAGAAAGTAAAATGTACTGATAAATCATATGGTCGGCTACACAGCCCATGCTTTTTCCCGAGGTCCAAATACCAAACCATGCAATCATACGCATTCTCAAAACCCACCCTCCACTGATTGTATAATCACTACTCTTGAGTGAGTATCAAGTTCTTTTCAAATCAGGTGACTAAATCATCTCTCTTACACATAATGCTTCTAAAGACTGGTCAATTCTGTTGTAGAGATTTGTTCTATTACCTCACTGATTAAAGATTATATTTTGTTTTTTAAAAGCCCCTTATCTCTAAGACTTATGAGCTCATTTGAATTATTTGCCAGTGTGTTTTCCATGCCCTGTGACAAATCTAAATTACTTGAAGCTGCATAGTCGCTTTGTAAGATTTCTTCTGTCTAAATGTAAACACACAACACTAGCTGTTGAGGTAATTGGAAAAAGGAATCTTGCATTTGAAGCATTTCTTCATATGGGTAATATTCTTTCAAAGCACTATCTTCCTTCCAGAAGGAAGGATGTATCTAGAGGAAGCAGATGGTAAAGATTTTACAGAGCTACCATATTTAAATTCAGTGGGAAGTATAAACATTTAGAGAACTAATATCCAATAGTTCAAAGATAGAAAAATAATAAAGTTTTCTTGAAAAAAAACTGACAATTTTTGTTTAAAAGTATTTTGTGGGCTCAATGATTCATAGTACATTTATTGGAAAAATATATTAGTGCGATTATTCCATAAGGATTACTTTATTCCCATGAATAACTTTTCATTCGTAAAATACAGCCTCATTTTAATAATAACATTACATAGAGAAACAAACTTACATTAAATGTAAATGTATTTTGATGATGCATGTATCATCACATAGCCACTGGAATATGACAAGGGGACATCGTATTCAGAGAAACATGGTGTCTTCATCTAGTCGACAACTGTCTACTTAGATGTGTTATTTTTTTTGAGGCATGTGCATGCCATGTAAAGAATGTTTGACATTTCCCATATGGCCTGGATCCCAAATGTATTGTGTTATAAACTACTGTTGTCATTTATTTTAAAAGAGGCTCAGCTAGAAGTGAGAGAGAAAGTGGGATCTGAGGTGACTTTTCCATATTGCAACTGTCACTATCCTCTACCGCAGATAATGCATGTCGAGTTTTCTCCTTCTCTATTTCTATTTTGGGGACATTATGGCAATGTTCTTTCTTTCTAAGGAGCTTTTCATTTTGCTGCAGCATTTTAGGCTCCTGCTCTGGCTTTGACTTTTGTCACCAATCAAGGGTCTCTATCTTTCAGTGCCACTGGGGGTGATCAGCTACCGAATGTCTCCAAAATAGTTTACATCCCAGAATTTTCTTTTGCAAATGCTTTATGAACTAATGAATACAAAAGGGGCCACCTTTTTCCAGCTTCATTGAGATATAATTTACATATAACATTGTGTAAGTTTAAGGTGAACAGTGTGTTGATTTGATGCATCTGTATATTACAAAGTAATTACCCCCATAGCTAACACCTCCAACCCATCACATAATTACCATTCCTTTTTTGTGGTGAGAACATTTAAATTCTACTCTCTTAGCAGCTTTCAAGTATATAATACATTATGATAAGCTGTAATCACTATGCCGTATATTAGATTCCTCAGCACTTGTTAATCTTACTATTAGAAGTTTGTAAGCTTTGACCAGTATCTCCCCATTTTCCGACACACCACCAGCCCCTGATAACCACCACTATGTTCTCTGTTTGTCTGAGTTTAGCATTTTAAGATTACAAGTGAGATCATACAGTATTTGTCTTTCTCTGTCTGACTTATTTCACTTAACATAATGCCCCCATGATTCATCACAAACAACAGGATTTCCTTCTTTCTCATCAGGGAAGAAGCATCACATCTTTATTCATGCATCCATGATGGGCATGAAGACATGTTAGCACTCCCGTGTTCCCTGCAGCATTATTCACAATAACCATGGTATGGAAAGGGCCGCATTTTTATTCACGCCTCAAATCCTGGTGCCCCAAGCCCCTCTCCTCAGTTAGAAGTTTTTCGGGGTTCAAACCTCCTATCAGTGGTCCCTTTTCTTCAAAATATTACTAAGAATATTTGATTTATGAGACAGCTCACCTTTATCAGATTATGTTGATTATGCAGTGAAATCTCACACATTTTGTTAGCAAAGAGTATAAAGAATGCACAAAAAAAACCCCATCCTCAAAAGAGATATTTCTGGTTGCACATCTCCTTTTGAGATATTTTTGGTTGCACATCTGCTTTTGAGAGCAAACAGTTCTCTGGTTCTCAAGGCTTACAGATTTTGCATTAGACAGTTGACCTAGAGTCAGTGAGCACTCACCATGTCTCAAAGATTTCTATATTTACATTAGAGGTCAGATTGATAACTTTCCAATATATTCAAGCTATAACCACTGACTGATATTTCTCTCTGAAGTATGTTCTCTTTGTTTTCGGGCTTTCTTGTCAATCTTGCCCAAAAATGACCAAATACTTCCTAGAACTAGTTTGTGGTACCTTTAACTAAGGACTTTCTTGCTTGTCTTATGTGATGACAGTGAGCGTACCTGAGAACAACTTTAGGGAACATGTAAATTTATTACTGAAATCAAGCAACACACAGTAAAAGGCTAAACAATTTAGTATTATTTTTTCCCACTGCTTTTTATAAGAATAAGTGCAAGTCTTTTTTCCTACAGTGGGCATGCTCTATGGCTATAATAAAATAAACCAACGCTAGCTGGTTAGCTCCAGAAGGAACTCATCTGGAGGATATTAGCCCACAGAACTGAAGAGATGTAAGAATGAAACTTGCATATACATGGTACAGTAAGCTTCCAGGGTCTAAATAGCAAAGTCACATTGACAAGGTTGACAAGGTTCCACCAACTGAATGGATGAGGTCCATTCATTTTTCTCATTCCTGGTCATTGCACTCACAATTCAAATTACTGGAAGTGAGTCAGGATTCACTTAAGCTCTGCTAATTCTCTATCCAACTTTGGGCTAAGTGATTTATATTCTAGCAAGAATTTACATTCCAGCCAGAGCATCACATAACACAGGAGAGTCAGGGTGTCATTATCAACAGAAAGTGGAAGAAATGGAGGAAAAAAAAAAAGGTAGCAAAAAAATGTCATCCACAGCTAAATGTGCTTATGTTTATGACTGAATCTTGGTCCTGGTTGCTACCAACCCTGGCGGAGTTGAGATCATAAAGGATGTGGATCTGTCCCTGCTGATGAGTTCTGCTCACCAGATTAGGCTCCTTATTTCATCACAGTACATTTTGGCTCTAGAATGCACTTATCCTTTCCTAAATCTGTTCTTAGGAAGCTACCCTGAGGTCTATGTTGTTTTTATAGTTCTGCTCCTTAAAGAGCACCAGAATTCTCTGTCCTTCCTGAATTAGAAGTTGTATATATGTGAGAGGAGAAGTCTCTTCACACAATAGCACTATCTGAGTCCCATAAAATCGGGCCACTGGGGCCAAGGGGAGGATGAAACCCATCTACCCCTGAGCGACAGCACCAGCGCCGCCAACCTACATAAGCCCTTGACATGCATTTTCTTATTCTGGTGTCTCAACCTAACGTGATTCCAATGTTAAAGTCTTTACCTTCTTTATAAATTGTGACTGTATATTTGGTTCTCAATTATCGAGGACATTTCAACTTATTTCAGTAATTAATATGAAATTCATTCTGACCAATAAAGAGAGAGATATGGAGATTTCTTTTAGAATTATATTTAATGTGGGGTACCTGGGTGTCTCAGTCAAGTGTCTGCCTTCAGCTCAGGTCATGATCCCCGGGGTCCTGGGATCTAGTCCTGCATCAGGCTCCCTGCTCCGCGGGGAGTCTGCTTCTCCCTCTGCCCCTCCCCCTGCTGTGCTTTCTCTCTCTCTGTCAAATAAATAAATAAAACCTTAAAAATAATTAGATTTAATGAAACCTGAAATAATTAATACCCCTAGATATATCTTAATTTTAAGGAGGATTATGCATCATTCTAACAGGGTGAAAACTTCAATCAGAAGCCAAAGCATAAACCCACACCTGGCCTTACAACTTTTAAAAGTAAGCAAGAATATATGCTCCTCACATACTTTGAGCTTCCCTTATTTCATAGTGCTTCCACAGGGCAGGAAATATTTAATGATACTTATCCAGAGAAATAATAGCTGCTAAACCTCCCTGGAACTATTCATGAGTTTTGTGAGTCGCATTTAATAGAGCTACAATATCTTCAAAATACTGGGGTACTGTCGTATAAATAGCGAATCTGCACCGAACAAATAAACAAACACACAAAATACCTGTCTCTCTACCCTAGAAATTTCTGCTGCTAAAAGCAAGGGAAATCATCAATAAATCAGCCTAATAGTCAATCCTCAGGTTGAACTTATGCATGCAAATATGTAGCTTTGGTGTTAGTTTCGTTTCTTTTCTTTTCTTTCTTTCTTTTTTTTTTTTTTTGCCCAAAGTCAGTAGATGACTATAAAATCTGGTGAAAGGAACGTTGCATCTTGGATGTGGCAGTTAAGGGGTTTCTAACGACTCTTTCCTCATTTCATGTGTCTTGGCCGCTATCTTCTGATCCTTTCTGCACACGGTATGCACATAGTTAATAACTCTTTTCAGGTTCATTCTTTTGCTAGCTATACTCTACTGATCTCCCGAACTGACTCCTTATTTCCAGCAGGATTGATTGCAATAAAGGAACGCTCTAAAACCCCATGCTACTAGCTGACATACTTTGGAAAACTCTTAAGGGGTCCTCACTTCATGATTGCTGTAAATTGCCCATATTTTCTGTTGGCAAAAATAAATCCTTTTAATTTTTTTCATTTTTTTCACTTTTCAATTATTCTTCAAATAAGTACAAAAGAGAGTTTCAAAAATTATTTCAAATTAGAAAGTCCGATTATGTGGGGAATCATAGAGGAAAAGGAGCACCTTGAAACTGCAAAAAGAAAAGTGTACTTAAATTGGATAGAGGCTTAAGTGAAGCGACTGATGGCTTATCTGAGTCCACGTTACTTTCTTTATGTCAGCTTTATTGTGAGGAGAGTTCCTCATATCCTTGAAATTCTCCTCTAACCCAGAGGAAGTGACCCTCTTATAGGCAATCTTGGCTCTTGCTTCAACCCCTCTTTGGACTTCTGTTTCCCCTTTTGTAATAGATATCTCCAAGATTGCTCTTTTTTTTTTTTTAATTGAAACATATTTGCTATATAACATTGTATAAGTTTAAGGTGCACAGTATGTTGCTTTGATACATTTACATATTGCAATGTGCTTGCCTTAGAGTATTATCTAATACCTCTACTAGGCCACATAACTCATTCTTTTCTGTGATAGGAATAATTAAGATCTAGTCTCTTAGCAAGTTTGATTATCATAATACCATATTGCTGTCTATGTTCATTCTACCGCTCATTAGATCTCCAGGCCTTATTTATCCACTAATTGAAAGTTTATACTCTTAAACAACATCTCTCTGATTCCCCAACCCCTCAGCCCCTGCTAACTACCACTCTACTCTGTTTTTACAAGTTCAGATGTTTTTTTAGATTCCTTATATAAGTGATAACGTATAATATTTGTCTTTCTCTGTCTGACTTACCTCATTTAGCATAATTACCTGAAAGTCCATTCATGTTGGCACAAATGACAAGACTTCTTTCTCACGTCTGAATATTTCATTTTACACACACATACGTACATACATACACGCACACACACACACACACCGTATCTTCTTTATCCATTCATCCATTGATAGGCAGTTACATTGTTTAATAGACACATTGACCAATGGAACAGAAAAGAGAGCCCAAAATTAAACTGCTGCATTTTTAGTTAACTAATATCCCAGTGGATAATGGATAGTCTCTTCAACAAATGGTTTGAAAACCTGGGTAACCGTATACAGAAAAATGAAATTGGACCCCTGTGTTATGCCACTCACGAATATTAAGTCTATATGGATCAAAAGCTTAAATATAGGACCCAATACCACAAAACGCCTAGAAGAAAACATGCAGAAGAAGTTCCCTGACATTGGTCTTGGCAATGATTTTTTGGATATGATACCAAAAGCTCAAACAACAAGCCAAAACTCAACAAGTAGAACTACATCAAACTTAAAAGCTTCTTCTCAGCAAAAGAAACTGTCAAGATCGCATATTCATTCCCCTGAACAGTCAGCAGTGTTGACCACTGGCATCTCTTGACTTGAGTCCCCATTTAGAAATCGCCTTCTGCTGAAGAGAGGCGCTGTGTGTCCACACTCACACCCACACCAGCCGAGCAGCCAGCACCCAATGACTGGTCTAGCAGTGGTGTGGGGGTGATGCAGAAGGTGTTGTGTAAAGATTTCCAACACTTGCATCAAGGTGAGACAACTCTCAGGTGCTAATTCTGAAACAATTACACGCAAATAGCTATAACGAAGTCTGTTTCCATGGCAGCCAACCTAGTCATCCTTCATGGTATCTCCCCAAACAAATCCAACACATCAAAGAGAAATGGATATTTTAATGAAGTTTGAACATAAAGGTTGAGACAAGGATTTATATCATACTCTGTAAAACATACCATTAAAAATTATCTTAAAATGTATTTTCCCCACTTGCTTGTTCTTTAGGATTTTTTTTTTTTTGTCTTCCTAGAGACCTCCTTTTGATATTTGTGCCTCTCACCCTGCCTCCAGTCTCCTTCTGTTGTTAAACTTGGACTGTCTCCTGCTTCTCACCCTGCCCTGTGCTGGGTTCACCTCCCCCCACCTGCAAGAGAATTAGGGAACACGTACAAAATATAGTAAACCAAACTTAGGACCCAGTAAAATCAAGCCTTCTTTTAGGGGAAAACCCTGCTTGTGCGACGTTTTTGTGCCCCTCCCCCAACACTGTGTGTGTGTGTGTGTGTGTGTGTGTGTGTGTGTGTGTGTGTGTGT
>NC_058408.1:71558551-71567452 GCF_002201575.2 Neomonachus schauinslandi
TGTGTGTGTGTGTGTGTGTGTGTGTGTGTGTGTGTGTGTGTGTGTGTTGCATTCCCTTTAGCCTGAACTAAAAACTGAAGCATTCTGTGACATGCCATCTCCTGAACTTTCTGTTGGAGGCTGCTCTTTGGCACAAACTCTAGACCATCAGTGTTTACCTCCATGCAGATGCTTTATAAATATCAATAGAAAACCATTGCCCTCATATTTAATTAGAGGCTAGGTTGAGGTCTTAAGCCTGCAGATATAAGCTGTTATTGCATTTTTGTTTTTACTCTTTTGATAGCACAATTGCAGTCTTGTCCAAATGCACTGTGCTTCTAGATCCCAGATGACTTAAGCTGGGACTGGTCAATTTTGTCACCAGTTTGACAAATCATTCCTTGAATTAAAATGTCAGTTGATAAAATAATGTCATTATGTTGAGATCCTACGGACAGAAATTGCAATAAAACTTCAGTATATGAAGTCTCTTAATCTTGTTAGGATAAAAATATAATGACAGTAAATCAGATTATTTCTGGGATTACTAGTCTGTCCAAGATTCTGTTGGCTATTTATTATGAAGTTTTTGAAGCATTTCTCTTCCTTGGATTCTCAAAAGGTTACATGATGTATTTTTAGTGGACAGTAAAAACATCTGTATATTTCCCACATAATTAGATTATACTTTTGTCCTGCTAAATTGCATTTAGGGTTTAATAATCCACCAATATGATTCAGGCCAGTTGCTTTGGAGGTCATATTATAAAAGTGATGCTTGTGTTTAAGTAAACCTCAAAGAGAAAAAAAAAACAACACAAACTTCTTTTTCTTCTTTATTAAATAGATTATCTTCAAGGCAGGAGGATATTTAATAAGAAATGAAACCAATATGATAAAAAGCAGTAAATGTCAGAAACTGAAAGTAGTAAGCCCCTAATAATGACTTACCTAAAATTTCAAGAGCTGTGGTTTCTAATATTTATTCACTCATTAAACACTATGCTAAGTTTTGACATTTAGATTTTGCCTACTAGTCGAATTTAAATGAAAATAATGGCCTCTTAGGCTTAGTAGGTAATACTGTCTGGAATAACTAACCATTGGTGAATTTAAATGTGTAGGGGTTTGCTAGACATAGGTTTCATTTAACATTAATTTATATGTGGGTACAATTATGTACACCCGTGCGAGGGGGTTTATTCTTGGAGAAATGTGTATTTAAAATGTGTGATGCTTGTTTTTCCTTTTAGTTTCATGGTATAATAGATTGATATAAGCCCATTCATTCTAGATTTCAGTCTGCCAGCTTATAGTAAACGCTGATTGTTTTTACGTGCCCTTAATGATTATGACACTAATGAATTTGTAACACTGAAGAATGCCAGCTCCTCTAGACTTGACTTTTATCAAGTGGTAAGCAGCAGGTGTTAAGTGACACATTGCCAGAGAAAAGATTTGGGTCTTATGCTGTCACAAAGCTGACGATGTAAGAAATCAGCTTATCCTTATTGTACAAGGCTGCTAGATTTTTTTTTTCCAGCCAGATTATCTTGGCAGCATTACATATTTTCTTGATATTTTTGCAAATGATAAAAATAAAAACAACTAGAAACAATCAAGAACTTTGAGCAATAGTGTCTCTAGTCAGAGGTGAGAAGGGCAAGTTATTGACTTATTCATAATTATCTCACATATTTATAGAAAAAGCAAGAAGTGCCAGAAACAACAAGTCCCCACGTGACAATATGACAATTATCTCTGCCATCTCCAAAGCCCTCATCGGTAGAAGATTTAACTAGATTTCTCCCTTGTTAATGTGACACTGAAATGGAGTGGGGGCTGAGACTGCATCTGCAGATGTGGGTGATTAATGACAAAATATAACAGCCCAGTGTCAGGACCCAGATGCTAGCTACACCTGCTTTGTGAAGATCTTCTTTCATGATGTTTTTTGACACCCCACATCACTGATGAGCACCGTTCTAAATATTAGAAAAAAATACAATTAGGAGCACTGAGCATTTGTGTACATTTGTATCTCATTTGTTGTCCACGGTTCATTTAGGTCTGATTTCCCTAAGACAATATGTCTAAGTTATACTGTACATTTTGTATTGTACAATTATCTAAGTTATAATTATACTATACCAAGTTATCATTGTAGTTATAATACAAGACCTTTAAATTATTTATTTCAGAAATAAATATTAGAGGGGCGCCTGAATGG
Organism: Neomonachus schauinslandi; assembly: GCF_002201575.2. Lineage (NCBI taxonomy): Eukaryota > Metazoa > Chordata > Mammalia > Carnivora > Phocidae > Neomonachus > Neomonachus schauinslandi. Next base: position 71,560,764 of record NC_058408.1, read on the forward strand.
CTCAGTCGGTGAAGCATCTGACTTTGGCTCAGGTCATGATCCAGGGTCCTGGGATCGAGCCCCGCATTGGGCTCCCTGCTCAGTGGGGAGCCTGCTTTTCCCTCTGCCTGCCCCTCCCTCTGCTTGTGCTCTGTCTCTCTCTTTCTCAAATAAATAAAAAAAATCTTTTTTTTAAAGAAGTAAATATTTTTTTAGAAAAATAGTAAATATTAGAAAAACAGTACATATGGATAAATATTAGAAAAATGTTCAAACATGGACATAACAAAGAATAGAGCATGCTTGAAAATGTGCATTTAATGTCTCTTCCTAAATAAACTCACTTAAGCCTTGGAAGGCAGCTGAAAGACTGGTAAATTAAAAGTAACAAATTAATATAATATGTAGCTATAAAGACATGTTGGAAGTTTCATTGATTTCAGGTTTTTAAGTTTCTATTCCTTTCTCTTATAAAACAGGGAAGAGGAAAACACATAGTAGACTAATGGGTGGATTTTCCTGTTAGATGTTTCAGAGCATGTTTTGTGCTGTGACACCTAATCCCACCAAATATTTAATATGCAGCATTCAAACCCTCTGTCCTTTGCAGTGTAATGCCATAAGGAAGATTTTTAGGCATGACTTTGCCTGAATTTACATATATGGAATTCAAGAAATAAACAAGCTTAGGGAAGAAGAAAGAGATCTAGACAAACCAAGAAGCAGACTCTTACCTTTAGAAAACACGTTGATGGTCACCAGAGGGGAAGGGGGTGGGGGATGGGGGAAACAGTGCCGGGGATGAAGGAGGGCACTTGTGATGAGCACGGGGTGATGTATGGAAGTGTTGGATCACTATATTGTACACCTAACACTAATATTACACTGCATGTTAACTAACTAGAATTTAAGTAAAAACGTAAAAGAATACTTTTCACTTACTAATTTATATTCGAATATGATACAGATCAGTTTACATGTGTAAGTAAATAGAAGGTGTATTTTATAAATGTTTTAGGTTGTGCACCTGGGTGGCTCAGATGGTTAAGCATCAGCCTTTGGCTCCGATCATGATCTCAGGGTCCCATGATCTTGCCCCTTATCTGACTTCCTGCTCAGTGGGGAGTCTGCTTCTCCCTCTGCCCTTCACCCCTTTTGTTCTCTTTCTCAAATAAAATCTTCTAAAAAATATTTTAGGATAGATGTGTGAATTAATTAATAATTTAAGGATTTATTTATTTGGTGGGGAGGGGCAAGGGGAGAGGGAGAGAGAGAATCTCAAGCTGACTCCCTGCTGAGCACGGAGCCTTACTGGGGCTCAATCCCAGGACCCTGAAATCACAACCTGAGTTGAAACCAAGAGTCAGATGTTTTACCAGCTGAGCCACTCAGGTGCCCCAGATGTGTGAATTTAAATCAAACCTCAATTGATCTTCCTTATCCTGTGTTTAAGTAGCAGTATGACAAATCTTTATGATTATGCTTAATTTGTATTTATCAAAAGGAATGTGTATTTTCTTGGTGTTATTTCACATTGGCAATTTTATTAAGCCCTTTTGAGTTTGTGGAATTACTGTTGGCATACCAAATTTTTCATAATATCTGAACCAATTCAAGCCTGTTGGTAAAATTTACTTAGAAACTAAGCCGTATAATTTCATCACTGAATCCTGACTAGTTTAAACCATCAGGTTTTAGAGATTTGTCTTATGATAATAGCTTTGAAAAGACCGTTCAGGAAAATATATTATCGAATGTCTAGCTTAAAGGTATTAAGTTATATGGTGACACAAAATAAGAGTTAAACATATGTTGTTGTTTGGGTTTTTTTCCCCAAACTGATGACTTTCACAGCATTTAAATATACAACAGATTTGACAAGGTTAAATCCATCTAAAGTAGTAGTTTCTCTCCCCTGTTTTCTTTGCCAACATCTCTCATAGCACACACAGATAGACATTTAACTTCAAACACAGTTAACCATTGTGGGGACATTAAAGCAATATTCTGGCATAAGGAGGCAGAATCGTGGTGGTTGAATCATCTCTGGGCAGCTGAGTTCAGAGTCCCCATCTGGGCCATGAGACTTGTACCAAAAGTGCGGGAAGTTGTCATGGGCAGAGGGCAAAGAGGCATGAACGGCACATCAAAATGTCAAGTACACATTCCAAGTAGATTCTGATACTGATATTTAGGGTCCCCTCCTGCCCTAAATATTTTCCCATAAACCAACTGACTATCTTAGAAGCAAGTTAAAAAAAAAGAAATCATTAGAAGCTTGCAGAAAGACACCCATTTCAAAGAAAGGCTAAACAAACAAATTGCGGGAAGGACCAAATGAGGACAGCTCTAGGGGTCTAGAGAAGAGGAACTAATGAGAACTTCTTTCACATAACTGCTGTTGTGTAAATTAACTCAGTTTATTTTTGTTCCTTGTGGTAAATTCCTGCAGCATAATCCGGTTGGTTAACTTGTTTCCAAAGTCAAGCACTAGGCCAGGGGAGGGTGGGTAGACCATTTTGATTGACAGAGGCACCGAGGTTGTCTATATCAGGGGAGATTTTCAAAATTGGGGCCCTCTTAGCCAAAGAAAGGGAAGTATATGCAAGGCAGGTACAAATAGTAAATGCCCACCTTACCCACTGCATTTCAGGCATCCCTGAACCAAACTGAACTCTCAAACATAAGCCAAACATCTTTTCCTAAAAGGATGAGTCTTCTAGTGTCAGCATTTAGATTTTACTAATAGACTATAATATCATTCATGAGGAGCTTGCTCGGAGGAAGCCTTCAATGTTTGATAATGAGTGCTAATGAGATTTGATTTTTGTTACTCTAAAATGAAGTGAGCTCTGCACCTAATTTGATCACTTAAAACCTTACCAGCAACAAATAGAATAATGGAGTGAAGGATGAATGTAATATCACATGGTATCAAGGTTATAACTTGAAACCATTAACAGAATCAATTAATCCACTAAGAAAGGCTTCTCTAATCTGAATCCAGGCACGTGCATCCTATATTGCCCATGCCTGAGAGCTAGCTGTCCAAGAGGACTTTCTTCAGTGATAGAAACGTCCTATATCTGCATTGTCAGATGTGATAGCTTTATGAGTGTTTGCTTTCATTTGATAAGCCAGAAGTAGAGACCCATACAGAAAAAAAAAAAAAAAGTATCTGCAAAGGAATTCAAGATAGATATTGCCAGAAGAAGAGAAAGATTATGTCTATCAGTGTCCTGAGTTGCAAACAATAGACTTCATACCAACAAGATTATACAGGAAGAAAATACGACTGAGGGATACCGAATGCCAGTTTTCCTGCTGACTCTTGGGCAGTAGATTCTAGAAACCTTGTCACAGCTGTTTCCCCAAGGGGGATGTCTTCCCCAGAATGAGCTCTGTACAGAAACTGCTCTTTCATGCTTTATTGTATTAATGTCTCCTGTGAATATGCCACAGTTGTGGGTCCCTGGTTGCATGCTAGCATCTGACCCATAAGGAAACTAGGTGGTTGAGTTTCTGTGTTCTATCTTGGGATGCACAGACTCAGAAGATGAGTTCACAAAGGGTGCTGAGTTCCCTCGCATCACCAATGTTCATAAGAATGAGTGAACTTAAGAAAGAGTAAAACTTCATTATGGCATCAGCCACCGTGTTCTGAGAAACATTCATGCAGATGTCGCAAGCTTCTCTTAACTCAGAAAAAGTTCAATTATAGATGCTTGGTAAAACAAAATCTTCCACTGGAGATTTAAAAAATGCAATCCATATTCTGTTGGCAAATGTGCCTGCCATTGTGTTCAGTACGTGTAAGCCCTGTGGTGACTGACCATGTGAACCCACTGTTATCCTCACCCATTTTACTGTTTCCTGTTTCTGTCTCTCTCAGTGTGAAGTATCTTGCAACTTTGATTATAACGATTGCTTGAAGGTAGATATTTTTTTTTACACTTGGCTCCTATAGAGGAACAAACTATTGATAGAAATCTGATTTCTTGTGTACGGAAATTTGTCTTCAGATCATTTGGTTGCTTGAGAGAAATGATGAAGTTGCCATTGCTGTGTAGGCTCATGTGATGCAGATGGTCTAGGGAATTAAAATTAATGAATGTTTCTATACCGAGTCTCAAAGTTGCATCACCTCCCAGCCAGAGCCCTGCCCTTGGTATAGCGGACTGTCTAGGTTTCACAGGTGCCCTCGTCTGGAGTTCTGGAGTTTGAAGATTGAATCTGAAGTCCTGGTCTTTAGTTTCCTTTGCTTTCTGGCCACAGGAGATAAACTCTTCTTTCTATGCTACCAGGAGGCTGTAGTCTTCAATAAATCATTCTCAGCCTGTCGTTGTGCTTCTCAAAGTGCCTGTTGCCCCAGTAGGAACCATCCCGTGTCAGTGTTTTTACAATGACTAACCTCACATAATTTCCAAACACTTGATGTATGCCACGTCCTCCGCCACATCCTTCCACTAGAACCCCATGTCAGTTCACGCTCACTGGGGAGAACTTGACAATCACAAGCTATCTCATCCCATAGCTGTCTGTACACGACCATACCCAGTGATGGGGTCCCCATTGCTTGCTGGGCAGGAACCCACGTGACTCCACACTCTCATCTTCATGTCGGTTTTCTCAGGCCATCTGTGGCTCCAATAATTGCTATACTTGGGTTCCTCATAAAGACGACTCTGAGGAGGTGTATCAGGACCTGTTTCCAGGACCAGTATTTCTATCTATTGGTCTATTTCTGACCACCTCTATTTTTGTTAGGTTGTGTATTTTCCTCGTGCACCTGCTTTGTTTATGCCTGTGTGACATCATAGTTGTGAAACCATTGTTGCGAGAATTTAAAGCTTAGGAAGATGGTATTTACCTCCAGGGAGGAATTGTGTTTGCTTCTGCCAGTAAGAGGAGGACACTCACAATCCAGGATCATAGTAACTCAGTTTCTGCAACTGACAGAATTAATGGCTGAACTGCATACCACATGCAGGGCTTTATACTTCCAGTCCTCTCCATTCTGTAGATGTGAACTTTCTGATTTCTGGCAGAAAGTAGAGTTCATCATTTCCTGTTTATCAGGCTATGGGCTGTAATTTGTTTTTCTCTCTAGATCCACAAGAAGGGTAAATTTCTCACTTTACCCACTCAACCTTTCAGTGATATCTGTGGGATTGGGAAATGTCCTCAGGATCGAAACATCTGAAAACACTCAGCTCATTTCCTTAGGTTTCTATTGTACCTCCTCATCCCCACATCGTAGTCTGGTAATTCTTCACTATTTTGTTGACTCCATGATACCTTCAAGCAGATCTCTTTAAATGTTCTTTCTAGCTTTTTAAGTAATTCTCAGAAGATAGGCTTATGCAAATTATTTAATCCACCATTAGCGGAAGTCCAAGTTGGTGTATTTCAAAGTATATTTACATTGTGTCTGACCCTACGGGCACTAATCTTTAGAATAGGCAGCTGAAAATATGTTGTATTTATTATCTTAAACCTTATAATGCCACAGTACAAATGCGAAGAAATGCAACTTCCAAAGATTACAGTCTATACCGTTCATATGTACAACTTGGCCTGGAACATTGTGTGCACATATGTTTAAGAGTCATCTAACCAGGAAAAAAATGACGTGAAACACACATCTTACATGTAAGCAAGACAACGATGATATGGATATTAGTTTGTTTCAGAAAACTAAAGTATGTTCAAGTTGTTGAAGGAGATTTTGAATAAGTCCATATCAAATAATGACAAGAGACGGTAGGGGACTATCACTCTAGTGTAATGTTTTCTCTCCATAAGATGGTAATACAGTTCTCTTGCAGGATTAAGCTGAGGAATACTATCCCTGAGAAATACTGTATCAGTGGTATTTTTGTCTTTGGTGCATTAAGAGGAAAAAAAAAAATGTTTCGCTGACTTAAGGACATGTTTTTTGCTTTCAACTACTCTCCCTTACCTACCTCCTCAAGTTCTACCATTAAAATGGAATTTAAAATACAAACCAAAGAATGTCACATTTGGCCTGTGGGGCATAGGAAGAAAAGGTTAATGAAAGCACAATCTTATAAAATAAGGCAGGGGGAAAAACAGAAAAGGTGTTCATTTGACGTATGTGTTGTTTGTTGATTCTTATTTGGTATAATTCTGGAGAGGCTGAATAATATGAGTACTTGAAAGACAAGAAGATTTAGAAAAGATTATGAAGTGTCACAGCATGATGGAGAAGGGACATCTCCATGTTTATATAGGGTATATATCCATTCTGCTGAGCAAGCATACCCTATTCATCATAATCTTGTCTTTGAGCCTTCTAAACTTCCCTTAGGCTTTTTTTTTAATTTAAATAAGATATTGTCAAAAGAACTCCCTTAGTTCAACTATAATAAATATTTTCAGGCATACATATGTGTTCAAAAGACCCGTAAAATAAATTTAGGGCCAGACGACCTGGTTTTAATTCAAAACTGAAACTCAGTGCATGACACAACAGTGGGCACCCATAACAGAAGTCATTCTCAATTTTCACCACCATCACCACCATCACCACCATCACCACCATCACCACCATCACCATCGTCTTCATCACCATCACCATCACCATCATCACCAACACCATCACCACCATCATCTCCACCACCATCATCTCCATCACCATTGTCACCATCACCATCACCACCATCATCACCATCACCACCATCACCACC